>NW_020954615.1:1077838-1246999 GCF_900497805.2 Vombatus ursinus
TCTTCTCTTCTCTTCTCTACTCTTCTCTTCTTTTCTCTTCGAGCTGGGGGCATAGAGACATTGAGTGAATTGTCCTGGGTTGCACAATCAGTACATGTCTGCAACAGTCCTCCAACCCAGGTCTTCCTGACACTTGACACTCCCTCTGTACATAGTAGGTGCTTTATGAAATATTTGTTGAATGCTCTCTCTGAGTCTCAGTTTCCTCATTTGTAAAAATGAAGGAATTAGCCTAGATGGCCTCTGAGGTCCCTTCTAGCTCTACATGTGCCCTGCCCCTGATGCCTCTTGGCTGTATGACCCTGGACAAGTCACCTAGTGACTGTGCTTCAGGTGACTCGAAGACTGTGTTGCGGTGGTGGTAACCTGTGTTAGTAGGGGGAGTTCTCTATACCAATGCAGTCACAGAACCAGGCCCAGTCCCTATCGCTACAATGCTCTAGGTTCCATCCAGGGCTGGGCTTCTCTCTGGCTCTTGCCCTTGAAAGCCTGGGACCCAGACTGCTCTCCTGTATGTCCAGAGCCTGCCCCTCCTCCCCCAGCCCCTTCCACAGCTCTCCTCCTCTGCCATATTTCTGGCTGTGATCATGGGCCCCTTCCCTGCCCACTGGGAGATGACATGAGTCTGTTTGTTTTCCTCCTGTCTTCACTTCAAGGGCTCTGTTGGCAAAAACAACAGCTGATGACTTCCAGCTCTTTGCCTCCTGTGCCTTATACAAGAGAACTGTCCCTGGAGAGAGAGACAAAGACAGAGACAGAGACAGAGACAGAGAGAGACAGAGAGAGAGAAGGAGGCTCAGAGGAAGAGAGAAGAGCCTGGGCCCTGGTCCTTAGGCTGTGCCACATGGGTTGGAAATCAAGTATGTTTTTGGGTACATGGCCCAGGGCTGGGGTCCTACAATCATTCACTCTAGAGCTCATCCAGTTCAACCCCCTCCTTTTACAGAGGAGGAAACTGAGGCTTCCATGACTTGTCCATACATCTGTTATATAATAGGTCTAGGATTTGAACCCAGGTACCCTGATGCCCCTGTACCACATTGTTTCTTTTTAATAAGTGACATTTATAGACAGCAGTGTGCTGGTAAATGTCTAATAACTGGCTCTCTGGGAAATAAATGAATGCAGGTTTAAGCTTAGTTTGCATTATCAACATTTTCTTGAGTCTAGACAGTCAATAAAGCAATAACTCAAGCCCAGATTGGCGCACTTGCCAGTTTCTGAGATGTGAATATTCACTCTGAACATCGAACAGTTGGCTGGCTGAGCTGGTTCAACCTGCCCCCAACACACCTCTGTGGGCTCTCTAAGGTTTACACAACACTTTGCGTACATTGCTTCATTCCATCCTCACAAACAACCCAAGGAAGTGCTTACTACCTGCATTATTACTCTCATTTTACGGAAGAGGAAACTGAGACTCAGAGGAGTTGTGATTTGCCTGTGGTCACCGTTAGTGAGTATCAGCAGCATGATTCGGAGTCAGTTTTCCCTAGCCCCAAGGACATGAATTGCTACAGAGGAAATGGGCAGGTTCTTCAGGAGATGGGGAATGAGGAGCACGATGTCTAGACATGAACTAGAGATAAGAAAACAGACGGGGAACTGTGCGTGGGTGAAACTTGGCTTTAGCAAATGTCCTAGGGCCAGGTCTGAGTTTCTTGCTCCATCTGTCCAGAGCCTCATTCCCCTCTGCCCCTTTACATTTGTCTATATCTTGTATGAGCCTGAATATGTCTTCCCCATTGGATGGTGAGCAGCTTGAGAACAGAGACTGGTTTTTTTAACCTCTCTTTGTATCTTTAGCCTTAGCCCAGTGCCTGGCACATAAAAGATTATGTATACATACATACATACATACATACATACATACACACATACATATATATACATACACACATACATATATAGGTTATATATAGATGTTTATATAAATGTGTGTGAGTATATGTACATATATATACATGTATATATATATACATATATATATATATATATGTATATATACCTTTCTCTCTGTGCTTCCTTGTTTCTTCTGGTCAGCTGGTTCCTCTTAGTCCTGACGGGTGGGGAAGGCCCCCTCACCCATTCTGACAGGGAAGACATTGTCCCTGCACTCAGGGCACTCTGTCTCAGAACCACAACTAGGACAAGTGCCTGGGACATTGCCCCTGGGTGCTGAATTTGGATGATGCTGAAACTCCTCGAGGTACTTTTTGAAGAACAGAAACAACAGAACTGAGCACTGAGTTGACATGAAGAATTATCATAAAGGATGACATCACCTGACTCAGCCCCCACCCCAACTTCCAAAAGTGGCCCAGGAAGAGAGCTTTTCCCCAGATCAGCCCTACCTCCATCTTTCCCCCTGGTCTCATCACCCTGACAATGCCTGGGGTCCCTGCCCAGGGGAGCCAGTGTCCTGGCTTAAAAAGTTGACTTGGGGGCACATTTCATGACCCAGTCCCTGAGCTCTGTTTGTGTCTGTCACCCCAGGCAGAAAACTGCCAGTCATGACCCTGCCTGGTTTGATGAGGAGACATGGTCTTTTCCCTCAGGAAATCTGGGGTGTGACTAGCTCTCAAATCATCACTCCCAAGGCATGAGACAGCGGGGGACAGAAGCAGAGAGGGAGGAATCTGGAGCGGCTTCCTCGGGTTCTGAGAATCCTACTTCATATGCTGAAGACATTTTTTGTCTCCCATAACCCTGAGCTCTGGCCTGGGCATGGGGTGATGAGTGTGTTACTTGAGCAATTAATGAAGAAATTCTTCATTCATTCATTCAGTTATTCATTTATCTAACATTTATTAAGAGTCCACTCTGTACTAAGCATAGGTCTGACCACGTCACTCCCTGTTCTCCTACCTCCAGTACTCCCTAGTGTCTCCAGGACAAAATGCAAAGGCTTCACTTGGCCTCACAGTTAAGGCTCTCCCCAATCCTTTGAACCTTTCCCACATTTCCTCCCTTCCCAGAATCTATATTCCAAACAAATTGGCCTAGTCAGTGCTCCTCCAACTTGGCATCCCATTTTCCACCTCTGGGCATTTTTCCAGGCTACCCTTCCCATGTCTAGAAGGTGTTCTCTCCTCATCCTGCCCTTATAGTGCCAATACTCAGCACATAGTGGGTGCTTAATCAATGTTGATTGATTAAATGATTGATCTTCTTTGAAAGCTCAGTTCAGGAGCCACCTTCTCCTTGAAGCCTTCCTTGTTCTCATCAGCTGAAAGTGTTCTCTTCTTTCTAGAATTCCAGTGGAAGAGATCTCCCCTTGCCTCTATCACTACTTGTCCTGGATTAAACTTATTTGTGTACACTTCATAGTTCCTTTATGTTACTTGACTATAAACTCACTGAGGGCAGGAACTATTGCATTTTGGTCTGTGTATTCCCATCACTTAGCGGAGTGCCATCAGGGAATTAATCAGTTTGGATTTTTCAGTTGAATAGAGACAGGTGGCTCTAATGAATTGGACCCCACATGGAGATGGTTGTGTCCACAGGCCCCCATGAAGAAATGCCTGAGTTACCTGAGAGGGAAAGACGAGAGTCTGGAGTGGAGTAGATTGTTGCCTCTAACTCTCTCTCATTAGCAGAGTCTGCCTGGGTGAGTTCAATGGTTCTAGGCTCTGAGCACTAGGCTCTGAGAGGAAAAGAGAAAGGCCAATGTCATTTACATAGTACTTTGAAAAAATCCCATTTAATCATCAGACCAACCATTTAACATAAATATTTTTCAGATGAGAAGATTAAGTCCAGAAAGGAGCAGCCACTGAGAGAAGGCCACAAAGTGAGTTAAATAGCCCTTTGGGCAGGTCCTGTGACCTCCAGTTCAGGACTCCTCACATGCTACCAAGATGGACAACTAGTAACAAGAGCTGATGTGAATATGGCCCATTAGGGACCATATCATACCTACTTCCAGAGCCAGGAGAGCCTCCAGAACACCAGAGGTCATTTTGTCATCTTGGAATCATGTATCCAGAGCTAGAAGGGGCCCAAGGGATCATTGAGCACACCCCTCTTATTTACAGATGAGGAAATGGGAGCCCTGGGAAGGGAAGGGAGGTGCCCAAGGGCACACATGTAGCAAATACCAGAGGTTTCTGGTTTAGAGCCACTGCCACATGGTCTCCAATATCCTCATCTTAAATGTCAGGACTGAAGTTGAGAGTGGTCACTTCCCTGCCACCACTACCCCCTGCCCAGCTTGGAAGTGCTAGAGTTTCAGTTTGAACTCAGGTCTTCCTAATTCCAGGTGCCGTGCTCAACTTGCCGTCTTCAAGGGAAACATCAGAGATGGACAGACACACATAGCATGCAGGTACTGAGCCAGAAAGGATGTTTTTTCTTGGCTGAAAAAGGAAGGGTGAGGTAGAGGGTGGTAGATCTGGATTGTACATTGGCCAATGAGGCTATTTGTCAGTCAATAAACATTTGTTATATGGTCACTAGATGCCAAGTGCTGAGGATACAAAAAAAAGGCAAATTCAATTCCTGCCTTCAAGGAGCTTCCATCCTAATGGGGGACACAACCCATAAATAACTAAGTACATACACGACACATTCAGAATAGATGGAAGGTTGTCCTGTGGATACATGTCTATTTATATGACCCATCTCCTCAGTAGAGTGTAAGCTCGTCGAAGGCAGGGACCCTTTTAGTTCTGTATCTGTATGTTCAGAGCCTTGCATGTGGTAAACACTTTCTAGCAGTTCACTTGTTGGCTTGGAGCTGGAGAGGGTCTGTGTTTTCCAAAACTTTTAGAATCTCTGGTTGCTCATCCCTCTCATCCACCTCTCACCAACCACTGCTTTTTGGAACTGTCCGTGGTCCAGAAACCTCAGTTTCTCCATCTGCAGAAAGTACTTAGTTATTTATGTCACCCCAAAAGCATCTTGAAGGCATCACTGGGAACCAGCCCCATTTCTCTCTTCTCTCTTCCCAGCTCTCTTTCACACCTCTTCCTCTAAAGCTAGAAATCCTTTTCTCTGCTCACCAGATGTTCTCCAGATGCCCAATCCCCCCACCCCCATACCCTGGTGATGTTCTCATTCCCAAGGTCAGTTCAGTCCCCTTGGTCCCTGAATTTGGGAATTGTCACATATGGCTCTGTCCCAGCATCCCGAGGGGCTTGTCAGAACCTCCTAATTCAACTTCAACCAGGCTGATTAATCCTTCGGGAATCTCAGCTGGAGATTCTAGGGAAAGGTCATCATGGGCAGACATCACTAAGGAGAGGCCCAGGACCCTCTCTCAGCACAACCCCACTCCACTCCATCGCCCATGCTGGGCTGCTAGATTGGTCCTAGTTATCCAAGCCCCAGTCATCTCTGAAGTCTCAGCTGAAATACCACTTCCTTTAAGTTCGTTTCCCCTGATTCATTCCAGACCACACCGACGCCATGCTGTCCTAAGCTTCTGAAACATACCCTGGCATGGGATTTAGAGATGCTGTCCTAAGCTTCTGAAACATACCCTGGCATGGGATTTAGAGATGCTGTCCTAAGCTTCTGAAACATACCCTGGCATGGGATTTAGAGTCAAAAGGGACTTCAGAGGGCACCTAGTCTAACCATGTGAGAGAGGGAGCAATGACTTATCCAAGCTCACACAGATGGTCAATGAAAGTTCTAGGATTTTTGCAAAGCAAATAAAATTTTCTATGATTGAAAAAATTTTTAAAAAGTAATATTACTTATTTTCATTAAAGAGTAGGTTGAGAAAATCTGTCATAAAAGAAATACAAAACATTTTAAATTTTACTCTTGGAATTTAGGCTGAAAATAACATTTTTTAAAAGACCCAGAGAAGTTTACTCAGTTAATAAAGTCCCCTGGGAAGATTTGCTTCATGGTACTCAGTCCGTTCCATGTATAGACTGCAGGTGGGGACTCTGAGCCTAGGACAAAGTCAATAGGTTCTGGTGAATGAATTAATTTCCCTTCACAATTGCCTCTATCCCCAGAGCCAGGGATTTTTCAGGGTCACCATATCACCTAGCACTTAGTGGTATGCTCCTACATGATGTGTCGTGATATACTAGAGAATTGGAGAGGTAGAAGGGACCTCAGAACACTCAGAAAGTAGAGTGTTGGGTTGAGGAGAGTCATGAGACATGAGACGGTAGAGCCAGAAAGCACCTTCGAACTTAGAAGGTTCACGTTGAGATGGTCCCATAGATACAGAATTCAGCCTTAGAATATAGAATGTTAAGAGCTGTTTAGAGGAGTCTGGCCCTCATTTCACACAAATCACGAGACTGAGGCCCAGAATGGGAAAGTAACCTGTACACATTTCATGGATGAGTCTTATCTTGATGTTGACCTTTTTGGGAGGCTATGACTCCGCTTTTTCTTTCTCTGGTCTTCCATAAGGCAGAGCCTAGATCAATTCTGGGCACATGGGACAATGTCAGTGAACATAACTTCAATCAGATTTAATGCCAGAAGGAGAGAAGCTATAACAGGAACTAGAATTGAGCCCTCTTCTCATTTGTGTTGGCTGTATGATGCTGGGAGTATCACCTAACCCCTCAGAGCTCTAGGGGCGAAAGTCTTGGCCTCCATTGGTAGAGGGAATTTCCTTACTTGGGTGCTCCCAATGCCAGTGAAATCCTAAGTCCAATCCTTATCCCATATGGCCTAACATTAAGAGCCCCTGCCAGGCCCAAGGAAGTGGGACAACTCCCACCTCTTGTCCAGATTGGGTTCTGGCCCAGGGGATCCTGAATGTTAATGAGTTAGGTTACTTTCCTTTTCTCACCCTTTTCAGCTTGATATACTCCAAGGACAATTTGCTTAAAACTTAGATTTTGGCTAAAGTCTAGGGTCTTCCTCAAAATGAGAGTCAAAAAGTACTCAAGGTACAATATGAATCAGGTATTGGACAGGAATTTATTTCCTACATACATACATACATACACACACACCATTAAAAGATAAAAAAAAAAATTTAGGTTGACAAGACTTAACTAGCCAGTAGCTTATAACCTGTACTGTTATCGATTGCCAGAAAATTGAGCCATAAATGTTGGAATATATGCCTGTGAAACCTGGACAGTCTACCAGCGTTATGCCAGGAAACTGAATTGCTTCCATCTGACTTGTCTTAGGAAAGTTCTGAAGATCGCCTGAGCTGAAGTACCAAGGATTCAAATTCTATTGCAGATGGCACAACTCCGATGGGCTGGCCACATTGTCTGAATACCAAATGTACGCTTACCTAAAAGACAATTTTATGGAGAACTCGCAAAGGGCAAGCACTCACATGGTGGTCAGAAGAAGCAATATAAGGACGCTCTCAAGGTCTCTCTAAAGAACTTGAATTGACTGTGTGACGTGGGAGACACTGGCACAGGACCACCTAGCATGGTGCGCCCCCACTAGAGAAGCTGTCCTCTATGAACAAAGCAGAGTTGAAGGAGCTCAAGAGAAACTTGAGATGTGCAAATTTAGAGAATCCACCCCAAGTTTTCACATGGACTATGTGTGCCTGACCTGTGGTAGAACGTTCTGAGTTTGCATTGCTCTGATCAGCCAAAGTCAGACGCACTGTACCTTGACTCTGACATAATGGTGCCATGTTGGTCCTCTTCGAGCACAAAAGACGACAACCAGTAGCTGTGTGCTTGTGACTCGATGGTGGCTGAGGTGGTGGCTGGTGTGAGAGCGTCCCTTCTCCCTTCTTATGAGAAGCAGCTCAAAGGAGTTCTTCGAACATGTTTGATGGCAAGAAAGAGAGAGCCAGAGGTAGAATTATTTCCTTTTTAAGGGTAAACTAGAGTCATCAGCTATGTGTTTGGGGGCCAGTGAGGGTGTTGCTTTGTCATCTCAGAGCATAAGCCCTTTGGTATGGAGTCACACATGGCCAGAAGCAGCCAGAGGCTTGTCATCCCCAATGTACTTGAATGCTAAGCAAGAGAGCACATGTGGTTGCTGGGAAGCTGATCCACACATGTTCCATGGGAGCCGTGATGACCACATTATACCAGTAATAGTAAAAATAACAATTCACATTTCTCCAGTGTTTCAAGATTCACAAAGTACTTTCCTCAAAACAACCCTGAAAGTCTGACTATGTAAAGATTATTATTTCCATTGGATTGATGGGTAAGCTGAGGCTCTGAGGGGGTGCTATGAAAAATTAATATTAGATTGTAAGTTCCTTGAGGACAGGCACTGTCTTTTGCCTCTTTTTGTATCCCCAGTGTTTAGTACAGTGCCTGGTACATAGTAGGTGCATAATAAATGTTTACTGATTGATAAGGTCTTCCCACTTCATAGCAGCTTAATTAAACCTCTCGGAGACTCAGTTTCCTCATCTTTACAATGTGTGTAGGTGGGAAGTATTTGAGGCTTCACATGCAAGAGTAGCCCTCTTTGGTTTGTTATTTTTAATCTTTTTTCTTTTTTATTAATTGTGAACTGAAGAATCATCAGCAGACACATACATCACAATGGCAAGAGAGCCCCAAAAAGGGACCATGAAACTCTGGTACACAGTTTGGTTTGCATTGCCCTTCTGAATTTCCTTTAGTTTTCTTCTGTTTTATGCTGGATTGATGCTTTTTAATTTTTTTTAAATTTCTATCACTACCCACTAACTGACCCCCCTCCCTTACAGGAGTCCTCCTTGTAATGAAGTAGAGTCAAGGAAGACACATGGGTGGTCAAGGAGTTAGTCAAGCAAGGCTTCTTAAGTGCCTTCTGTGTGCCCAGCCCTGTGCTAAACACTGAAGATAGAAAGAAAGGCAAACATGTTGACTCTGCCTGTGCACAAATGAATGCCTCTTCCTGCGTCTCTAGTCCATCACTTCTCTGCCAAGGGTGGAGAGGCTTGCTTCACCATTCATCTTCTGAAGTCACGACTGCAGTGATCAGGGTTCAGAAACCTTTCAAAGTTGCTTTCACTTACAATGTTACGGTAATTGTCTATATTATTCTGGTTCTTCTCACAACCTCAGATGAGATAATATCTGTATAGCACTTAGCATAGTGCCTAGCGCATAGTAGGCACTATATAAATGTTAGCTGTTAGGTACCATGTAGATGCTTATTACCTTCCCCTTCCCTATTATTATTACGTCGTTCATCATTTCGTGGAATTATAGGATGTTTCATTTAGAAATGGAAAGGTCCTTAGATGCCACTGTGTCCAAAACTCTCATTTTACAAATGAAGAAACTGAGGCAGACAGCTGTGAAGTGACTTGCCTGGGTCACCCAGCTAGCAAGGCTCTGAGGCAGGTTTTGAACATAGGTCATCTGTGTCTTCAAGTCCAGTGCTCTTTCCAATGGGCTGCGGAGCTGCCTCAATTGCTCTTCCCAGATTTCTCTGAAATCATCATAATCATCATTTCTTATAGTGCAATAATATCCCATTACAATTATATAAAACAGGGGCAGTTAGGTGGCGCAGTGGATAGAGCACCAGCCCTGAAGTCAGGAGGACCTGAGTTCAAATTTGGCCTCAGACCAAACACTTGACACTTACTAGCTGTGTGACCCTGGGCAAGTCACTTAACCCTAATTGCCAAAAAAACCAAAAACCAAAAAACAACCCAATTATATAAAACAATTGCTCTGTCTTTCACAGGTTGATGGCCCCTACTTTGTTTCTAGTCCCATTAGAATATAAACTCCTTGAGGGCAGGAATTGTTTCATTCTTTGTCTCTGTCTCTCTGCACCTAGCATAGTCCCTGGTGCTTAGCAGGTGGTTAATAAATAGTCCTTCATGGATCGATTTTTTCTTTGCTACAAAAAACGTGCTGCTCCAAGTATTTTTGTGTATGAGTCCAGATTCTGGAAGACAGATATCCAGACTTCCTAAGCCTTCTCTTCTCCAGGTTAAACACTTCCAGGCCAACTGGTCATCGGTGGCATGATGGCCTGGGCATCATCCTCGGGCCATCCTCTCCAGTTTATCAACAACCGCTTTAAACTGTGGTGCCTAGGACTGACCATACAGTACTCCCAAGTCTCCTTGCGGGTTCTACCATGAGGTTTTTCCGAGTTCTGTGGAAGCAGATATCCACCTTTGATGGTGGCCCACAAGTCCATAGAAGTTGTTTGCCCCCAGTCCAGCTATACTGTGTCTCCAGATTCCAAACCCACCTCCCAACTAATTTCCTTTATGATGCTTTCTTTGCTTGACTCCAGCCCTCTCTGAACACCACAATCACCCCAGTGATTTCCCCAGCTATGGCTCTGAAGACTCAGCCCAGCTGATACTCATTCTGTTCCTGTTTCTGCTGATTCATTTTAATTCAACAATTAATGCTGTGTGTCACGTACTGTGCTACTCTCAAGGGGCTTACGTATTATTGAGAGAGGCACTAGATACATAAATGAATATCTACAAAATATAAAGCATGTACAAGCTAAATGAGAGGGAGCATGACATGATAGAGAACCAGCCTCAGAGCTAGGAAGCCATGGTTTCGAGTCCTGACTGTCTTATATTATTTATATTACCCAGGCCAAGAAATTTAACCTCTCAATACTCTAAGACTTATTAGCTGTGTAACCTGGGCAAGTCACTTAATCCCCTTACTTCAGTTTCCTCATCTGTAAAATGAGCTGGAAGAGTAAATGGCAAGCTACTCTAGTATCTTTGCCAAGAAAACCCCCAAATGGGGCCATGAAGAGTCAGACATGACTGAAATGATTAAACAACAACTCTAAGACTATCAGCTCCAGAGAAGGTGCTAACCTGCATTGGAGGAAGGAGTTCCCTCACCTGGGAGTTCCCAGTACCAACAAGACTGTATTTCTCCCCTATAGAATCCCCCATCCCTATCCCAAAGAGAGCAGTTTCAATTACTCAGAAGTCAGAAAAGAGCTTTTTGTAGGTAGGAAGCTGTGCTTAAGCTCAACTTTGAGGTTCCAAGAGGTAAAGGCAAGAAGGGACAGCATTCTAAGCATGAGGACGGCCTCTGCAAATGTAGAAGGGCTAGAGATAGAGTGCTATGTACCAAGAATAGTAAATCAGCAAGTTTGACCCAAATACAGAAACACAAGAGGCAGTAGTGGAAGCAGCTTAGATGGTGTGGTATGAGAGCTGGGTCTGGAGTCAAGAAGACCCGAATTCAATTCCAGCCTCAAACACTTACTAGCTGTGTGACCCTGGGTAAGTCTATATCTATGTGTGTCTCAGTTATCACAACTGTAAAAGAGGGATAATAACAGCACCTACCTCCCAAGGTTGTTGTGAGGATCAAGGGAGATAATATTTGTAAAGTGCCCGCTTTACAGCACAATATAGTAAGCACTTAATAAATACTTATTCCTTTAACTAATGTGAAGTAAGTCAGAGCTTGATTGTGAAGGGTGTTGAATGCCAAAGGAGAAAGTCTGTACTTTATCCTGGAGACAGTAGGGAGCTAGTGAAGGCTACTGAGCAGGGGAGTGACGTGCCGAGTCAGTGCCTTAGAAATATCCCTTTGGCAGCTGAGTGGAGGATGAATCAGAGTGGGAGGGACTTGAGAAAGAGGCACTTGCCAAAGTCAAGGAGATATGAGATGAAGGCCTGGACAAAGGCAGTGGCTCTGGGAGTTGAGGGAGGGGATGGGTTCAAGGGCTGTGGTGGAATCAGTATCGATGTCTCACACCTGTGTCCCATCTCACTCATCAGGTCACAGGTTCCTTGGGGAGAGGAGCATCATTTGAAGGTCTCCCTGAGGGCAGAACTGTCTCCCTCACCAGACTGAGGGTCCCCATCAGTACCAGGACTAGCCAACTATTGAGAGGGTTCTTGGTGGAGTGAATAGGGTATGGGCCCTGGGGTCAGGTAGACTTCAGTCCGAACCCTGCCTCTGACATTTAGAATCATAGATTTAGAGCTGGAAGAGAATTTGGAAGTCATGTAGGCCACCCCCTACTATTTTTATAGATGAGGAAATAAGTGACTTACCCAGGGTCGCACAGGAAGTAAGTAGAAGAGGTGGGAATCAAACCCGGATCCAGATTCCACATTCTTTCCACGGCCTCTCTTCGCTAGCTGCATGACCCTGGCAATCTGCTTAACCATTTTAAGCCTCGGTTTCCTCAACTGCAAAATAGCGATAACAGTACCTGCACACCTATGTCATGGGATTGCCATGAGGCTCATGATGATGCATGTAAAGTGCTTTGTTGATTTTAAAATGCTTTAGAAATGTCAGCTGTTATAATTGTTATTGAATGGGCTAGCTCAGGGGTGCTGGATCCGAGACTAGAGAAGCAGGCAATCCATAGAACCACATATCACAGGATTATCGCTCTAGAGCTGAAAGGTCATTGAACTTTCTAGACCTTAGAGGACATGGAGTCTAGCCCCCTCCAGGTGAGGAAACTGAGGCCCAGAGAAGTTGACTGACTTGCCCAAAGTCACACAGCTTGTAAGTGTCTGAGGCTGGGTTTATATATATATGTATATATCTATATCCTCTGTATTTATGTCTATGTGTCTGTGTCTATATCTTTGTCTATATTTATACCTTTATCTATGTCTATGTCTATATTTTTATCCATGTCTATATCTATGTCTGTGTCTATATCTATGCCTATGTTTATATCTATATCTATGTCTATGTTTATATTTGTATCTATGTCTATGTCTTTGTTTATGTCTATATCTTTTTCTACGTCTATGAATATATTGGGCAGCTAGGTGGTATGATGTATAGGGCACCAGGCCTGGAGTCAGGAAGACATGAGTTCAAATCTGGCCTCAGATACTCATTAGCTGTGTGACTCTGGGCAAGTCACTTCAACCTGTTTGCCTCAGTTTCCTCATCTGTAAAATGAGCCAGAAAAGTAAAAGGCAAATACTCTAGTATCCTTGCCAAGAAAACCTAAATGGGGTCATGAAGTCAGACACGACTGAATATGACTAAACCATATATCTATATCTATCCACTTCTCTGTCTCAATCTCTCTCTCTCTGTGTCTCAATCTCTCTGTCTGTCTGTCTCTCTCTCTCTCTGTCTGTGTCTGTCTGTCTCTCATCGTCTCTCTCTCTCCCCTCCCCCCCGCCCGCTATTTCTTCTCGGTAAACTATGAAAGGGCTACTGTTGACCAATTGTGGGTGAGCCCTGGATCGTATCTTCTGCCCCCAGGGCAGGTGCTTATCTTTTAACTTCATAGTATTTCTGAGAATGGAAGTGAGGGGAAGGTAGTATGTCATCCAGTAAACAAGCATTAATTAAGTACTTACTATATGTCAGACACTAGAGATACAAAGAATGGCAAAAAAAGCCACAATCCCTGCCTGCAAGCAGCTCATACTCTAATGGGAGAGACAATATGAAAAATAATATTTATGTACAACATATACCCAGAGAAGATGGAATGTAATCTCAGAGGGAAGACACTAGGTATGTGTGAGGCAGGGGGAAGTAGATGGGGGTAGGCTGAAGGGATCTGAAAAATCCTTTTAAAGAAAGTCAGAAAACCAGATTGGAACCAAAAACACGAGAGTTCTCAGTTCTGCCATTTGAATAGACCTTAGGCAAATCATTTCTTCTTTCTGGATGACAATTTACTCCTCATCTTTATAGTGATGGGGCTCATGGGCAACTAAGCGGTTCAGGGGTTAGAGCTTTGGGCCTAGACTCAGATCCCAGACTAAATCCAGCCATAGACACTTACTAGCTGTGTGACCCTGGGCAAGTCACTGCATCTCTGTTGGCCTCAGTTTCCTCATCTGTAAAGTGGGGTTAATAACGGCATCTACCTCCCAGGGTTGTTGTAAGTAACAGTTGAGATAACATTTGTTAAAGTACTTGTCACAACAGTGACAGCAATATTGTACGATGATTAACTGTGAATGACTTCGCTCTTCTGCGCAATATAAGGATCTAAGACAGTTCCAAATGACTCAAGATGAAAAGTGCTCTCCTCCTTCAGAGAAAGAGCTGATGGAGTCTGAACACAAATCGAAGCACACTTTTTTCACTTTCTGTATTTGGTGTGTGTGTGTGTGTGTGTGTGTGTGTGTGTGTGTTTGGTACATGTTTTCTTTCTCAACATGACTAATGTGGAAATATGCTTTGCGTGACTGCACATGTATCATCTATATCAGATTGCTTGCCTTCTCAAGGGGGGAGAGGGAGGGAGAGAATTTGGAACTCAAAATTTTAAAAAATGTTAGATGTCAAAGGAGAAAGTCTGTACTTTATCCTGGAGACAGTAGGGAGCTAGTGAAGGCTACTGAGCAATGTTAAAAATTGTTATTACGTGTAATTGAAAAAAAAAATAAAAATTTTCACTTGAAAAAAAATAACATAAGGTACTTGGCACAGTGCCTGGTACTTATCAAGTGCTATATACATGTTAGCTATCATTATTGTTGTTATTATTAGGTTCATAAGATCACAGAATTTAGGGGCAGCTAGGTGGTGCAGTGGATAGAGCACTGGCCCTGGAGTCAGAAGGACCTGAGTTCAAACCCGGTCTCAGACCAGACACTTGACACTTACTAGCTGTGTGACCCTGGGCAAGTCACTTAACCCCAATTGCCTCGGAAAAAAAAAGAGAGATCACAGAATTTAGAATGGGAAGCCACTTGGAAAGATAATTGAGCCTAACACTCCATATGTCCCACCTGGGGGATGCTGAGCAAGTCACAGAGCCTCTTGTTCCCTCCCAGGAAACCCTTGAAGACTCAGTTGCAGAGCAGGATTACATCTTCATTGATAGAGGGAGTTTTCTCACTGGGAATTCCGGATGCCAATGAAATCACAGGTCTGGTTCTGACTTCACCTTAATTGCTCCACTATACAGACGTGGCAGCTGAGGTCCAGAGAAAGGCATAGTCTAGGCCAAGGTCATACAAACGGTGAGTACAAGGCCCTGATTCAGACTTAGTTGGACCAGATAAGTGGTGGCTGAGGTTGCTCTAAGTTCTGTCCTTCTATTAAAGAAGAGTTAGAGGGAGGAAAAGTTTGGTTCAATGCAAGGGGGAATTCCCAAACCGTCTGAGCTGCTGGAAACATCCCCAAGGCTGCCTTGTGAGATGTGTGCTCTTTGTCTCCGGACGTATCGAAACCAGAATGTTATAGAAGGAATCCCTGCCAGGTACGGGCGACTAGACCAAATGACCTCTTCTCAGGTTCTGGGCTCCTAAGGGTCCAATGGGAGGGGCCTGCTGAGGTCTGGGAGGTCTTGGGGGTCATGGTGCTGAACGGTTCACTTCGGGGCCAGGCCGAGTTGGGGGCAGGGGGCTGGGGGCAGGACCCTAGGCCTGGCCAGCTCTTTCTGACCTGATGCCTGGCTGACCGACATGGGACGTGACCCGAGGAGAGGAATCAGCCAAGGGGCTTTTGGGTCAGGATATGTTGGGAATTGTCTTTGCTGTTGTTTCTGAGAACTGCGGGGGCCACGTTTCACAGCTATCCCCTCCCTCCTCATCTCATTCCCCATCACCTCAGGCTGTTTTCCCCACAGATGGCCAGTGTGTGTGTCTGTGTGTGTGCGCGCGCACGCCACAGATGAATTAGGAGTGCTGGACTGAGCATTTGAAAGTGACAAAGTAGCAATATTTATGCCCCCGTCCAAGTGTGTGATTGTGGGTGGTGTGTGTATGAACTATTGTGTATCTGTGTGATTTTTGGATCTGTATATGTTTGTGCGGCTCATGTGAAGTCATTAAAAAAAAAACTTAATCTTGTTTTCTTCAATTAACAAAAATCTTTTTCCCCTCCTCCTATCCCTCATCGGAAAAATAAACAAAGAAAAAAACAGAGCAAAACTCTTGTAACAAATACTCATAGCCAAGCAAAACTCATGCCCAATACATTGGCCATGAGCAAAAAATATATGTCTCATTCTGCATCGGGCACATCAGCTCTCTGTCCCCGGGAGGGTAGCACACTTTCTTCCGGGATCGGGGCTGGTCATTGCCTTGGTTCCAAATTCTCAGGTCTTTCCAATTTGTTTGCCTTTATGATATTGTTGTTACTATTTAAATTGTTCTCACTTGTGAAGTCATGCATTGAATTTTGAGGCAGCTAGATGGCACAGTGGTTAGAGTGCTGGGTCTGGAGTTAGGAAGACATAGGTTCAAATCCAGCCTCAGACCCTTACTAGCTGTGCGATCCTGAGGAAGTCACTTAACCCTGTTTGCCTCAGTTTCCTCATCTGTAGAATGAGCTGAAGAGGGAAACGGCAAATCACTCTAGTATCTTTGCCAAAAAAACCCCAAATGGGGTCGTGAAGAATCAGACACGACTTAAAAATGACTGAACAACATGTTGAATTTCAATTCAATGAGTTATTTCCTTGTGCCAGGGGCAGTGCTATGCTCGGAGGATATAATGAAAATCCTTGTCCTTAAGGAGTTTCCATTCTACTGAGTGGGTTACATCCTCACAGATAAGTAAAGACAGGGTGGCTTGAGGGAGGGGTTCATTAAATGCTAGAGGGGCCATGAAAGGGTTCGTTGGAGGTGTCTCCTAACTGAGCCTTGAAGGTAGCTTGAGGAGGGAGGGCAGTCTAGGCACAGGGGACATCATGTGCAAAGGCATGGACAGGAGATGGAAAATTGAATTTGGGCAAGATAAACCCTGGGGGCTGAGGAGCTTAATGACCGTGCATTTGGGGGGAGAGCAACTCAAATATTGATGTCCCCAGGACTGATAGCAGGGATTGCGGTTGCAGAGGAAAATGGAGATTCAGGCTCCGACCCTCTGGAGAAACGAGGGAGAGTGACCCAGAGGCCAGTGGAAGACAGCAACAAAAAACAGATGGGTTGATAGAAATGGATGGAGTGAACCTTGGAGGATAAAGGGCTCTGGAGGGGTGGGGACAGGGAGAGACTCAAAGTGGCTTTCAGGACTGAAAAGTAGGTTGACTCCTCCCACCCTGATGTGTCATGGTTATGAGAGAATTAGGTAGAATAATAAACATTCCAATAGCATTTTGAGGTTTCAAAACTGTTCTACATACGTTTGTGTACATCACTCCCCTTCATGTGCTCTATGGTCCAGACAACATGTTCCCCTGTTATATAAATTACGTCTAAGGTCGAATACAAACTACTCTGGCTTTCATAGCCCTTGCTAACCCGGCAACCCCTTCCTACCTTTCCAGTCTTCTTGGACCTTAATCTCTCTAATAGAAAGGACTCAGTGTGGAAAGCTATGGTCCTTTTCTGGGGTATACCTTGGCCATCAAACAAGGGTCCTTCCAGGCTGCACATGAACTCAGGGCCCAGCCAAGGCACAGAAATGTGGGTGATTGTCAGAGAGCCTCAGGGACCCACTTACGATGCGCTATTGAGGATTGAGTCTTCCAAACCTGAATGTTTGTGAGTGTAGGCTGACTTGCTTGGAGATGCAGAGAGCACAGATTATTACTATGTGAAGCTCCTAACTACCTTTGGGCAGCAGGGAAAAGAGAGTTCTGGTTTTGTGTTAAGATTGGAGAAGCTGCTGCTCAGGTTGCTGAGTTGGGGGTGGCACTTTGGAGCACATGGGCCATGCCCGAACTGGCTCAGCTTTTCAGGGGCAGCATCTATGATGGCTTGTATGTATGATGTATGATATGTGATGTATGATGTATGATGGAGCCACCCCTCCAGGAAGGAGAGAAAAGGGCTGGCTTGGTCACAGAGGCCAAAACAGCCTCATGACAAAACAGTCATGGCAAGACCCGACCAAGAAGGTCAAACTATATTCAATTACAATAGTGACCTGGGCGGGCACAGGAGTGATTCCTGTACCCAAGAGAGGAATGCAGTGCTGGTGTGTGAGTGGCCAAACTTAGGGTAGCAGGGCTAGAAATAGAGGTTACCTAGGACACCAAATACAATAAGACTGACCTTCTCATCGGCGGCTTATGGGCCCATCCCATCTGCCTTCAAGGACCATGCACAGAAGTGATGGTAAAGCCCAAGAATGAGAGATGCACTGTAGTACTGGGTAGGGGAATCCAGCTCACCTTTGGGTTCCAGTCTTTCCTTCTAAGAAAGACAATTTTGTTTTCTTTTTTCCTAATTTTTTTTCTTTTTCTTTTTAAGACTTTATTATTGTGCCTTTGGCCAACATCAATGAATGTGGAGTTGATACGCCATTTGTACATCATGAAAATAATAAATGACAAAGACACCACCCCTCCAGGAAGTAGGGTGGGATTAAGTAAATCCTTCATGAAGAAAAACAGAAAAAGAAGACTGAATCTCTATTATGTATAGCTCGGTTGTTCACTTAGCCTCAGTTTCCTCATCTATAAAATGGGAATAATAATTCGCAGGGTTGTTGTGAGAATCAAATTAGATAATGTATGTTATGTATTATGCACTATGTAAATGCTGGTTATTTTATCCTTAAATTTAATTCAATAGTTGTCTGTGTCACCTTCTGAACTCTCTTTTGCACATTTTTAAAATGTTTCATTGATTCCCTTCTTTTTTCTTTTCCTTCTTTGGTTATTGTTATCACCACTTCTATGCTGCCCCTAAGTTGTGACAATAGCCATTGAATCCCAGAAAAAGAGTCTCTCATTCTTGACAGCTCTTCGGATGTGCCTGGCTGAGGGTCCTTTCTGCTTTCTCCGGGTCACTGCTTTCTCCCTGCTAAGATTACAGAGGCTTTACAAAATTGACACGTCAATCAGCAGCTTCAGACCAGCTTCCTCAAGCCAATCTAACACTTTCATCAGTCTTTCCTCACATTCTTCAGAGAGATGCTCTTTCCTATCCCCCAACACACACACACCATAAAACGATGAAGGCCATTTAAAGAAAATTCCATCACAGTCTATGAAAGGACACTGGATTAAATGACAAGAGACTCCAATCCACTGGCCATATTAGGGTGACCCTGGTGTTCTTTAAGGAAGTTTTTGGTTTTGAGCAGAGTGGACGCTTCTCAGCTCTGATACATCCAGACCTAGAGAATGTCTTAGGTTATGTCAGCAGCAACTGGGAACCAACTTCAGCTTATTTAAGATGCTAGCAACTTATCACAAGCAGTGAGCTGTTATTTGGACCCCAAACATTTTGGCCATGCATGAAGTTTGTGCTGAGGTCTGTGGATAGAGGCAAGTGGATGGCTGAGACAGCCCTCAAAGCATTGATCTCTCTATCTCAGGAGAAGACTCAGAGAAATTTGACTTTGGAGACTCTCTGGTACCTGGAAAAATATGAGGACTGACTGAGGATAAAGCTCAGGGGAAACATTTTTCCTCCAAGGGTGGGATATGACAGAGGTACAACCCAGACTCCCGATGGTTTCGAGAGAGGCCCTATCTTTAATGGAAAATTTTAGAAACCAGGCCACAGTATCATTTCTGCATCTGGCTTTCTGTAGGCATCACCTTTAGTCATGATACAGAATACTGGAAAGATTCAGCTGTGCGTGGACAACTGGACTTTGAATAAGAAGACTAAGGTGGACCAATGCACCATGCCATGAGTCCAAGATGCCCGGGGTTGCTTGCCAGACATTCAGGGGTTGTCAGCCCTGGACTTCTGCAGTGAAGGCTTCCACATTCCGATGACAGAGGAAAACAAAGAGGAGACAGCTTTCCTCTGTCCAACAGGCTGTCTGTCACCAGCTTGAACGGTTGCCTCCAGGCAGCTTGGGGGCCGCAGCTGCTTTTCAACAGCTTATGGAGAAGGTAGTTGGAGATGTGAACTCCATGGAAGCATTGGCGGATCTGGATGACTTCTCTGCCTTTGCAAAGGGCACTACAGGAATGTGAGGGGTGACTGATGAAAGTGGGTCATCGAGGGAGGCTGGTCTGAAGCTGCTGATTGACAAGGCTCAATTTTACGTAACCTCTCTCAAGTACCAGGGTCATACAATGTCTCAGCACAGAGAGAGCTCTGATGGAGAGAAGGCGGAAGTGACCCTCAGATGGCCATGTCCAAAGGGCCGTTAAGAAATAAGGACTTTTCTAGGGTTCTATGACTATTATTTCCAATTTGTTAAGAATCATTGCCCAACCGCTCAGCAATCCATCTCTCATAGATGCTCAGGGAGAGCCGAAAGCAAGAAAAAGAAAAGAGATAGGCAAGCCCATTGAAAGTGATGACTGTTTTACTTTTGCATCTACAATGCCTTCTTCCAAATCCCTCTTTCCATTCCATCGCATTCCTCAATCTCTTGACATTTTTAGTGTTTTCAAAGTTCTAGACACATCATTGTAACCATCATCATAATAGTTAGTATTTATATAGCACTTTAAGGTTTTCAATGTGCTTTGCACATTGAGGTAATATTTTACCTCATATGAGCCTCACAAATGAGAGGTATTATCCTCATCTAGATGAGGAAACTGAGGCAGAGAGAGGGTAAGAGAATTTCCCAGGGCCGTGCAGCTAGCATCGATCCAGAGTTGAGTAAGTTTTCCTGACTCCAGGTCCGACACTCGAGCCACACCAATTATTATTATTATTATTGTTGTTGCTGTTGTTGTTTTTATTATTTTTCCCTTTGAAAAATGAGGATGCTCAGGCCCAAAGGAATATAATGGTTTGTCTAATTCACACAACTAGATTGGGTCAGAAACAGAACACTAACCTGGTTGTTTTGGGACTCAGTTCAACTACACCCTTTGCTTCTTGAGATTTTTGAAAGGAATTGGTTCAATGAGGTAGGAGAAGAATTGAGCAGGAATCTAGGTGTGATCCACAAGGGCCTGGCTGTGTGGGGATTAGTTTAGCCTGCTGGGGGGCAAGGGATGACATCCTACCCCATGTACCAACCACAAAGGCCTGGCAGATCCAATTCCCAGAACTAAGCCTATGAAAGCACCAATCTTCAACTACAGAGTGTTGGCAGGTCTGGGGGATACCCAAGGCCCAGCCAGCCTCAGTTCCTGGCTTAGACTAGTTCTCCTCCCTCCTGGCCCATCCTCCAGATTAACCTGAAGCCAGAAAACCTCCAGCTGGACAAAAACATTTGATTTCCATTGGGGAAAATCGACCCTTGGCCAGCCCAGCTCCTGCATCTCTCCCCCTTCTCCCCCCACCATCTGCACTATCACCTCCAGCCTTACTCTGTCTTCCTTGGCTCTTGGGCTATTTGGGGAAACTTTCCCTGCCCCTGGGGCTCATATTTTTAGCTCTGTCTCCTTGCAGCTCAAATAGCGTTGTGCCTCTTGGAAAATTTCCCCATTTCCTCCTCAAATACCCCATTGTGGATGGACGGGAGTCAGGGGAAGACGAGTGTTGTCTGAATGGAATTTCACGCACACAGAGGTTTTTAGGGTTTCCAGAGCTGGGAGGGTCCTCAGAAGTCGCCTAGTCTTCCAAACTCTTTCAAAAACCTCCCAATCATTAGAGGCCATCCTTAAGTAAGATGGGCTATCCAAAAAGGCCATGAGTTCCTTTTCCTTGCAGGGCTTGATCAAAACGCTGGTGTGACAGCTGCATTGTAGGAGTGCCTGGCCAGGGAAAGCTTACCTAGAGGTCTGGAAAAACCTCCACAGACCATTTGGTCTAACCCGTTATCTTCCCAATGAGAACACTGACTTGAACTCTGAGGTACCATCTAGCTTTGATAGTCTGCTCTTCACCGTCCATTCCCAGCTGAGGTCTGATGAGAAACGGCGGCTGCCCAGGGGAATTGTGACCTTGTTCAACTGGGAATCCCTAAAGGGCAGTTCCCTCCCTACCAAGAGATGGGCTCTTGTCATCAGGTCCTGCTTGAAAAGTAGGGTTTACCCTTTTGTCCAGCAGCCAACATCAACCCGACGCGTGTCTCCCGCACCCAAGGCATGCAGGGACAATTCTTGGATTTTTGGCGGTTCTGTTAGGTTTTTTACAGGGTTCTCCAATCCTGAGAGCCTAGAAATAGAACCTCAAGGAGTCATGGAGATCAAGGCACCAAAGATTTGGGGCTGAAAGGGACCTCAGCTGTCATCTAATCCACCTCCCACTTTTTACTTACGAATAAACTGCAGCCTAGAGTGGCTGAGAGAGTCATTAAATCTAATCCCTTAATTTTACAAACTGGGGCCTGCAGAGGCCAAACAACCCGTGGAATCCAAGCACCTCATTTTACCAATGAGGAAACAGAGGCTAAATTTCCTCTTATTCAGCCTTTCCCATGATCCCCAAGAATCACTCCCTCAAATAGACTCTTTGCTAATTTGGAGATGGGATTCAAGTCATCTCTCAGTCTTCCCTCCTCTGAATTAAACATTCCTGATTCAATTAAAACAGCAATTCACATTGACAGAATTTACAAAGCACTTTCCTCATAAGAGGCCAATGAGATAAAACGTGTATTATGATTCTCATTTTGTAGACGAAGAAACAGAGGCTCACGCAGGGTAAATGATGTTTCTGACTCTTTACCCAATGTTCTTCTCACCGTTAACACATGGCCTCTCCCAATCCCCTGACCCTACCCATCTCTTATTCTTTTTTTTATTTAAAATTTTATCTTTTTTTTAACCAATTAGCAAGCATTTGTTTTCTTTCCTTTTTTATTATTTTTATCAGTTCTTTATGTCCACACCTGCTGAAACACTTATATCTTCCATTTCATGTTGAGAAAATGGAGACCCAGAGAGAATAATTGAATTACCCCGTATCACACAGCACATGTGAATTGTACTAAGTTTAGAACCTCAGCCTTAGAGCTTCCTCAATTTGAAGGCTAGGACAAGGTGTTCGCATACCCTGGGCAAGGCCTAAAATTGGTGCCATCCACCGGGATCTTTGGTCCAACATATGTAACTTGACTTTTAATGAAAGCCATACCTAGAGGTCACAGGGAGAATTTCCAGGCATTGAGAATATATGTGATGATTTAGTTAGTTATGTTTTTAAGGCGTCTCTTGTTGTACCTTCCCCCCACCTCCAGATATGTTCCCTAGGTTGTTCCTTACCTTGTCTTCCCTTAGGCATACTTCTGTTCCAAGGTATGGCTAGGCTGAGAACAAACATCCAATTAAAGGATGGGCCAAGGGTGAAAAACAGGGCAAAGTCCTCAAATGATGCCAAAGGCAGATGCAGAAAACCAGAACCCCATCCACATCTGGACAAGCGGATTACACAACGCTGTTGTCGGCCAAGCCTTCAGTCATCCCCAACGGGATGTGAGAATGCTGTCCGGGGGAGGGGGGAAAAGGAGATGAAAGGGTGAAGGCCATGAGAATACTCATCACCTGCAGATGATTCCCCTTCTAGGGTGCCCTGGTGGCCTGTCAGAGACGGGGCAAGGCTGGAGGGAATATTCAGGGGAAGGGTGAGAAACTGTAGGACCTCGCGCACTTCTCGACATTTCTTTCGGCCCCGCCAGTGCCCTCGGTCTTCCCAAAAAGGGAGTTTCCACTGTTCTCTTCCCAC
This sequence comes from Vombatus ursinus, assembly GCF_900497805.2. Lineage (NCBI taxonomy): Eukaryota > Metazoa > Chordata > Mammalia > Diprotodontia > Vombatidae > Vombatus > Vombatus ursinus. Next base: position 1,101,129 of record NW_020954615.1, read on the forward strand.
CAGTCATGGGGCCCGAGACTGGGGCTGGGTGTGGGGGGCAAATGAGAGATGGAAACTCCCTTTGGATTGGCGAGGCAAGGGCAGTGGGGTACCATGTGTCTGATCCAAAGTCCTCATCTGGAGCTTCAAAGACTTTCCAGGAAAGACCGCGTTCCCGTCCCCAGACTCTTAGCATATGACCTTTAGCCACTGATAACCAATGCCTCCCACTTTCTGACTCTCAACTCCCAAACCCCGACATCTATCCCTTCATTCCTCTTTTCATGCTTCTGAGACCCATACCTAGGGTGAGGTGACCAGAGCCTTGGCCCAGGATGCCAAACTTGGAGGGTGCTGGTAGTACTTAATAGACATTTAACAACACAGAAGCAAGAGTTTAACCCCAAAATTATTAGTTAAGAGCAGTATCTCTGAGACGATGGGCTAGGGTTAGTACCTTCCTCTCCATTTCACTGAAGCAGCTACATAACCTAGTAGCAAAAATCCCTAGTTATGGCTCTTATACCCTACCCAAGTAACTCCCTCCTTCCTCCCACCAATCTGTAGGACTCATCAGTATTCAAATTCACTTTCTTGAGACAATGGCTCCTTCATCACATCCTTTTATGGCCACCATTCCCTTGTGTATATTATCCCCCACCCCAATTAAAATGTAAACTCCTTGAGGATACGACTGTCTATTATGCTTGTAGCCTCTGCCCTTAGCACAGTGCCTGGAACATAGTAAGTGCCAAATAAATGCTTTTTCATTCATTCATTTATTCATTCATCAGATCATAGGCTTCTGAAGTATAAGGACTGTTTCCTCTCTCCCCTCCATTAAACAGGGGATTCCTTGATAATATGATGAATCTTCCCTATCATAAAATCTCAGAGCTTGGAAAAACCGCAGAAGAAGCGTGATCCAAGCCTGACACATATAGGACATTCCCAAAAAGGAACCATCTAGCCTCTGCTTGAAGACCCCCAATGAGGACGGATTCATCACGTCCAAGGGCAGCTCATTGTGCGGTCAGACAACTATGATTATTAGGAAATTTCCTTCAAGACCTGAAGTCTATGCTGGCAGCTTCCATCCTCTGGTCATAATTCTTTCCTCTTTGACCAAGAGAACAAATCTAATCCCTCTTTCATCTGTCAAATACCTGATTAAAGACAGTTATCTTATTTCCTTCACATACCTCCCCCCTCCACTTTCTGATCATACCTTTCTCTTTTTCAGGTTAAATATTCCCATTCTTCGAACTGATTATAACATGGTATGGTAGTGAGGCACCCCTCACACGCACACACTTGCTACCTAACTTGCCAATGTCCTTCCTAAAACATGGCAGCCAGTAAGGAGTTCAATGCCCCAGAGGTAGCCAGACTGGAACGAAGCACCTTGACACTATCACCTCCTTTTTCTTGGATACCATACCTCTCTTGATGTGGCCTGAGATTGTTTTCCATCCTTTGGCTACCATATACCACTGTTGCTACCTACTCACACCTCCCCTATCTTATGCTTGGAAAGTTGTTTTTTGAACCAAATAGTAAGACTTTACATTTATCCCTATTATATGAGGCAGCTAGATGGCATAGTAGACAAAGTGCTTAGTTTGGAGTCAGGAAGAACTGAGCTCAAATCCAGCCTCAGATACATCTGAGTCCTATGACACTAGACCAGGGGTGGGGAACTTGCGGCCTCAAGGTCACATGTGGCCCTCTAGGTCCTCAAGTGCAACCCTTTGACTGAATCCAAACTTCATAAAACAAACTCTTTTATCTATCTATCTATTCATTCATTCATTCATTCATTATTTATTTTAGGCAATTGGGGTTAAGTGACTTGCCCAAGGTCACACAGCTAATAAGTGTCAAGTGTTCAATCAGAGGTCACATTTGAACTCAGGTCCTCCTGACTTCAGGGCTGGTGCTCTATCTACTGCATCACCTAGCTGCCCCAGAGCAAATCCTTTTATTAAGGGGATTTAGGGGGGATTTGTTCTGTGAAGTTTGGATTCAGTCCCAGGACCTCAAGGTTGCCAGCTCCCCACCCCTGCACTAGACAATTCACTTAAACTCACCTTCCTTATCTGTCAAATGGGGATAATAACAACCTGCCCCAGGAGGTTGTTGTGATGATCAAGTAAGATAATATTTGCAAAGCGCTTGGCACACAGTAGGTGCCACATAAATGTTAACTGTTGCTACATTTCATCTTGTTGGATTCAGCCCAATGTTTGAACCCCTTGAGATCTATTGGATTCTGCCCTCCAACATCTTCCCTCTCATCTCTCCGCGCACCTGAGAAGCATTCCCTATCTGCTTTCTCCCACCTCACTGATAGAGAAGTTGACCACCACCAGAGTAAGGGCTCCCTGAGGCCAGGCACTGTCTGGCCATTACAGAATAACAGAGTACTGGAGCTTGAAGGAAACAGAGACGGTCTCTCTATCCCCTCATCTTACAAAAAGGAAAACTGAGGCTCAGAGAGGGAGGGCGCCTGGCCAAGGTCACCCAGTAAGTTAGCTCCTCTAGACTAGGAGCTGAATCTAGGCCATCTGTCTCTGAGCCGCTTCCACCCCTGGCTTCCTGCCTGCTTCTGTCAGACCCAGGGGTCCCCCAAAGTGGGGATGTGTACCCCAGATTGGAGGGGAGACTGGAGTCTCTCCCATTCTCTCTGGCCTACAGGACTCAGTGATGTGTGCCTGGAACAGACGCTGCCCCCTCCTAATCATCCATTTCCGAGGCCAGGCATAGGGCTGGACAGCAGCCCAGAAAATAACTGATCCTGGTCGGTGGCTGCCTCGTGGCGTGTGGGGGAGGGGTGCAAGGCCCAGGGGTCCCCTCCTCCACTGAAGTTTTTTCCAGATGGGTTGTGCAGCCCAGTGCAGTCTGCCCAAATATTTCAAACACCAGGGCTTGTATTCCTCAGCTTCCACGGGGAGGGCAGGCCAGCCAAGGGACAGAGAGCTGCCCTCCTCCCACGGCCTCCTTTCTCCCCTTCTCTGGGATCTCCTCGCTCTTTGTCTCCCATCTTTCTCCTTTTTCCCTGTCCCATGCCCCCAGCCCTTTCACCATAGCCCACAACCTATCTCCCCTTCCCTTCTCCTTTTTAGTGGAGCAGAAAAGAGCTAGAGCCAGAGTCAGTAAAGAGCTGTGTTTGAATCCCACCCCTGACCTGCCAGACTGTAGGATTCTAGGACTATCGGTCCAGCTTTCTGAGCCTCAATTTCTTCATCTGTAAAATGGAGATCTCAACCTCTGCAGGGCTAGTCTCATGGGATCCCTATGGGGACCAAAGGAGGAAATGTACATCGGCCACTTTGTAAGCCTTAAGGAACCGTGCAAATATCTGCCTCCTTCCAGCCAGCAAAGGCCTCAACGTTTCAGCCTCAGAACAGCCCCAGAGATATTTTGCCAAAATGTCTGCTCAGGGTCCTGGTTTTAAACTGATGCAGCCACAGGGCTGCCTGGAGCCAAGGAGGGGGTGGGAGCTGGACAGCAGGACCCTCAGGGTGCCGACCATCCCCTAGAGAGAGGATTGTCCTGCAAACCTTGTTTGAGCGCCCAGCCCCCTAGGCCTGGGTCAGCTCCCCTTCCCTACCCTCACATTTTTCAGGCCCCAAACCTAAACAAGTTTCCTCCACCATTGGTCCTGCAAGTCTAGTTTCCCACAATGGTCACCCCACTGGTCTCTCTACCCCCAATCTTCTGGCCCCCTCCCCAATCCCATCAATGGGTTCCAAGGCTTCCTGATTCTGCTCTTTATCCCCTGTCTGGCCTTAAGTAGGTCACATAAAGCCTCAGGACCTCAGTTTCTTTTCAAGTTCCTTCCAGCTCTGCAAGCTACCCCACCTCCAGGTCTATACCACTCCTCACCCATTTTCCAAATCTTCTGAAACCCTTAGGCTCCCCCAGAGAGAAAGGGAATTACATTTCTTAACAACCCATAACTGGTGTCCTTTACCCTTCCAGTTCTTTTCTTTACCAACTGATCTGCTCCGTGTTAGGTCACCAGAGACTCAGCACCCTAACGTGCCCTCAGAGAGCTCATACCCTATATCATACAGTTCACTCTTAGGTCCCCACTCATATGAGCTGATTGTTTAGGTTTGTAGCCCCGACGCTAAGTCTGCTGTTAGCAGAAAGAAGTGGAGGCCCATGGATATTCAACACTGTGGATGCCGCCATTTTCATTTCATAGATCTTACATTTAGAACTAAAAGAGAGCTAGGAGGCCCCCATGTCCAGTTCCCTCATCCACAGCCCAGAGAGGTGCCAAACGGGGATTTAAATCACGTCCTTTGACGTCAAATCCAAATGTTTCCACCATTCCGCCAACTGTCCTCTTAATCTTTGATCTCTGCCTTACATGTGTGATTCCAGTCTCTTCAATGAGACCCTGTCCCCTCAGCTGATAGTGCCTTCCCCCTCTGAAATCACCTTCCATTGTGTGTGTGTGTATATATATATATATATTCCATATATAATATATATACATATATATCATATATATATATTTTGCTGTTATTCAGTCGTTTTCAATTGTGTCTGACTCTTCTGACCCCATTTGGGGTTTCCTTGGCAAAGATACTGGAATGGTTATTTCCTTCTCCAGCTCATTTTACAGATGAGGAAACTGAGACAAACAGGGTTAAGTGACTTGCTTAGGGTCACATAGCTAGTAAGTGTCTGGGGCTGGATTTGAACTCACAAAGACGAGTCTTCCTGACTTCAGGCCTGGCATTCTATCATTCCACCTAGCTGACATATATGTATATATGTATATATGTGTATACATACATGTATATATGTGCATATGCGTACATATATACACATGCACATACACATATACACACATAATTCATCTTAAATGTGCATGCTTGTTTATGTGCTGTCTCCCTACATTAGACTGTGTACTCCCTGAGGGCAGGGACCATTTTGGCCTTTCCTTATACTCCAGTGCCTGGCCCATGCCTTGAATTCCTTACATTTACCTGTTTTGGCTCTGTTCAGTGTCCAGCTTAACACTGAGCTATGGGGCCAACTCTTGGGTCCTTTCTTCCAGAGAAGCTGCTAAAGGCATGAGCTGGGCGGGGCTGTCCCTTCCCTCCCCTGGGGGCCACTTTGCTAAAGGGGTTATGTAGCTAGACTGGAAGTTCCTAGTTCAAATCCTGCCTCAGGCACTTTGTCTATGTATGAACTTGAATGATTATTGAACCTATCTTGGATTCCTTGTCTCATCCATACAATGGGCCATTTGGACTCCATGAGTTCTCAGGTGCTTTCTAGCCCTTGCCCTGTAATCCTGCACTTCCCCAACCCAACGCAGGCTAAAAGTCCTAAAATTTGGAGTCCAAAGATATGAGTCCGGGACGTTGCAGATATTCCCAGAATTGTTCAATGTGCCGATCACTTAATGCTGATTTTTTTCTTCTTTTTTTGTCTTAAAAAATACTATGTGTTATATGGGACTGTTCTCTGGGAGGGGCAGAGGGAGATTCACTGCAGGAAACTGCTGATGTAGGGGAAAAAGACTTCAATAAAAATGTTTAATAAGAAGTCTGGGTCTAAATCCCAGCTGGGCTGCTTCTGACACACACAGTTTTGGACGTCAGTTCCTTCTCTGAGCCTCAGTTTCCTCATCTGCAACAGGAAAAAGGTTGGTCTTCAGAGTCCTTTCTGGCTATAAGTTCTACGGTAAAGTGGAAAGACGGCAAGCACCTGGGTTCAGATTCAACCTTTCTTGTGATACCCACACAGCCGTGGGGCGGGTCACTTCACCTCAGTTTCCTTACCTGCAAAAGTGAGGGTATTGGATCAGGTAGTTAACCTTAGAGGTTCCTTCCAGCCCTGGATGGGCTTCTTACAGAAATCCTGCCTTCAACACCGGTTGCCCAGTGCTCCAAGGGAGCATGGGAGGACCCTGGCCCAGAGGACCTTGTCTCAAAAGGGAAAAGACTGACCCCTGTAGCCTGGCTTCCCAGGACAAGCCCGAGCTTCTGCCTGCATCCTGATACCCCCCAGGAAGGTCTGCTCCGTCCTGGCCTCTCTCTGGTTGCCCCTGTGACCTCTGAGTCCTCCCCACTGAGTCACCGGTGGGCAAGTAGAGACAGGCGTTATTGGAAGAAGAGGGGCCAGCTTGAGCAATCCCACCACGGGGTGGGGTTGGAAGTGATGCTTCTCAGACTGACACATGTTCTCCAGTCTTGAGCGGGTTGAAATCAATTAGCCACACTCCGTTCCCACCCGCTGTGTTCAGAGCCAAATCCCAGACTCGCTGGATGAACTCTGAAGTCAGTTGGGGGGCAGAGACGCATTCAGGGAATGGGGAACCGTCCCCTACCTCTCACGGAAGGGAATGGCAAGTGTGGGGATGGGGCGGGGAGGGGGCAGAAACTGATGCAAGGGAAGATAGACTGTCAAGTGTCTTTGGAAAATGCTCCTGCATCCCAGGGCTGCATCAAAGGAAGTGACTCAATTGAAAGAAAGGTCCAAATCAGAGGAAATACCAGTGGGAGGCATCTAGCACATCTCCCCGGATAAAGTCGTCTGCCACGGTTCACTGAGTTAGGAATCACAGACTGGGTCCAATCATCGCTTCCTTCACCTTGTGAAAAATGAAATAGCAATTTCATTTCATAATCATCCTTAGCCTTGTCAGTGATTCGGTCAACAAGCATTTATTAAGCACCTACTATATGACAGGCATTATGCTAGGTGCTGGGTATACAAAGAAAGGCAAAAATAGCCCCTGCCCTCAAGGAGTTTACATTCTCCAAGGCCCTGCTGAGCCCCTGTCAGTGTGTTCCCATGAGAGCCGAGCAGAGCATCTCTCAGTCTGTGTCAGGTAGGAGAGAGAACAAACTTGCTTTTCTTGGCCACAGAGGGCAAAACCAGGAATGAGAGACGGAAATTGCAGGCTGGCAGATTTTAGTTTAACGTAAAAAAGATGGTTCTAACAGAATTGAAGATGTCAGACGGGCAGCCTCTAGAGTAGAGACTTCCTCATCAGTGTAGTATTCAAGAAGAGGTTTCAAAAATGTGTCACGGGGCAGCCAGGTGGTGCAATGGACCGAGCATACCAGCTCTCAAGTCAGGAGGACCTGAATTCAAATCCAGCCTCAGACACTGACTAGCTGTGTGACCCTGGGCAAGTCACTTAACCCCAAATGCCTCCAAAGAGAAGAAGAAAAAGAAAAAAAAACTGTGTCAGTGGAAAGAGAACTGAACTGGGACTTAAAGTATGTTTGAATCCTCACTCTGCATCTTACTACCTGTAGGACCTTCCACATTCTGGGCGTCAGTTTCCTCACCTAGAAAATAAGGTTGGATCGCTAAGGTCCCTCCTAGGCTTACAACCATGATGCCAAGATCCTAACACAGGATTCATTCTTTGTCTAGGGGTTGGATTCAGATGGCCTCTGAGCTGCTTTCCACCTTGAAAATTCTGATTTCTGATTCTTAAGTCAAACAAAAAAGGCATCAGACCCAGGATTGTCTTCTGTTTGGACTTAACCCTTGGCTTTCCAGTCGAACTGCCCTTTCTGTGAAGAAATGGTGCCTGTGGGGTTGTTCCACTGTAGGGTGACCTTTGGCTGGCCCTCCCCAAGAGCCAATGATTCATCAGCTCATGAGCTGGGATGTGGAGGAATCCTGGAAGCAGGGCTACTGTGACCTGCTCATTGGGACCAGCTGGTATCAATCAGCCCAACTCTGAAAATGGCCAGAGAACATACGTCCTGTGGAAGCCAAGTCAAGATATTCTTCTCTAGATACCACATTTTAGGAAGGATGAAGCTATGAAGGGCAACTGGGTTGGTGAAGAGCCTTGAGTCCACCTCATGGGAGAATAGGTTGAAGGAATTAAGGATTTTCCTAGAGAAAGTGAGGTTGGGGAGCGGCTGGGTGGGGAAAGCCCATGGCAGCTGTCCTGTAGAAGAATTATCAGCCCAGCTCTGCTTGAACCCAGAGACTGGAAGTTGTAGGGAAGATGATTTCATCTCCATTTTAGGCTAAAATCTAACAAAGAGAGCTGTCCAAAGTGAAATTGGGTACTTAGAGAAATAGTGAGGGTCACCACCTCACAGAATCTCCATGCCTGCTTGCTCGAACTCACACCTGAAAGAGAATCCTCAGCCCAGCCCAACTGACAAATGGTCTTGGATCAATCCATTAGTGACATCGATTAAGTGCCTACTATGTGCCAGGTATTGACCCTAGGTGCTGGGGATTCACAGATGAAAGAGAAAGAGTCTCTGCCTTCAGGGAGCTTACACTCCATCAGGGAAGACAATATGCACACATACAAGAATCCACAAAATGCCTGCAACATAAAGATGAGGTGATGGGGAGAATGATACAAGATGTCCCCTCATATGTCATAATGTGGAGTCTCTTCCATATCCTCAGTGTCCTCCCCTGTCCACTCTCCAGCTTAGAAATGTCCTTCCTAAAATGAGGCCCCCAGGATTGCAGACAATACTGCAGATGTGGCCCGACCAGGGGAGAGGCAGTGTGACGACCGCCTCATACTCAGGATGTTACGCCTCCAGGAACGAGGCCTAGGTTCACACAAACTCCTTTGGCCGCCATGTTACACCATTGACTCATATTGGCCTTTTGGTCTCCTAGGAATTCCAGACTAGGGGCTGAGGGCAGGGGCCTGTGTCTCCCTTTTACACACAGGAGGCTCCCTGAGAACAGGGGCTGTGTCTCCCCATCAGACCTGGAACTCCCTGAGGGCGGGGCCTGTGTCTCCAGCCTCAGACCATGGGCTATCCCAGGCACTGCCCATCCCTTCAATGCCAACCAGCAAACAGCCCTAAGTTGGGACATTTAGAAGCAGCTTAACTAACTGCACCTGCGGCATCCTTACAGCCCAGCTCTGAGGCACTAAATTAGAAAGAGAAGGGAAAAAAATCTCACTTTGCCTTATCTATTGCTCTTGGAGAATCTCTCTATCCTTCCAATGGACCCTCTCAGCCCCCAAATGGGGGACTGGTGCCCTGAGTCAACACCACTTAGAGCCCTGGACTCCATCCCATTCCCCCCGGCCCCAGCCCCAGTCCCAGTCGGCCCAGGAGCCGCCAGCAGCCCTTCCGAATTACTTGTTTTTATTAAAATTCTTTTGCCCGGGCAAACCCGGATGGTCTGTGGATCTTGGACAAGGGCAGTGGGGGGAGTGGGGGGTGGGGAGAAGGAAGGACTCAGGCTGCTGAGTCCTGGCCGCCAGCATTTATTTATCCTGCCTGGCCTCAGCCAGGGATGGAAGATCAAATGCTTAATAAAAGATTTCCATTGTCGGTGACCCTAAGCCCTGGAGATGGGGAGATAGAAGGACGGAAAGGGGCCCGCCCAGGGTTGAGGATGCCCAGCTATCTCTGTAGGAGGCTCTCTCTCTCTCTTTCTCTCTGTCTCTCTCTTCCTCTCCTTCTTCTCTCTGTCTCTGTCTTTCTATCCATTCAGACAGATGCAGATTAGGAAATGCAAAAGAAATGAGATGTCCCCTCCCTGCTATCATCTGCATTCTGATGCCTGGTGCTACGCTGACCTCACCCAGGTGACTCTTTGTGGGCGGTCCAATGGCCAAGCCCAGACAAGGTCCAGGATTCACAAAACGAAGGTGTGGGGCGCTTTGAGACCAGGGGCTGTGTTTGCTCCAGCGCACGAGGGGCTCCCTAGGGCAGGGCCTGTGTCCCCCCCCAGAAGAGCAGAGTCACTTCATCTCCTCTGTCTCTCCCTCCAGTGCCTGGTCCAGAGCTCAGCACATGCTGGGGAGGAGGTGAGAATGATGACCACTTTATGCACCTGGGTGCCCCGGATGTTCCCCACTTTGACCTTTGTCTCACTGTCACTAGATACAATGGCCCCAAACTCCAGGGGCCTCCTCTAGGAGCGCCCCCCCAAGAATCCAGCATGACGGTGGCCTGAGTTAATTTCCTCCCTCCTTTCTTTTCCCCAGCTCTGGGACTGCGGGTTCGTCATCCTCTTCAGGGGTGGCCTAGAGGGAGGCTGGCAGAGGGTGAGAGCTTCAGCAGCCAACTCGAAGGCCCCAAAATGTTCATTTTTCAGACGTGGAGGTAGGCGAGCGTTGAAAAGCTGGGCCCGGGCCCGGGCTAGGTCCCTAGCATCCATCCCACACTCCCGGACCCAGCTTTGGCGGGACGCACCCTGAAAGAGTTTGGGGGAATGGACAAGATGGGAGGGGGTGCGAGGGGGAGCCATTCGGGAGGCCGGAAAGCATGAAAGCTCCAGTTTCCCAAGCCAAACCCTAAGGCTCAGTGTGGATGGTCTCCAGCTCTGGGCGGAGCTGCAGGGGAAAGGTTTGGATGGCGCCAGGAGGCTCTGTCCCCAGACTGCCCCTGGACTCAGGGTCCTTGGCCCCACCAAGAGCAGTTTTTCCAGGGGGTGGAAGGCAGCATTTTCAATCATAAAAACTGTCAGCTCCCAGGTATGCTGGCAACACCCAGCCTCTGGGGGAGGCGGCAGGGCCAGGTCAGGAGCGAGGCTGTCCCGGTGGTAACATGGAGGTGGAGGGCCTTCCAGTCCTTCCCCCACATCAGACCAGCTGGGTGAAGCAGGGAGGGGCCAGAAGGCAGTGTGGGGCAGTGCAAAGACCACTGGGTCCCCAGTCACAGGACCGTTATTTAAAATCCAACTGGGTGATCTGGGGCAAGTCATTTTACCACCTATGAGTTCGTTCCCATATTAAAAAACAACCACAGTAAATTTATTAAGCACCTCCTGTGTGCCAGGCACTGGGCTGAGGGCTTTTTCCAAATACTAACTTATTTGATCTTCACAACCAATCTGGGAGATAGGTACTATTGTTATCATTCTTGTTTTTACAGTTGAAGAAACTCAGGCAAACGGTTTCTTTTTTTTTTTTTTTCAAGTGACTTGCTCAAGGTTACCCAGTAAGTATTTGAGGCTGGATTTGAACTTGGGCCTTCTTGACTCTGGGCCCAACATTCTCTTAGTGCCTTCTAGTACCTAAAATAGGGTAGCCGTACTAACCCTGCCTCTGAGGTCCCTTGCTGCCCTGGGCTTATGATCCTATACGCATTTCTCCTGGCTAAAAGACTATTCCTTTCTGACTCAAAACTCACCCCTACTCCATCTCACCAACCCCACCCCTCCTAAATGATCCTTTCCTCAAGCCGTCAACCAAGTCATCAGGAAGTCATAACTAATCCCAACATGTGTCCATACGGGGGCGCCGGGAGCCCGATCCAGGCACTGCCCTCAGGCGCTCCCCGTCTGGGTGGCAATTCCGAGCTCCCACACAGGGAACATGGAACACTGCAAGAGAGAATAGGTGGGAGCTTGCCTCCTCCATCATGCAATGGGCAGGCGCCGCATCTCCCGCAGCCTGGGCCTGAATTACTTAGGGTTCCATCACATCGAGGCTTCCCCATTCATCCAACATAGTTCCCAAGATTTACCCCTTTTCTATATAGGGTTGGAGAAAGATTTGGGGAGCAGGCTCTATCTTTAAAACGGCACGTGAAACAAGGCCTCCCAGTTGCTGGTGCCTTCCCCTGGATCCCAGCAATTACTCTGAATTTACTTTGTGTACATTTTTGCATTTATGAGATTGGCCTTCCGGGCTGATCCTTTCATTTTACAGATGAGGAATGCAAGCGTCAGAAAGGTTGACCAACCTGTCCACAGTCACACGGCTCCCATATTTAAGGGAGAGGAGAGTGTGGGAGTCTCTTGGCCGGCAGGACTTCCAGAAAGAGGCGGTGGGTGCTCGTGGCTTCTGGAATGCTGAAGGGAGCTGAGGCTGCAGGGGGAGGGATGGCGAGAGAAAGGGGCTTCTGGCCAAGGGAGGCCCAGGAGCTTTCTCCTCCTTCCTCAGCCAGAGCCTGGGGCCAAGAGAGGCCTCCCCTCATCCCCCTTCGGGACCCAGCTCCAGCCAAGGCATTCAAAATGGCCCGGTTCCCACCTGTCAGCCAGAACACCAGGGGCCTCCAGGCCGCCTAAAGGCCCCCACTGAGCCGAGGCAGGAATCGTTTGACCAGGGTTTGGGGGTTAACCTGACCGCCCAGACCAAAGGCTTTCCTGTCTTTGGAGCCCAGCCCATTGCCGAGCATTGGAGGGGGTGGGGAGGAATGTCACTGGAATCAACCACATTTGGAATCTATTAATTTCCTCCTCCTGGCAGACCCCTCCCCCATACACACACACCCCAGATTAGATCTCCACGCTTTGTGGTGATTCCTGACAGAGCTTCTGTAATTGAGCTTAGTAAGCAGGGAGAAGGGGGAAGCTGCCCCGACATTCCAGCATTCTTTCTGCTTCCAAAAGGGGAGACCAGCATCCCAGCAGTGGCCTACTGCCTGCAAAGGATGCAGAAAAGAAAGGTCAGAGGGCAGAGACAGCCAACAGTGCCGGAGGTAGAGGGGCTGAGGTCTCCTGCCTCGGTGGACCCACCAGAGCTCTCTGAGCCCCCTTTCCTTATCTGTCAGATTAGATGAAGAAAAGCACCCACCCCACAGAGCGTCGGGAACACCACAGGCTCACAGAGCCAGAGCTGGGAGCAATGGCAGAGGTCACCTACTCCAACCATCTAATTTTAAGGAGGAGGGAAACTGAGGCCTGCAGACGGATAAGTCCGGTGCAACATCCCACAAGCAAGAAAACAGCAAAGCCGGCGTCCAAGATGGCGAGCAGGAGGGGCCCTAGAGGCCATCGGGGCCAAGCCCCTCACTTTTACAGAAGAGCAACCGAGGCTCAGGGACATGCAGGCCATAAGCAGTAGGGTCGGAGCAGGACCCCACGAAGGCTTCCCTCTGACCCTAGAGCCCAGGCACTTCGCAACGGATGCTTCTGCCTCCCATCAGACCAAATATGTGAAATAAGTGGTAAACCGGAAAGCATTACATACATGTCGGATGCTATTATCATTGCTGTTGGTGTCGCGGCTGTTATTTTTCTAAATGGGATGGCTCTGAAGAGAGTCATAGAGGTCCTTTAGCTCAACCCTCTCATTTCATAGGGGATGACATTTGGGCCAAGAGTAGGGGAGTGATTTGATCACAATTCTGTATTGAGGGCCTTCTATGGGTTCAAATGTCCTCCCCAGGTAAATAATGGGGTTGGGCTTGATGAATTCTCTGTCTCTTCTGAAGCCAAAGTCAGTGATTCTCCCACCTCACGGGGGTCCTGCCTGGTCCTTCTTGGTCTGACGCAGCTATCACTCCACCATGCCCAACTTATCTCTCACACCCTCCCAGGGAGGCCTTTCCAGTCCCCCCTTTTCTCTTCTCTTCCCCCACTGCCCTCCCTCTGGACTTGCCTTCCTTCTATTCTCTATGTATCTCATTTGTACATAGCTGTTGCCATGCTATCTCTCGCTAGACTGGGAGCTCCTTGGGAGCAAGAACTGTTTTTGCCTTTCTTTGCATCCCCAGCGCTTAGCACGGTGCCTGGCACATAGTAGATGCTTAATAAATGCTTATTGACTGACTAGCCCAGGGTCACACTAAGCTAAGTGTCTGAGGCAGAATTTGCACTCAGGTCTTCCTGACTCCCAATCTAGCATTGCATCTCCTTAGCTGTCTCTCTTTGGAGGCCAGAAGGACCTCTATCCTTTGATGCTTATGGTTTGCAAACTCAATTCCTCCCTTTTGGGAAATTTGGCCCACTTTCCTTTTTCACCAGCCCTACAGCACCTTTCTTGATCTTCATAGACTTTCAGACATCCCTGATAGTGGCCCAGAAATCCTGCCTGATAGTTCTTTCAGTAGTCAAGGATTCAGCCCATCTGCCCCAGGTGGTATGAATTCATCAAGAGGGGACAGGGGATCTCCTCCTAACCCAAATTCTCTTGGACGTCAACTCACTGTAGGTCTTCTTTACTCTGTCCCTTCTACACAGAGGACACTCTCCTTAGCACAGAAAAAAGGCAAAGTGACAGCAAATCAGCTCTATCTCTCTGTCATCATCATCCCATCCACCTGAAGCCATGACCTTATCTTTTCTTTTACCTGTGACACTTCTCCCTCAACTCCTCCCACAAAAGAAAAAAAGAGAACCCCAAAACCAACTTTTTGTGGTCCTCAGCTCTTACCAACCTTAGCTCACTTAGGATGTTAGCAATCCTGATGCAATGCTCACAGTGCCATGATACACTTTTGTATTCGTCCTTTGGTACCTAGTTTGATTTTTCCATCCATCTGTTTTTTAATATCCAAGTTGTTTGGTGAGCTCCCTCTTTATCCTCCTGGGTGTCTTCAGACAAATACTATTTCTCTTCCTTGTCAGAATCATTCCCTTTAGAATTTCATTCTTGAGTTTCCCATTCCTTCTAGGCATTACTTCTAGCTTAGGTTTTGGCACAAGTCCAGGGTCCCCCCAAAGAGGAGAGTGGAAAGATATGCAGTGTACAATATGAATCAGGTAGAGGACAGGTATTTAGTTCTTACACACAAAACAAATGCTAAAACACACACACACACACACACACACACACACACACACACAAGTTCAGGGGTACATGGCATATGTGGCCCACCAGAACCAGGCAGGAAATCTCTACCCATGAGCTTTGCACTCCCCATTCAATATCTTCTACATTTTCTGGGGGATGAAATGAAAGTTATCCCACACCCAATACTCATATTGTTCCCTTGAGTACTTGTACAAGACTGCCTTTACTGATATCTGGAGACCCCTAGACACAATTATACCTAATACTATTTGTAGATTTTCCCAGAGCAAACAATGTGGGGGTACCACAAATGAACCAAAGAAAGAAATTGACCCTCTAGGATCAGAACCAGACCCAAGAAGCCCTCTATCCCTCTATCGCCCAGTGGAGAGAGCACTAGACTTGAAGTCAGGAAGACCTGAGTTCAAATCTTTCCTCAGACACTTTTAGCTATGTGACCCTGGGCAAGACCCTTCACCTCTGACCGCCTCAGTGTCTTTGGGGAACCCTGAGCAATGGGAAACCTTTAGTAGACTAGTAGCCCAAGGAGCTACCCTACAGGGCAATTCAATTTCAACAAGGCACTGGACAAAGTATCGATGAGATCTTTCTCAACAAGATGGAGAAATCTAGGTGAGAGGGCAGTGGATTAGTTGGATTCAGCTCCCTGAACAGCCTAGCGTCAAAGAGTGTTGATTAGACAAATCACAGCTGCCTAGAGGAAGTCCTGGGAGTGAAATACCCTTGGCCCTGTCCTCTTCACAGCTTTGTCAGTGACTTGAATGAAGGCACGGATGACATGCTTATCTAATTTGCGAATGATAAAAAGCTGGAAGGAAATCTATCATGTTGGATGACACACTTGCGTAGTAAGATTTACAATAAGAAGGGACCTTGGAGATCCTTGGGCCAACTCCTCATCTGACAGATGAGGAAAATGAGAACCAGAAGGGTTCCACGACTTGACCCGGATCACACAGATTGGGTTCAAATCCAGGTCTTCAGACTCCCAGTTCAAAATGTTTTCTACTATGCCTGGATCAACACGTCAAAAACAAAAACAAAACAAAATTTAAAATATGATGCCAGACTAGGAGGATGGGCCCAAGGCAACAAACTGAAATGTAACTTTAATCTTATAATTGGATAGAAAAAATTAGTACAAATGCAGTATGGGAGATTCCCAACTTAATTCAATTCAGCAGATATTTTTGTTAAGCACCTACTATGTGTTAGGTTCTGTGGAAGGTCAAGCATTGGGGATACAAAAACAAAAAAAATGGCCTAGTCCCTGCTCTCAGAGAGTTTACAATCTCTTGGGAAGAAACAACACTTTCAGAGACAAATATATGTAAAACAGACACAAAATAACTTGAAAGTAATTAAGAAGTAGAGCATTGACAACTAATGGAATCAATTACAGATGAGGTAGGTGACAGCACTTAGCAAACCTTGAAGGGAGCTAGGGATTCCAGGACTAGAGGTTAGGAGTGAGAGCATTCTAGGCACAGAAGACTGACTGTGCAAAGGTGTGGAGCTGGGGGATGGGATGTCATAAATGGTTTTGTTGATGTCTATGGGACTTCCAGGTTAAGGTGTCTACTAGGCAGCTGGTGATGAGGGGCTGGAGCTCAGAAGAGAGACCAGAGCTGGATATATAGATTTGGGAATCATCTACAAGGACGTGATGGTTGGACTAACAATGTCAATCCTATCATAGATCTATTAACACCAGGGCCCCCTAGTGTGACACCATATTGGCTACTCTCCACTTCAAGGAACTTCAGAGCTCAAGTCAGAGCTCAGGAATCACCATTTCTCACTGACTCTTCTGGAAATAAGTCAGAATAAATGACGTCGTATAATAGTGAAGCAAAAAACATTTACTTAAATTGGAGTTTGAAAGGAACTACTTAATAACTCACTAGCATTGATAGAGTACTTTAAAATTTGCAAAGTATTTTATATACATTATCTCATTTGACCATCACAACAACCCTGGGAGGTAGGTACTATTATTATCCCCATTTTGCAGATGAAGAAAATGAGGCAGACTGAGGTTAAAGTGACTCGCCAGGGGTCACAAAGCTAGTAAGTGCCTGAGGTAGGATTTGAATTCAGGTCTTCCAAGACCAATTAAATCAAACAATAAGCACTCTCACCATTTTTTTAACCACACTACCACCTCCCAAACTTCCTGTAATGGAAGTCTGCATATCTTTGCTCCCTAGGCTGCTTTTCAGGATGGTTTTGCTGGCTAAAGAATGGAAAAAGTGGGGGAGACATGTAACAAATAATTGATGAAATCCTCATGCCTGGAGGGAACTGCCTTTTGAGGCAGAAAAATGCTGAAGCATCGCAAACACCCTATTTCTTGTGGCTCTGGGGAGCCACCGTGTGAGGACTGTCTCCTATCCCTCCTTCTCCTGGCAGTGCTGGTCCTGGCATGAGCTACATGTAGCTGAGGAAATACCTCATGCCACTGCCACTGTCCTCAATTTTCTTCTCTCTTGAAGCCTATGTGTTATCCCTAGCCTGAGATGCCCATCTTCCATCCACAGTGGATGCCCTGAAAGCTGCTCTGCTAATGCACAGGTTTCTAGATGTTGTCTCCAAAGAGAAGGAGGAGCAGACACATCCCCTGACAGATGCATTCAAAGAGATGTAGGGTCCAAACCCATTGCCATCTGGCTTGTTCCTCACCTCCTCCCCCCCATTCAATGGAAACTATTCTCTCCAAGGTTTCTAATGATCTCGTAAATGATAAATCTTTTATCAGTCCTTGTACTTCTTGAGCTCTATGCAGCCTTTGACACCATGAATCATTCCTTCCTTGTGGAGTGGACACTCATCTCCCTTGGCTTCCATAACATTGCTCTCTTGAGGACACTCTCCTCTTGCCTATCTGACTGGTCCTACTCAGCCTCCTTTGCTCTGTTCCTGTCCACTATGGGTGGGCAGCCCTAAGGTTCCACCCTAGGCTTTCTTCTCTTTTCTCTGTGTACTCTCTGACTTGATGATCTCATCTCCTCTCATGGGTTCAATTATTATCCAGATGTTTCCCAACTCTAAATCTAGTCCTAATCTCACTCCTAAACTCCAGTCATATCCAACTGTCTACTGAACATCTGTACTGGGATAGGCACCTCAGACTCCCCATTTCCAAACAAAAATTCATTATATTTCCCCAAGAGGCGACTGGTGGTGAAATGGACAGAGCACTGGACCCGGAGTCAGGAAGACCTGAGTTCAAACACTTACTAGCTATGTGATCCTAGGTCAGTCACTTAACCTCTGTCCACTTCTATTTCCTCAACTGTAAAATGGGGACAATAACATCTACTTCCCAGGGATGTTGTGAGGATCAAATGAGATAATATTTGTAAAGTGCTTAGTATGGTTACTGCCTGGAACATAGCAGATGCTTAATGTTTGTTTCTTTCCTTCCTGTCTCCAAACCCATCCCTTTTACTATCTTCCCCATTTCTGTTAATGGCACCTCTCCCTTTCACCAGTCACCCAGGTTTGTGATATGGGAGTTTTCCCTGACTATTCCCTCTGTCTCAATACCCACATTCAATCAGTGGCTGAAACTTGTCATTCTCTTTCATCAGTACCCTTCTTTCTATTTATATAGCCCCAGAATCATCATTGGTCTCCCAGCCTCTCATCTCTTCCCTCTTTCTCCCATCCTCCACACAGCTACCAAATTTATATTCTTAAAACTCAGATCTGACTATGTCACTCCCAAATTCAAAATCTTTTCCCTTTTCACCCGTAAGACGAAAAATAAATTCCTCATTCTGTCATGAAACTCTTCTGAATAAGCTCCCGTCTATGTGTCAAGTTTTATTCCACATTACTTTCTTTTATATACTCTTCTCTGTATACAACATTTCATTTCCCAGCATGGGTCAGGTGCTATCTCCTATATGAGACTCTTCCTAATCCTTCTAGTTACTGGTACCCCCTCCCTCTTTTTTTTTTTTTTTTGGCTAGGCAATGGGGTTAAGTGACTTGCCCAGGGCCACATAGCTAGTAAGTGTCAAGTGTCTGAGGCTGGATTTGAACTCAGGTCCTCCTGACTCTAGGGCAGGTGCTCTATCCACTTCACCACCTAGCTGCTTCACCCCCTCCCGCTTGAAATTAATTTTTATTAATTGATGTGTACTGTGCATTTGCTTACTTATTTGTATGCCTTGTCTCCCCCATCCCATAGAATGTAAACTCTTTAAGGGGAAGAATCCACTACTTAGCAGAGTGCCATGTGTACTCTGTAGGTACATAATAAGTGCTTGTTGAATTAAACTTCATTGAATCCAAAAAGGTCCATACCCAATCTATTGTGTTGATTTCTGGGTGGCATACTTTAAAAGGGACATTGATAAATTGATGAGAATTCTGAGGAAGGAGAAGAGTGTGTTAGAGAAGACTGAGAATCATTTGTTTCCTTCAAAATTCTGCTCAAAAATCACCTTCTACATGAAGCGTTTCCTCATTTTTGCTACTGTCCTTCCCTCCCTTTAAATTTACCTTTTTTTGTCTCATATAGATTTCTCATATTTTTTTTATGTATACATTATTTCCTTTGATAGAATGCAGAAACTGCTTCACTTTTATCTTTGTATCACCAGAATCCAGAATGGCCTGTGGTATATAGTAGGTGCTTATTAAATGCTTCTTGATTGATTGATTGATTGATTGGTCCTGGGGATATTCAAGCTGAGACTGGACAACAACTTGTTATATGTGTTATTATGGGTATTTGTTTCATGTATGGGCTGCACTATGTGGTCACTGGGGTCCCTTCTAATGGCCAAATTCCATGATTCTGTAATAGAAATATTAGAGCATTTGAAGGGCTATTTATTGTTCAGAAGCCTTCTTTCTTGGCTTAGGGGTGAGCCTAGGCCTGGTGCCATGGGAAAAATGATGGCTTTGGATTTCTGCTCCAGGTTTATTGTGGCTGAAAAATGCATCACCCTGAGGCCACCCTGGTGAGGAGCCTCGCCAAACTTAGCGAAGCTGGCCTTTGGACATGGAGCCCATCACCAAGGCTTTACTCATAAGCCTTTCTGGCTTTGTGCTCTTTTGTCTAGAGACCTTCTGCTACCTAGGGTCACAGATCTAGAGAGCTAAAAGGGATGTTGTAGGTCATCTTGTCCAGCCCCCTCTCCATGTATCTCAAAGTCTCCAGCAGACTTGCCTCCAAACCTACTTCTTCATTTTCTTTTGCCTTTTTTAAATGTACCTGGTTAGTCTCCGGAGTCTGACAAAGTTGAATCTTGGAAGTGCTGAATATATGTATGTGTATATGTGTATTATGAATGTATGTATATGTGGAGAGAGAGCCTTTATTATTAATTATTATTATCATCGCAAAAAAGGAAACAAATTTTGGATGGGGAAGTATTTCCAAAGGTCAAAAAAGCAACAGGGACCAAGGAGTTGAGTCATGAAGTGCTTAGTATAGGATGCTCCCCACCCCTCACAATTACTTCCATGGAGGAGGTCCCAGATGTTAGCCCTCCCCTCTCCTTCTGCTGGCACTTCCTCTGTAGCTGGCAGCTCAGGGCATCTATAGACGCTTTCCACTTCCTGTCTACTGCTTCTTCCTTCCTCCTACCTTAACCCATCCCAGGCTGTGTCCCCTGCCAAGTCTCAATGATGACAAGCTCAGATCCCAACCCAGCCCTCCTGGCTCTGGCAACCTCTGGATGACCCCTGGGTCCTCATGAGTGAAGTGTCTAAAGCCCCAGATCAACCTTCCCTGCCATGTGGCATGAGGAAATGAGGGCAGGCAGGCAAGTGGGGATGGCTTCTGCCATCTCCATTTCAATAAAATGAAGCCAAGGGCTGGAAGAAAACAGAGAAATTAAATAAGAAGAAAAAATGAGAGGGAGAGGGAAGGAGAGAGAGAGAGAGAGAGAGAGAGAGAGAGAGAGAGAGAGAGAGAGAGAAGAAAAGAGCTTAAGCTAGAGTCTAAGCTACCAGAGCTACAAGATGGGGTCATAAATTGTAAAGACCCAGACAATTCATACTCCCTCAAATCTCCAGGCAGCACTTTCCCCAGTCATTGCCAGTTGCTATGGCAGGACCCTGAATTTCTTGCCCTACTCCCATGGTTGCCATCTTCCAAAACTTACCCAGAACTGATAGCAACCCTTGGGAAGCTACTGGTTTCCTTAAAGACCAAAAATGAGAATGGTGACATGTGTCCAAGCCTCCTTTAGCCCCGGCTTTAAGAACCTCCCACAAAATCATAGACTCTAAGAGTTGGCAGATACATCAGATGCTGTCTGGTCTAATCCATGACTGAATAAGATCTTCTACATCATCCTCGATCAGTGATTACCAAGCCCTGGTTTGAGAGACATTGGGCTAAATCAAGTAAGATGACATTAAGTAGGAATAAATACGAGAAAAAAGGTTCAAAATGCCAACTTCACAAGTATAAGATTAGGGAAGTAGGAACAAATTCCTGTTGGAAAAAGGCACAGGTATTTGTTTGCTTGCTTGTTGTTTAGTGGACTGTAAGAAAGAGGATTTATTTATGCTTCTAGTAATTACACAGGTGAAAAAGATTCTGCTGCTGGAGATGGGGACCAATAGGTTATGATTGGAAGCCAGATCTCTGACCAGGGGTTTTCATGTTAAACCCTGCTAAGGTTAGAGCTACAAAGGAAGAGAATAAGGTCAGGAGGAATGAGGAGGATGAGGATGAGGATGATGAGGATGATGATGAGGATGAGGATGAGGAGGATGATGATGATGAGGAGGAGGAGGAGGAGGAGGAGGAGGAGGATAATGATGACACAGGCTGGTGAGATTGGTCACCTTTTCTCAGAGGGTCATGCAAAATCTTCCCAGATCACTGTATCTAGCCCTAGTGTCTCTTCTGAGTTCTGGTGCCATATCATTACTTGTCTATTGGCATCTCCCACTGAATGTCCTCCAGGCATATCAAACTCAATGTATCCAAAACAGAACTCATTATCAGTGTGCAGAGAGGGGACAAAGCCCAGTTCTCTCTCAGTGGTTTGCATGCTATTAACAAACCCCCAGATGGACTAGAGTAGCATGCTGCTTGTATCTCTGTTCCTTGAGAGTCTAAACTGGACTTTCACAAAAAGGCAATAGGGAGAGAAAGAGCAATAAGAGTTGAGGAGAATTAGGGAGGGCTTCCTGGAGGAGGGTGCACTTGAAGCAAGAGGAGGCTTCTGAGAGATGGAGCATCTTGTGGGATGGCAGGGTGAATTTGGAAAACCACTGGGAGTCTGGTCTGACTGGAACATACATTTGGCTGCTCAGCTCAAAAGCTGCCATTTACAATAGACCTTTTAAATTTCCTCCCTCCTTACTAGGGCCCCTTCAATTATTTTCTAATAATTTTAGTGCATTTTGCTTTTACTTATGTGAACATCTGTTTTTTCTCCCCAGTGGAAGAACATAAGTTACCTGAGGTCAGACACTCTCTAGTTTTTGATCCTGTATCTCCCGCACCTTTTAGTCCGGGGGTTCCTAACCTGTAGGGCTTGGGGTGGGGTGGGGTCTATAAACTTATCTAAATGTTGTGATAACAAAATTTTAATATACTTGGTTTCCTTTATAATTTTATGTATTGTATTTTATGCATTTAAAGACATGAGAAGGGGTTCATTTGCTTAATCAGACATCCAGGACATAATCCAGTTCCTGAGAGAAGGCATGGTGTAGTGGCTAGAAAATTGGCTTCAGAACCAACAAGATCGGGTTCAAGGTGACATATCCTGGCCATGAGACCCTTCTCCCTGTTGGCTGTAAGCAACTCTCTAGATGGTGGAGAAGGTGGTGCTGACCTTGGTGGAGAGAGGAAGTCCCGCCTAGGGAATGAAAGAACAGGTCCAATCCCGATCTTCAGTGCCTAGCACAGAAGGGAAGAATTAAACAGCTCAAGCAAATGAGAAACTAGAAGGACATTTGTAAGTATCCCAGGGGCACCTAATCAGAGTTCAAAGTCCTAGACTGTTTCTGTAGCCAGACTTGAGGATGGAGAGAAGACATGCTTCTCTGTCTTCACTGGGCATTATGGGGCAGGGAAGAGAGGGCTGGATTCAGACTTGGAAGATCTGGGGGCAAATCCCAGCCCTGCGTCTTACAATCCATGTGACTTTGGCCAAGCTTCTTCATTTGTCGAATGAAGGGGGTTGGACTTGATGATCTCTGAGACTCCATCCATCTCTAAATCCATATCCTGTGAACTGAATTTGGGTCAGACTAACCATGCAAAAAATGGGCAGGTGGCAAGGGGGAAAAAAGATGAGGAAGCCACCATTTCATCCCAAGGGGATAATTTTTGGTCCCCAGACTTTCCTGGGATCCCTCAAATTCTACCATTCCACTGACTGGAAGGATGGTGGTACCCTCAACAAAAATAGGGTATTCAGGAAGAAGAGACAGTTTGGGGGGAGAGATAATGAGTTCTCAATAGAGTTTGAGATGCCCAGAGAATATCCAGTGAGAGATTCCCAACAGACAACTGGAAATGTGAGACCAGAACCTAGAAGAGAGACTAGGGCTAGATACAGAGATCTGGGAAGCATCAGCATAGAGATGATGGTAGAACTTTTGGAGCCAATGAGATAACCAAAAAGAGAGCCTAGAGAAAGAAGAGAAGAAGGCCTAGAAGAGAGGACTGGGCTACAGATCCACATAAAGGGTCCAGCTCCTTGCCTTCAGACAGTCACACAGCTAAAGCTCCTGAGATGGCCAATGTTAGATTTGTTTGGGGAACTCCAGATCTGCCCTCCTTTAATGGAGTGGAGTCTCTAATACGAATGTGCAGAATGGGAAGACCATGAGCTCACAATGTCTCACATTGGCCCCCTTCTATCCTTCTACTAACAAGGCAACAGCCCTAGTTTAGGATTTCATCATCTGGATTATTCAATGGTCTCCTTCTTGTCCTCCCTGCCTCCAGCCTTTCCCTTCTCCATTCTATCTTCCACAAAGCTGCCATATTGATAATTCTATAATGCAGAACTGTCTTTGTCACTCCCCTTCTCAAAAATCTTCACTGGCTCTCTATTGCTCCTAGGATAAAATACAGATTCCTGTTTCACATTTAACCCCTCAACAACTTGAGTCCCACCTACCTGATTAATTACATTTCACATCATTCCATTATTCTCCCACCTACTTTCCAATCAAATTTATTTGTTTGTTGTTGACCATAAACAATTTTCCATCTCCTTCCTCTATGCTTTTGACTGGGATACATCTTCTTACCGCCACCTCCGAGAATCTCTACCTTCTTTCAATCACATTTTAGGTGCCTTGACTCACACCAGACCTTTCCTGATTCCCTCAGTTACTGGGGCTCTCTACCCCCTGAAAATCACTGTTAAATATATATGTATATGTATGTATATATACTTTACATATACTAATTTATCTATCTATCCTTCTATCTATTATCTCTATCTACCATCTCTATCATCTATCTCTATTCACCATCTATATTTTCATTCATCTACCATTTACCCATTCATCCATCATCTCACTCTACCATCTCTTTCATCTATCTCTCTATCTACCACCTGTATTTCCATCCATCTGACAACTATCCATCCATCCATCCATCCATCCACCCATTTATCCATCTATCTCTATTTATCTGTGAAAATCTATTTGTTTATCTATCTCTCTATCACGTGTGTTGTATCAAGATTGTAAACTGCTTGAGGACAAGAAATGTTTTTTTGTCTTTGCATTCCCTGCTCCTAGCACATAGTAGGTGCTTAATAAATGTTTTTTTAATTGAATTGAAAGACATGGAATCAGAGATAGAGAAATAAAGGGAAAGAGTATGGGCTAGAGAGATGACATGTGGGGGAAAGGAAAGACTATGGACTGAAACTAAAGAGAAACTAGGGTTCTCCCTCCAGTTCCAGATACTAACCAGCTCTGTATCTTAGACAAATTCTGTCCCTTCTCTGGGTCTCAGTTTCCCACTTTGTTAGGAAGGGTTGAACTAGATGGTCCCTTCCAGCTCTAAGATTCTAGGATGAGAGAGAAGGGAAGCAGGAGGGAAAGGGGGCACAGACAGAGGTAACCCATTGGAAGGCTCCTTCAATACTTCTTGGCTGTGTGAAGAGTGACTCTGATGTCCAGAGACTCAGGGAATGCCAAGCATCTGTGGCTGGGCACTGCTGATGGGCTGCTGAGAGCTGGATCTTCGCCCTCTGGCTCTAGCTAACCGGAGGGGCAGCAGCTGTCCATGAAATCGAGAGCTGGCCAAGAAAGGTGGGGAAGGAGGCAGCAGACGCAGTGACCTTTGGGTTCCACTAGATGGTGCCAGGTTGTCTCTGGGTCTCAGCCTGGGCTTCTTTCCTGAATCAGGTCCCGACAAGACTCCCCCTTCCCCGTCTATGGCCAATATCTGCTCCATGTGTCCCCCTAAACAGGGAGTGAGGTGGAAATGCAGAGAGAGAGATCCAAGTTGGGGAACAGGAAAGAAACCCATGGCTCCCAGCTCCTGGGAAGACTGATGTGTGTGGACACATTGTCGTGCCTGGGCTTTTCAGCAATGGGGGTGAGCAAGCGCCCCTGGGCCATCCCTCACCATTCCCATACTTCTGGTCAATAGCTTATAATTACGAGGCAGCTGGTGAGATTGGGGGTCAGTCTCTGGCCAGGGTTAGGGATCAGTCTGTGGTCATTTAGAAGTCAGTTTATGGACAGAGCTAGAGGTCAGTCTGTGGCCAGTGTTAGAGGTCAGTGAGTGGTCAAGATTAAAAGTTAGTCTATGGAAAGAAGTTGAGGTCAATCTGTGGCCAGAGTTAGGGGATCAGTCCATGGTCAAAGTTAAGAGTTGGTCTAAGGACAGAGGCGGAGGTTAGTCTGTGGCCAGTGTTAGGGGGTCAGTCTGTGGTCAGAGGTAGAGGTCAATCTTCAACCAGTATTAGAGCTTTACCCAGGGGCTGAGGTTAGAGGTCAGCCTGGGACTAAGGTTATTGGTCAATCTCTGGAGAACAGAGTGGCATGTAAAGGGCTTGAACCCTTGATTCTATTAACATTGGCTCCTAAAACTTTCAGCTATCAGCCCTGGCTGGCCAGGCAGAGGGACACAAAGAGTTAACACACCTCTCTTCCATTGCTCCCCTTCTCATCCCCACCCCGGGCCCAGGGCTCCAACTCGTGTCCAAGAATACCAGAAGAGGAGGCAGCTCAGAAGTGGCCCAGGCTGAGACACACACAACAACCTCACCCATTGGCCAGATTAAAAATATACCCTGTTCCTAGGGGTGCTCGGGCTAGGAATGGGGAGAGACACCTGAGTCCCCTCCCTCTGGGCTCCAGCCACCCTCTTCCCATCCGGGGTTGGAGAAAGGAGAACTATTCCTGGGACTTGACGTTGGCAGGTGTCTACTGGGCAGTGCCCGGTATCCTGTGTCCTGCCCAGGGCAGGGGTCTGGCGTCAGGCAACTGACTACCTGGAAACTGGGAGCGGCTATGGAAACAATGTGGACCTGGCACCATTCAACCACCGTGTCTCATCATCCTGAGCCACTCCCAAGCTAGAGATGTGTTGGGCTGTTGTTAGGGAAAGTTGGAGAGTAGAGCCTTTGGAGGGCTAGGGGAAGGAGGAAAGACCAGCGAGTAAAGTGATTGCAAACCTGTCCTCCTCCAAGAAGCCTCCTCTGATATCACCCCAGTCAGCTCTGGCTCTATTCTGGGTCACGGAGGATTCTCTACAGGGTCTAAATCAGCGTTCCTTAGACTGGACACCTACAGGAGCGTCACAGAATCATAGGACCCCAGAACCAGGGGGATGGGGTCACCTCTGGGGCCGTTGAGGTCCTCTACTTTGGACAGAAAGAGTAGGCATCCAGTCTCTGCTTAGCAACCTCTAGTGACAGGGAGCTCAGCACCTGTAGCCCATTCCATTTGGGGATTATCGGTTCTATTAAGACTAAATTGGCTTCTCTGCAGCTTCCCCTCAATGCAAGCGGGACAAATCTGGTCCCTTTTCTTTATCTTAGCCCCTCAGATCCTTGAAGACTGCCATCACATCCTCCCTCATTCCCCCACCCCAACCCCATTCGGACTCTCCTCTTCTCGGGGTTAGACATCCCCATTTCCTGTTCACATCCAGGCTCATACGGCACAGACCATTCTGGTTGTCTCCTCTGGACAATTATGAGAGTCCTTTCTAAAAGGTAGTGCCCAAAACTGAACCTAGTACTCCAAATGTGATCTGACCAGGGGAGTCTTAGCAAGATCTGGGAGGTCAGGAGGACGGGTAAGTGGGTGTCAGAGCTTAGGGTTAAGTCAAGGATCACCTATGGCTCAGACCAAAGCAGAGAATACAGGCCAGGAGAAAGCAGGATAAGCTATGAGTGGTGGGAGCATTGGGCCCTGGAAAGGGTCTCAGAGTTCTTTCTAGACAAACTGTCTCATTTTACAAAGGAGGAAACCGAGGCTCAGACAGTTGCAACTTGTCCAAGGTCATACAGGAGCAGATCCAGATCCTTTGACACCAGATTGAGTGCTTCCTCCGAGCCCAAGAACACAGACAAGGTACAGGTCTCAGTGGTCTCAAGGGGTCAGGCACACACTAGAATCCAGACTGGCACCTCGTCAGACCAGAGGCAGGAGCTCAGTAAGCGTGGGAAAGTCAGGACAGAGACATGACATCAGGCTCAAGCAAGACTTGATAACCAAATCACTTTGTTTTCATCTTTAACGGCTGTGATGGAAGCAACACCCCTGAGCGGGCCTGGTCTGAGCTTACATCCTCCCCATGAGGTCATCTCCCCCAGGGCCCCAAGGCCTAGTCACTAAGACTTTCAGTGTCTCCTGGTGCCCATATGAATCTTTCCACATCTGTGTGTGTCTCTGTCTGTCTCTATCTCAGTCTCTTTCTCACCCTCCCTCTTTTTCCCTTTCTCTCCGACTCAGGGTTATTCTGTCTCCCCATGCTTCATCTCTCCATCTCT
Source organism: Vombatus ursinus (assembly GCF_900497805.2). Taxonomy (NCBI): domain Eukaryota; kingdom Metazoa; phylum Chordata; class Mammalia; order Diprotodontia; family Vombatidae; genus Vombatus; species Vombatus ursinus. Next base: position 1,128,537 of record NW_020954615.1, read on the forward strand.
CCATGTCTCTATCTCAGTACGTGTTTACCCATTTGCCTCTCTCTTCCTTCTGTCTTCATCTCTGCCTTCCTCTCTCTGTCTCTGATGAAAGCTCAATGCCAGCCCCCACACCCAGCAGACACTGATAGGCGCCTAATCCTTCTCCCCTAATCCAGGTCAATGTTGACTCCTCCCTTTCAAGTCTCTGCTCTCTACCCAGCTGCAAGAGGCCCTCCGATGTCTGGTCTTGCACGTGGTGCCCAACAGCACACCTCCCTTTCAGAAAGAAATTGACATCTATTTATTTAAGCACTGATAAACCCTTTATCAGCCTCCTCTCCACTGTCAAACACTGATCAACTCCCAATTGATCCCTCTCTCTCTACCCCAAGACACTTATCTACTGTGTGTTCACCACCCTCCTATTTCTGAAGCAGTACAATTGAAACAATTGTACAAATAACCGGTCCAACCAAAGGAAGGAGAAACACACTTTCCTTACAAAAATATTATTGACAATAATGCTGGCTGGCATCTATGGAGTGCTTTCAAGCATACAAAGTACTTGAAGTACATTAATTCACTGGAGTCTCCTAACAACTATGGGTGGTTGGTGTTACAAGGATTAGTTTTTACAGATGAGGAAACTGAGGCAAACAGGGTTAAGTGTCTTACCCAGGATCACACAGCTAGTAAGTGTCTGAGGCCAGATTTGAACTCAGGTCTTCCTGACTCCAGGCCCAGAGCCCTATCCATGGTGCCATCAGATGCCAAATTGATTGAGGCAGCTAGGGGGGCAGTGAATACAGCACTAAGAAGGAGTCAGAAAGGTGTGAGTTCTAATCCAGCTTTACTTCCTGGCTGTGTCACCCTGGGAAAGTCACTTAGTTTCTGTCTGCCTCGGTTTCCTCATCTGCAAAATGGGAATAATAATAATACTTGCCTACCAGGGTTGTTGTGAGAATCAATTCAGGTGAGATTTCTAAAGCACTTTGCAAACTGTAAAAATGCCATCTAAATGCCAGCTGTCCTTTGTGCTTTGAGCTCTTTGAGTACGTTGTAGCGAGGTTCCCTTGGTGGAGTGGTTGGACTGGCTGACCACTGAACTCCCTCCTACCTCTAAGTCCTGTGATTCTGGGAGAGTGAGTCCTCTGAGCAGAGGCGGAAGATGCTGGTCAACATGAAGAAGAGATATAGAGGCTGATAGTGATGGTGGTGGACAGCTAGGTGGCGCCATAGTGCGCAGAGCGCTGGGCTTGGAATCTGGAAGACTCGTCCTCCTGAGTTCAAATCTGGCCTCAGACACCTACTAGCTGTGTGACCCTGAGTGGGTCACTCAACCCTGTTTGCCTCAGTTTCCTCATCTGTCAAATGAGCTGGAGAAGGAAATCGCAAACCGCTCCACTGTCTTTGCCATGAAAACTCCAAATGAGGTCACAGAGTCAGAAAATGACCCAACAGCAACAACCACTGATTATGGTGGTCGTGGTTGTGGTCATGGTGATGACGAGGGTGGGAAGAACAATGGTACTGCTGGGAATAACTATGATAACGGCAGTGATGGTGACGGTACTAATCGATTAGTGCCCCGATGCTGGAGTTGTAGTGATATTGTAATGCGATGATGATGGGAATGGTGATGCTGGTGATGATGATGGGGACAAGTGCGATCGTGATGAGGGTGATGGTGGCGACAATGGCGGTGAAGATGATAATGATGGAAGTTATGAAACTGTTGGGGACGAATGTAATTTTGATAATGGAGATAATAGCGATGGTGGTGTTGACGGGCATCATGACGGCAATGGCGATGGGCGTAATGGTGGTGGTACTGTTAACAGTTACAATGCTGGTTAAGCCGAGTCAACAAGCATTTATTAAGCACTTTCTGTGTACCGGGTACTGTACTAAACACTGGGAATATAAATGTCGGTGAAACTAAAGACAATCTGTTCCCTCAGTGAGCTTACAGTAAGGGAAGATAAAACATAACAAGATACTGAAAAGCAGAGGGAGAGGGAGGGGAATAAAGAAGGTATCAGTTCAGAGGCATGGTGGACAGAAAAATCCGGAGCGTCAGAGAGGAATGAAGGACTAAAGGTGATTGGCCCAGGAGCCTCCTTAAAATGGAGGTTGCAGGAGAAACTGGTTGATAAGATGAAGTGGCTGCAGGAGTGGAGGAATCTTCTGGGGTAGGAAGACTGATAGGGATTGATGGGAGGGACATCTCCCAGGGTATTGATAATAATGGGTTTGGGGCTGGTGAATGTGATGGGGATGGGGATGGTGTTGATGGTAACTGTAAAGGAACAAATTATCCCTGTCATTTTCATCATAATCACAACATCACCAACACTGAGGAACGTGACAACTTGGGCTTTGCCCAAGCTTCTAGTCGTTTGCCTCCTACTATTACTGCAATTGTTCTTGTTTTTTTTTTTTTTTAAGCAACTACATGTTCTGTTGTAAAATGGTAGTAACGGAACTTTGTTGAAATTACTCCCCTGGGGCACCTGAGTGAGTCATCATTGATTAACTGGGGAAGTAGGTGGAGCTGGCCACCTGCTCCAGGAAAGACAGCATTATTCATTGGCTCGGGGTATATCTGGTATCTCTACTTTACCAATGAGGAGATTCATAAAAGGAAAACAGATGCCACATAGGTCCAGTATGGCTTAAAGGACCTAGAAAGAGGCTTCCTAACCAAGGCTCCCCAGGAACAATTTGGGCAAGGACTAAGATTGGGTGAGATAAATGGCAAGGCCACCAGATCATAGATGGAGAGCCAGAAGGTTCCTCACAAGACAGCTAATCCAACTCTCTCATTTTACAAATGAAGAAACTGAGGCTAATGGAGTTAAGTGACTCTCCCAACATCACAACAGGTAGGGTTCAGACTAGAGTCTTTTGACCCCAGGATTCTCATTCTTCTTATTGTACTGTGCTGCCTTCAATGGTCTCTAAGGCCCTGTCTAGCTCTAATGGACAATGGTTTTGTGAGCTGGTTCAAAGGCTGTTTCTCATACTTACTACCTATGGTTATGTTTGGTAAATCATTTAATGTTTCATGCGACATCTACAAAGTTGTGGCTGAGATTGGTGGAGTTTCCACACCGAGAGATCCCCATCCAATGAATAAGCGGAAGGAGGAGTAGATGAACAAATAATGAATAAGTGGATAGATGAAGAGGATGATGAAGGTTTCCAGCAGGGAGCAGGTCTTTTCTATCATGTTCATGAATCTGAGTAGATAGCAGCTCAGACTTCTGAACCAGTTAGAAATGGAAATGCCGTCTCACCTAACAGCCGACATTTTTATAGAACTTGAAGGTTTATGTTATAAAGCACTTCCCATATTGTCTCATTTGGTCTTCACAGCAACTCTGGGAGGTGAGCACTATTATTGTCTCACTTTACAGATAAGGAAACTGAGGCAAACGGGGTTAAGTGAGTTGCCCAGGGTCGAAGAGTTAGTAAGTGTCTGAGACTGGATTTGAACTCAGGTCTTCTTGACTCCAGGTCCAGCACTCTATCTATTGTGCTGCATAGAAGTCAGGAAAACAAGATACACAGTGACTTCAACAATGTCTATGGAATTAACAATAGTGAGAAACATTGGAAACTGAATGCTATGAGATGATGGGTATCAATCGCTTCCAAGGAAGAGATATGACAAGCCATTGCCCCCTGCTTCTTTGTAGAGGTAGGGGAATATCGGTCTGAAACACCAAATACAATGTCAGATTTTTTGAACATATAGGATAGTTTTGCTATTTTTTTCTTTTTTTCTTCTTTATTATAAGGGATATCTCTCTGGGAGGAGAAAGGGGAAGGCTATAATGAGATGTTAGTGATATAAAAAAGTAGAGAATCAATTATAATAATTATCAATGATAAATCATCAGATTAATGATTAATGAATTTTTGGATTTATAATTAGTGTTTTAATCATGAAAATATTTTTTAAAAAGCCAGTGGCATGACAGGTGAGCAGACTGAGCCAGGGAGAGAGATTTACAGACTCTTTTTAGACCAGGGTGAGGCCCGGAATGCCACCCCCTCCCTCTCTCCTCCTTATCTCTGAGCTCTAACTTAATGACACCAAGCACACACATCTGCCCTTCAGGCCCAGGTGTATTTATAACATTGGGTACACAAATAAAAATAAATTTTTTCCATGCCCCCCCAACACCCTCCCCCAGGCATGTCCCCACTCCCAAGGACTCTGTGGTCTCCAGGTGCTTGGATGCCTGAGAAACCAAAAGACGTCAAAGAAATAAATAGTCAGTGAGCTGGGCTGAGCCCAGGCTGTTCCTCCTTTCCCTAAGACTGGAGGGCCAGCAGGGAGGGAGGGTTCCAAGATAGAGCACATCAGCCTGAGTCACTTTCCCAATAAGGGTCCAATGTTGCCACCCCAATGAGGAGAGAGAGGAAGACATTCTGGGCTCCTCTGAGGTGGGATGGGAGGATATCCCAAAGTCCTGCTGTAGGGGTGGGGCCTGGGGTGAAATCGAGATATGGAAGAAGATGCCCAGGTCTCCTAATGTGTTCTGGTCACCTAGGCAGCCAGGAGCCTGGCCAGGTTGAAGCTTGGGTTACAAAAGAAGAAACATTTTCTATGGTGAGGGGAAAGAGGTCAAGAGAAAGAGAGGGCATAAGGTTGGATTGGGTCATGTTGTAGTGATGTGGTGAAAAGGACACAGAGGGGCCGGGTTCAAGTTTTGCCCCTGCTTGTTACAACCTGTGCCACTGAGGGCAAAGCAATTAGTGATCCTCTGAAAGATCCCGGAGCACAGGGGAGATGCTGCAGGACCAGAGAAAGACAAACACTGCCGGAGTGCAGGAAAAGGAAGAGAATCGAGTCGGAAAATCAGAGGCCAGTGAGCATGACTTTGGTTTTTGACAAAATCCAGCAACAAACTATGAAAGGGATAGATTACAAGCATTTGGAAAAGGGGGTTATTTGCAATGATTTCCTAAGAGCTCTCGTGGCTTCATCAAACATGTGTCTTCAGAAAGGAGCAATAGACGAGTGGAGAGGGACAGTGCTCTGGACAGAGTGCCAATAGTCAAGCAAAGCACTTGATAAAGTCTCTCATGCAATCATCCAGGGCGATAGGTGAGAGGTGTCGCCTAGAGATCAGAGGTGGATTTGGAACAGAAGAGCATGTTGCATTGGAGGGAGGGCTCTGGCGGAGTGTCCCAGGCATCTGCCCCTCATCCCCTGTTGTTTAATACTTTAGATATGTGGCATGGAGATCAATTTGGAAATGATAGGAAGTGGGGAATAGCTAACTTGTTAGATGCCAGAGGCAGAAGACCAAGAGGTCTCAATAACCTAGAACACTGGGCCAAATCTAAGAAGATGAAATTTATTGTTGTTTATTGGTTTCTGTTGTGTCTCTGTGACTCCATTGGGGGTTTTCTTGGCAGAGATACTGGAGTGGTTTGTCATTTCCTTCTCCAGCTCATTTTGTAGATGGAGAAACTGAGGCCAACAGGGTGAAGTGACTTGTCCAGGGTCACACAGCTAGTAAGTGTCTGAGGCCAGATTTGAACTCAAGAAGATGAGTCTTCCTGACTCCAGGTTCAGGGCTTTATGCACTATGGCGCCCCCTAGCTGCCCTAAGAAGATGAAATTAAATACAGACAATGTAAAGTCTTACCTGCGGATTCAAAAAATCAATTCCACAATTATAAATTAGGTGCTTCCTTAATAATGTTTGTTGAATTGAATGTCGTAAAGGAGACTTTTGTCCAGGAATGGATTATACGAGATGGGCGGTAAGGGCCCTTCCTGCTGAAATTCTGTGAAATGTCTTAACCTCTCTGGGCCTCAGTTTCCTTATCAATAAATTATATTATAAATTATATATATCAATAAGTCCTTATCAATAAATTGAATCAGTAAAAATTATTCCTAAGCTGAAGTCCTAAGTAGAGTGGGGTGACTATGAGCAGCACCCACTAACTCTGGGTATTCTCCAAGGCTCCATCCTGGGCTCTCTTTTCTCCTCCCTCTATACTATCTCACTTGGCAATCTCATCAGTCCACATGGGTTCAATTACCATCTTCATGCTGATATTTGCCAGTTCTATTTAGAGCTTCAATTCTGCATCAACAACTTCCTTGTAGACATTTCAAAGTAAATGTCCCTTGGAATCTCAAACTCACCATGTTCAAAGCAGAATTCACTATCTTCCCATCTCCCAACCCACCCCTTTTCTGAATTTCTCTAAGAATGATTTAATAAGTAATTAATTAATAATTTCTCTATTACTTCTCCTCTAAGGGCAACACCGTATTTTAAGTAACCCAGGTACAATACCTTTGGGTCAGCCTTAGCTCCTGTCTTTCCTTGCCCCCATATACCCAATCAGCTGTTGAATATCGTAATCTCTTTCTCTGCAACATCTCACATCTGTCTATTTTTCTCCACTCACCCAGACAGTACCGTAGTTCAGTCTCTCAACATCTCTAGCTTGGATTATTGTAATAGCCTTCTAATAGGGGTCTCAGCCTCAATTCTCTTCCCAGTACAATCTGTTCTCCATTCAGCTATCAAAATGACTTTCTTGAAATATATGTATATATATATTATATATAATATAAATAATATAGTAATATTAAATATTTTAAAATAAATATACTATTAATATATGTATATATTAAAATATAAAATATAGCTCTGACCAGGTCACCTGCTTACCCAATCAACTCCAATGGCTCCCTAGTACTTCCAAGACAAAAACTGTTAACTTTTTTTTCTCATCCTCAGAATTTAGGACAGTGCCCAACATTTAGTAAATGCTTATTAAATGCTTATAGACCTATTGGACCACTTATTTGGAAATGAATCACAAATGGCTTAAACAAAGCAAATAAAATTTATTAAACATCTACTGTGTACCAGGCTCTGTGCCAAGTACTTTATAAGTATTATCTCTTTTGATTCTCCCAACCACCCAGAGATGTATGTTCTATTATTGTTTCCATTGTACAGTTGAAGACACTGAGGCAGACAGAGGTTAAGTGACTCATCTAGGACCATACAGTAAGTAAATATTTGAGGCTAGATTTGCACTCAGGTCTTCCAACTGCAGACTCAGTGCTCTATCCACTTCTCCACCAGCTGCTTCTTAAAGGCTTCTCTTACAATATTATGCTTTTTTTTATTTTGTAATTTCAGCACTGCAAGGAACTTCCAATGAGGAAAATCCCTCCACTCATACAGGGCAGCACCTGTTCTTCCATTTATAGTCTTAAGGAGCTGTCTGAGGACACTGGGAAGTTAAGTGGCTTGTCGAGGGAGACGTAGGCAGTGTCTGTGAGAGTTCAGGCTTCTCAATGCTGAAGCCTGCTCTCTACCCACTAAGCAACACTGCCTCAGCATGTGATAATACATGCCAGTGATTGTTGTCCAATGTGTGTTGTACTTGGCAGCTCCCTTGTAAGTCCCTTGAAGACTGGACTCCCGTTCCGCTCAAATGTTGTGGAACAATCACCAGGGAAACAAGATGGGTGCCCATCAACTGGGGACTGGCCAAACAAAATATGCCGTGTGAATGGAATGGAATTCTATTACATAGAAAACATGATGAATGTGGGTTGGAGTGTGAGAAAGTAGGTGTTTAATAAATGCCTGTCTCCTTCCTCTAAGCCATTTGTGGTTCATTTCCAAATAAGAGGTTCAATCTGTCTATAATGATTTATTAATCACTCACTAAGAGTTGGGCACTGTGCTATATTCTGAGGATGAGAAGAAAAAGCCAACACAGTTCTTGTCTTGGAAATAGTAGGAAGCCATTGGAGTTGATTGGGTAAGGGGGTGATGTGGTCAGACCTATGTTTTAGGAAAATCACTTTGGTAGCTGAATGGAGGGCAGATTGCAGTGGGGAGAGACTTGAGGCTGAACGACCAATCAGGCGGCTGTTGTAATAAGCCAGTGAGGAGGCAACGAGGGTCAGTCCTAAGGTGATAGCTCCATGAGTGGAGAGAAGGCATCTGTTGGGAGAAATGTGGGAGGAGAAACATCAAAATTTAATAACAGATTGGATATCAGTGAGGGAGAATGAGAAGGCAAGGATATGTTGGCGTTCTAAGTGTTGGGGTCTGCAAGGATGGTGGGACCATTGACAGGAACAGAGTTGGAAAAAGGAGAGAGCTTGAAAGGATCTGGGGCAGAGCAGCCTTAGGAAGAAGAGGCCAGCAGAGAAAGTGTGAAGCCCAAGAGAGCATTTATTCTTAATAAACAGAAGAGGGGTGTCTGAATGGAATTTTGAAGAAAGAACTTACCACAATAAAGACATTTTAAAAAATAGAGTACTTTTGCTCTAGATCTGGTCCTGTAGACAGCCTCAGAAAATGCTGGTGGTGATATCAATAGCCCTGGGTTCAAACCCCAAGCCTACAACTCTTTCTTTCTACCCACATGGGGACTCTGAGAGCCAGAGGCATGGACCTTCTCTCAGAATCAAAGGTCCAACTGGTCTTCTCCCATCTTCACCTACTGAGGGCCCTTGAGCCTTGTAACCTTGGACAAATTACTTCTCTTTTCTGGGACTCAGTTTGCTCCCCTGTAAAAATGCAACAATTGAACTAGATGACCTCCACAATCTCTTTTAGGGCTAAATCTTTGAACTTTAAGATATAAGCTATATTCTCCAGCTCTCAGGTAAAATGTAAGCTCCTTGAAGGCAGGGACTGTTAGGTGACATGACGAATGAAGCGCTGGGCCTGGAGTCAGGAAGACTCATCTTCCTGAGTTCAAATCCAGTCTCAGACACTTACTAGCTGTATGACTCCGGACAAGTCACTTCACTCTGTTTGCCTGAGTTTCCTCAGCTATAAAGTGAGGATAATAATAGCACCTACTTCCCAGGTAGTTGTGAGGATTAAATAAGACGACATTTGTAAAATGCTTTGCAAACCATAAAGCACTGTATAAACACTAGCTGTTACTGTCTCTTTTTCCCCAGAGCCTAGTGCGGTTCCCAGCACACAGCGTGTGCTTTATAAATACCGGTTGCATTGAACCGTATGGAACGTAACCCTGAGTCCAAGATTGTCTCTGGCTTTGAGTCAGAGTCTGGGTTTTCTGTGTTTTGCTTTTGTCTTTCTGTTCCCAGACCTTAGAATGACTTCCGGCACATAGTAGGCAGTTTATTAGTGTTTGCTGGATGGAATCGAGTCGGGCTAAGTTGAGTTGAGTTGAAGTGACATAAAGAGAAATTCATCGTCCAGAAAAGAGGGAAGAGAAGAGTTCTGGGGAGTCAGACACTGAGTTTGTGAGAAAAGGAGCTAGGGAGATATAGAAAAATAGTCAGTGGACAGAAAAATCCAGGAGAGCTGATCCAAGGGGCGGCAGTCGGGGCTCTCGCATAGAGGGCACTAAGTCATAGGCATGTGTGTCAAAGGACCTAGCGGTGGAAGGGACCTTTGGCTCCTACCTTCATGCCATAGACTGAACCCCAGAGATATTAAGTGACTTTCTCAAAAGCCTACGACTCTGTCTTTCTACCCACACGGGGATTCTGAGAGTCAGAGGGACGCACCTTCTCTCAGAATCAAAGGGTCTTCTCCCATCTTCACCTACCGAGGGCCCCCAAGCCTTGCCACCTTCCCTGAGTCTGCCTGTCCCATGAACACACACAGGTCAGGATGTGACTCATTCTATCCAGGAGACAGAGGCAAAAATAGATGGGAGATGCAGGGAGGCTCCAGCCCTTCCAGCCGGGAATTGTCTTGGAATTGTTTTCCTCCTCTCCTAGGGAGTTGGCTTCTGGCAGTGGCTGATACGGGCTGTTGAGATTTCCCAGTTACTGTTGCTCCCAGATAGTTTCCCTTCTCCTCAGACCACTGTCCCCAGCAGCTGGCCCTGGGCCCATATGGGCCCCAGAAGAGTCTGCGTTCTGAGGGGTCAGGCACAGAGCTGCCGAATCTTAGGGTTGGTGGGACCCACACCTGAACAGAGATTCCCCTCTACACAAGACTGGGAGCATGGTTGTCCAGGCTCCAATTGAAGGGGGAACCCATCCCTCTCTAGGAGAGCTCTTCTTGTTAGGAAGTCCCTTCTGACTCCCTCCCCTCCCCCAAAAAACCCCAAACCTGATCTGCTTCTTCACAACTGGCCCCCACTTATCCCGATTGTATCCTCTGGGGCTAAGCGGAACAAAGCTAAACCCTTATCCATGAACAACCTTTCAAACTTTTTGAAAATAGTCATCATGCACCCTGTAAGAATTCTCCCTCATCTTGGACCTTAGGGACCTATAGCCCAGGCCCTTGATTTGATGTGAGGGACCTAGGACTGGCTTAATTCTAGTGCAACAGCATCTTGATGTCTGTGATTCTAGCTTTCCAGATCTCTCTAGCAGAGTATACCGGAACAATTCATAGTCACACATTCAAATCTACTCCAAGCACCAGACCTGTAGTCTATAGAGATCTGAGTTCAAATCCTGCAGCTGACCCTAGTCACTTCACTTTCTCAATCTCAATTTCCTTGTCTATAAAAGAGGGAGAATACCTGAGGAGTGTGGTACTCTGTGGGAAAAGCTTCCTGTAAAGCTATTCTGTGGATTCACAGCCGGCCAAAATTACACTCGACTTCTGTTTACATCTCTAGTGAGCCAGAAGACACAATTAACTTTGAGAAAAGGCATTTCATGAAATAGCATAGCAAGAAAATTCCCAGGAATACATTCCCCCAGTAAACCTGAGGCTTTCTAAAAGGCACAGTCACCCCTCTGCCTCTGTAGGAATACTCAGAACACCAGGTCTGGAGTCAAGGAGTTGTTATTCAGTCATTTCAGTCGATCCAACACTTTGTGACCCCATTTGTGGTTTCCTTGGCAGAGATACTGCCAAGGAATGCGAATTTGCCTTTTTCTTCCCCAGCCCATTTTATAGATGAGGAAACTGAGGCAAACAGGGTTAAGTGACTTGCCCAGGGTCACACAGCTAGTAAGTATCTGCAGCCAGATTTGAACTCGGGTCCTCCTGACTCTAGGCTGGCACTCTATCCACCGCACCACCTAGTTAGGGAGGTGAGTTCAAGTCCAGCCTCAGACAGTTCCTATCAGTATGACCCTAGGTAAATCACTGAACCCTGTTTGCCTCAGTTTCCTCGCCTCTAAAAATGAAGATAACAGCAGCACCTATCTCCCAAGCTTGTCGTAAGGATCAAATGAGAAAATAATTGTAAAGCCCTTAGCACAGTGCTCAGCATATAAGGGACACTATTACGACGTTAGCTATTATAACCAGTAGCAGTTATTACTAGTGTGTTTCAGTGATGGCGTCAGGTTTCTTTCACTGGGACTGCTGTCTGATGGACATGGCACTTCTGCCTTGCATCTCTGGGTTCTGCCGGTCCCCGCGGGTCTAATGGTTTGGGGTGATGGGTATGGGGGGCACACAGTCTTCCCCAGTTTATGGCTCTGTCTCCATAGGGCTCATAGCTCTTCATGTCTGTGCTAGTCTCATGGCGGCTGTTGAGAGTTGCTCTGATGGCTGGTGGGAATGGTCTCCATTGGGCATTGCTTCCTAATACCAGGTTCTGGACTCATACCTTCAGGGTTGCCCAAGCCCTGACAAGGACAGACTCACATCTCTTTAGTCATAAACACCACGCCTAGCTAAGAAAAGCCAGGCAGAGTCCCCTAGGCTTCAATTGTCTATTCTTTTCACCCTTACATTTGGGCAGACTCAGCTAACAAAGTGATTTTTGTAAAGGGCAGGTCTGACCAAATCACTTCCTACCCCCCATCCTCTCGATAAATTTCAGCGGCTCCCTATCCCCCCTAGGATAAAATATAAAAACTTCCATTTGGGTTTCAAAGCCTTTCATAACCTACTTCTCTCTCCCCCATCTTTCTAGTATTCTTATATCTAGCTGTACCCCCCAAAACACACACACACACACACACACACCCATGCTCCTCAATCTAGTGGCACGGACCTCCCTGCTAGTACACTCCATCTCAGACTCCAGGCATTTTCTCTGACTGCACTGCTGACTCCCCCACCCTCCATGCCTGGAACCCCCTTCCTCCTTGTCTCTACCTCCTGGCTTCCTTCAAGTCCCAGCTACAATCCCACCTTCTACAAGAAGCCTTTCCTAATCCCCCTTGATGCAGGTGCCTTCCCTCTATTGATTATTTCCAATTTTTCCTGTCTATAGCTTGTTTGTATATAGTCATTTGCTTGTTAACTCCCCCATTAGACTGTGAGCTCCGTGGGGGCAGGGACTATCTTTTTCCTTTCTTTGTATCCCCAGAGCTCAGCACAGTGCCTGGCACATAGTAGGTGCTTAATAAATGTTTATTGGCTGACTCCATAGATACCTCTCCAAAGGTTTGTCTTTCCGAAGATCTTTCTGACTTGACAAGCAAATGAATTTGAACCGTAACAAAAGGTAAGCCAAGGAAATAAAGTCATTGTTCTCTACCCACCTAGACCACATCCCAGTCTTGATAGAGGAATGGAAGGATGGATGGAAAGAAGAATGGATGGATGGATGGATGGAAAATGGATGAATAGATGGATAGAAGAATGGATGGAAGAATGGATGGATGGATGGATAGATGGAGGGAAAATGGATGAATAGATGGATAGAAGAATGGATGGATGAATGGAAGGAAGAATGGATGGATGAATGGATGAATGGATGGATGGATGGATAGATGAAAAGATGGGTGGATGGATGGACTTATTAAGTATTTACTATGAACCAAGCACAGTGTTAAACATTGGAGATAAAAATATAAAGATAAAACAGTCCCTGCCCTCAAGGAACTTGCATTCTAATAGGGGAAGACAGCAATGAGGAGTAGTCTGTTGTCTGAGGCCCTGCCTAACTTCAAAAACACTCATCCCCAGGAGGATGGCCACTGGCTGGTGGACAGTTTTGTTCCCAATATCTCATGAGTGGCATCTCCTCAGTCCCTGCGGAGTTGAGTTTACATGCATGGAGGGAGAAACTGAGATAAAACATCTTTGAAAGATATCAGGAAGTGTGCACACATTTATCATGCCATATCTTTCTGCCTCATATATAGTAGTGAGAGAAATGATTATTAAATAACCAATTATTGGGGAAATCCAGAGTTTTTTTCCCTTCTTAGATCCCTGTTCTCTACTAGGCCAAACTAGCATCTGAAAGACATTGTTGATGGATAAGATTGCCCAAACCCCCAGGGTACACGCCTCTGGATTGTAGGTGGGAGTGGTTGCCCCATCCAACTAGAGAACATTGTGTTCTAGTCAGACAAGTCTAGAGTGATCAAAGTCACTGTCCCCCAGCCCCTCGTTAGAATGGGTCCACCTCTCATTATAATATTCATTCTTCTCATTAATTGTTAACCAATCAGAATTGATTGTCACTTTCAGGAACACCAACTCTTCCAAGGGCATATAAGCATTAAATGGGTTCCCTGAGGGGTCTTTGGCATTGGAGAGTGTCACTGACCGCTTTTATTAATTATCTGATAACATAATTAACAATATGATTAATTACCCAGAAACTCTGCCTCTGGAACTTTTTTATGTCACGGTTGGTTGTATCACTCAATAGAATGGAAGCTCCTCAAGGCCAGGGATGTTGCCACAATCCTTGAAAGAAGGAATTGCTTTAAAAAAACAACTTTGTACTTCTAGTGCCAAGCGCAGAACCTGACACATAGCTGTCAATTATTAAGTGCTTATGATTGACTGATAGATTTGTGTCTCTGTATCACCAGTTTCTAGTATGGCACCCAGCTCCTTTGCTATTGTTCAGTTGTGTCCAACACTTTGTGACCCCATTTGGGGGTTCGCTTGGCAAAGATACTGGAGTGGTTTGGCCATTTCCTTCTTCAGCTCAGATGAGGAAACTGAGGCAAATAGGGGTAAGTGGCTTGTCCAGGGTCCAGCTAGTAAGTGTCTGTGGCCGGATTTGAACTCAGGTCCTCCTGAGTCCAGGCCTGGTACTCTCTCCATTGTGCCATGTAGCTGCCCTACTTGGCTGCTAATAGGTGCTTATTAACTGAGGTGGCTAGGTGGCCCGTTGGATAAAGCGCTAGCTTCAGGTCAGGAAGACTTGAGTTCAAATCCAGTTTTAGATACTTACCAGTTGTATGACCTTGGGCAAGTCATTTAGCCACTGTTTGCCTCAGTTCTGTCATCTGTAAAATGGGAATGATAATAGCGTCTCCCTCTGAGGACTATTGTGAAGTTCCAGTGAGATCACATTTGTAAAGCACTTTGCAAACCTTAATACATGATATGAATGTCAGTCATCATCGTTGTCTTGGGTAAGTCACTTCACTTCTTTGCAGGTCTGTTTTCTCATGCATCAGATTCAAGGATTGGATTTATGACCTCATATGTCCATAACTCTAAAGCTGGGGGAACTTCAGAGGATGTGATGGTCAGCCCATCAGTTTTACAGATGAGGAAACTGAGGCCCAGGGAGGGCAAGGTAACTGACTCAAGGTCACGCAGGAAGTAATATCAGAGATAGGACTTGAACCCAGATCTTCTGACTCAAGAACATTGACCCTATCATCCTAATTCATGTACCGTCCTTTAAAAAGAGAGAGGTAGAAGAATGACCCTCTCTCCTTTTCTTCAAGAAAATCTCGGTTCAAATCCCAACTCAGCCACTTACTGGTTGTGAGACCCTGGGCAAGTCTCCCTGCCTCAGTTTCCCCATTTACAAAATGGAAGGGGAAGAATTGGACTCAATGTTCTGTAAGACCCCTTTCAGCCCCAGATCTTTTATCCTATGACTAGGGATGTTACATATGATGGCAAATGAAATCTATGTGTCAGTTGATTTTGCTTAACCATTTTTTCTTTGTTACAAGGGACGGCTCTTTGGATGGTTTGGAACAGAGGTCAGGGGAGCACACAGAAATAACTGTGGGGGAAATCAAAAGGTATCAGTTACTTTAATGTGTTAAAGAATCCCCTAATCCAGGAATTTATGGTCTTGGGTATTTTCATAGAGGAAGAAAATAGTAGGTTAAATGCCTTGCTCCAGGTGATGTGGGAACTAAATAAACAGAATCGGGCACAGACCCTCTAACTCCAAAGGCAACATGTGCAGTCCACACCACCAGGATGGACCATACCACCAGACCTGCTTCCAATGCGGCCTCTGCAGCCATCATGGAAGGCAGAGACCACTGTGGAGAAGGACCCACCTCTCTCGTCACCACCACCTACTGACTGGCTGACACCGAGAAGCAGATGGGCACAGGAGCCCTGGGAAGAGCAGCACCTTCCAGACTACTGGTCCAGCTACTAGCCCAGTCTTCACAGTTGTACTGTGAGAAGGCAGTTCCTCTGGAGAAGCACTTGGCCAATGCCACCAGCTGCCACCTCCGTGGCAGGCAAACCAGTCTCACCAAAGCAGCCAGGCACCCTGAGGGACAGACAAGAGGCGGCTCACGTCCGGCAAGCCAGACCTCCACCATCACTGGGACCCGCTTAGACTCTGATGGAGACAGCCCAGGATCCCAAACGCAGGAGCCTTGAGAAGAGTACCACTTCCGACCCAGGGCTCTTGCCCATCTTTGTTGGGCAGCAGCCCTC
This sequence comes from Vombatus ursinus, assembly GCF_900497805.2. Taxonomy (NCBI): domain Eukaryota; kingdom Metazoa; phylum Chordata; class Mammalia; order Diprotodontia; family Vombatidae; genus Vombatus; species Vombatus ursinus. The sequence continues at coordinate 1,144,097 of NW_020954615.1, forward strand.
ACCAAAATGAATCCTGGTAGCAGCTTTGTAACCACTGCTTCTGAAAACCTAGAAAAAAGAGCTTGTCAGCAAGGTCCCTGACATATCACATGATTCATGGGCAGAAACTGACAGGATTTTACCAATGGAATTGGCGCTGTGGAAGAAACATCACTATCTCCTTCCCTGCCGTGCCCTGAGGGCAATAGAAGCTGACTCACAGCTGAAATCTGGCACATTCCTCTTTTCCTCCATTAGAATGTGAGCTTCTTGGGAGCAGGCATGGTCTGACTTTCGATTTGCATCCCCAGGGCTTATTACAATACCTTGCACATGAGTAAGAGCTTAATAAATGCATCATTCATCCATTAATATAGTTCTTAAGGTTTCCATTTTCCAGATCCTGTCTCACAACAATCTTGTAATGGAGGCACTACTATTATCCCCACTTTACAGATGAGGAAACTGAGGCTGAGAGCAGTTAAGTAACTCACCTGGTGGGCGGAGGTGTTACATAGTTAATAAATGTTTGAGGAAGCATTCAGACTAAGGTTTTCCTGCCTCAATGGGCAACCTTGCTACCCACTCAAGCCCCTGAACTAACAACTATCATAAAGTCCCTCTTTGGACCCCAGTTCAGGGCTGCTTAACCTGAGCCGATTGCTTTCACTATCCCAGCCTCAGTTTCTCCATCTATAAAATGGTAGGGTTGTGCTAGACCACTGCAGCCCTCAATCCTGTGACCTTGGTTGTGTGTTTGTATTTACACATATCTCAGTGTGTATCTTTGGGCAAATGTGTGTGTGTGTTAATAGCCAACCTATGTTTAAGTCACAGCTCTACTACTCACTACCTAAGTGATGTTGGGCAAATTAAAATTCCCTCAACTCTCTGGAACCCAATGTCTTTATCTGTAAAATGGAGAGGAGTGCTTGGCTTAGATGAAACCTTTCATGGTCCCTTTTAGCTCTCCGTTTAGGATCCTATGAACAAGAATGTGGAATGTGTGTGTGTGTGTGTGTGTGTGTGTGTGTGTGTGTGTGTGTATCCACAAGGGAAGTGACCTTCCCCCCAAGTAAACGAGACTAGCTTGGATATGGTTAGCTCCTTCCCTTCTCGATCTGGATGAGTCAAGAGACTGTGGCAACTTTTTTCCGCCTGGTTCCAGGAGTAGGGCTTTGGTGACACAAAAGTCAGGGGAAGGGGGCCCAGGGTCCCAGGTGGGGCAGGCCAGGGCACCTCCCCAGGAAGCCTGACTCACCTCCTCTCCCCTCCCTCATTTGACCTTTGGCAAATCACAGTGCCTGGGCCACCCAGGCAGGCCCCATCCAGGGCCAAACTGGGAAGGAGGTGAAGTTTCTGTGGACACCTCTCCCAGTTCCTGTAAGCCTCCCCACCCATTTCAGTCCTCTCTCATCACCAACATGCTGGGGGTGGCAGTAGGGACGGATTCGTGCATTCATGCATGTCTCTGTGTGTGGATGAGTTCCTGTCTCTGAGGTTTATACAAAGCACTTTCTTCCCTCCTCCTACGAGGCAGCGATTGCAAACAGAACAGAGCCCTATTTTAGAAGGAAAAAAATGGATCTCAGAGAAGTCAAATAATTTGCCTAAGGACACACAGCTCACAAGTGTCAGAGCAGTGACTTGAGCCCAGATGTTCTGATTCCAAGCCCCCAGTCCCTGGCAGGCTGAGCCTCCCTAGCCCAATTCTCTTACCTTCTGTAGTTCCTTCCCCCTTCTACTAAGGCCTTGACCTTGCCAGCACCCCGACTCCCAGCACATACTACAAAGCTCCCATATCCTAAATCATAGCATCTGTAGACCCAGCTCTTTGTGTCTTCCAAGGAATCAGTCATCTCATCAAGAGATGCCATCTAAAGGAAAGGGAAGGAGGCATGGCCAGAGGTTTCAAGCTGGGAAGGACCTTAGGGGCCATTTGGTCTAACGACTTTATTTTACAGAGATAGAAACTGAGGCTTTGAAAGGGTAAGTGACTTGCCTTGGGCCACACAGTGAGTATCAGAGGCAAGACCCGAAAATAGCTTAGCCTAGCTCCAAGTGCAGAGGATAAGGCACTCACTAAACCTGGAGGCAGGCAGACTTGAGTTCAAAGCCCAGCTGTGTGACCCTAGGCAAGTCATTTAACCTCTGTTTGCCTCGTTTCCTCATTTGTTAAAAGGAGATAATAACAGCACTTACCTCAAAGGGTTGTCCTGAGGATTTGTTAACTGGGTTTTACTGAGCCAGTCTCTAACCTGAGAAAGACAAAATGGCGGGCCAGAGACAAAGTGCCAGTCATTAGGTAACAACTTAATTAATTAGTTCCATTATGAGGAACAGATTTGCAAATCGGGAATTCTCCAGATCAGAATTCCACCTTGTGGAAGTGAAGACAGAGATTAGACACATAAATCACAATGGGAAGGAAGGTGGATTACAGATAATCATTCCCAGGGCCGGAGTGGTTTCCCACTACCAGCCCACAAATCCCAGTCACTAAGGGCAGGTGTCCTGAGGTTCTGTGGGAACAGCAGTATTCAATCTTTGGGAGCTGTTACTTGGTGGCTCTCAGGACCAGAATCCTGTGACACAAACAGGTTCTACAGTCTTTGATTAGCTTCATTTCAGATACAGAGGCAGTGATTGTGAGCCTTATCAAGGTTTTGATTGATCAGTTCAAGCTGCGTTGCGAGCTCTCTCATGAGAGGCAATTCTGAAAAATCTAATCTATTAGTATATTCATTACACGTATCGATTATTATAATAATCATAATCCCACAGGATCAAAGGAGATCATACGAGTAAAATACTTAGCACGGTGCCTGGTATACAGTAGGTGCTATATAGATGCTTATCCCCTTCCCTTCTATCTATTATTCTGTGTTACCTACCACCTTGACCCTCTTTGCTGTTGTTAAGTCACTTTTCAGTCCTGTCTGATTCTTTGTGACCCCATTTGGGGTTTTCTTGGCAGAGATACAGGAGAAGTTTGCCATTTCCTTCTCCAGCTCATTTTACAGATGAGGAAACTGAGGCAAACAGGGTGAAGTGACTTGCCCAAGGTCACACAGCTAGTAAGAGTTTGAGTCAAATTTGAACTCGAGTCTTCCTGACTCCAAGCCCAGCACTCCATCCACTGCCCTATATAGCTACTCCTCTTTACTCCAAGGTAAAAAATGGGTGTTATTACAACAAATGGAACTTTCTAGAGACAATAAGCCCATCTCTAACATTTGGGATGGACTGGCTCATTCTAATACTCCACATTCTGTTATTCATATTATCCCAAGAAGAGGAATTATAGGTCAGGAAAGACAGCGAGCCGAGGAGGAGGAGGAATGTCATGTGGCCATTTTTCTAGGGTTTGAAGGAATACCTGGTGGAAATATTGAGGGCTGGGATAATAAGGCCCCATCCCCCTCCCTGAAGGCAAAGGCCACCATCCTGTCAAGTAGCATTTCAAGGAAAGACTCCTAGAAGATGATGAAATGAACATCATGATGATGCTGGTCAAATGGCAAAGATGATGTCGATCATGACGGCCATCCTCCCAGTTGTAGCCCCACCCCCAACACGTCTAGCCGATGACCCAGCACCATGGGTAGTGTGTTAGATCTGAATCCACAAAGACTTGCATTCAAATCATGACTCTAATGCTGAGTAGCTGGGTGGCCCTGGGTAAATCACTTGGCACTCGGTAAATCTCTGAGTCTACATTTCTCATTTGTCAAACAGAGATCAGAACACCTGTGGCAATACCTGATAGGGCCATTGCAAGGCTAAAAAACACTTTGAAAACTTTCAATCATTATAAAGGCAATATTATTATCACAGCTTGGACCTGGGAGTGTATCAGTATAAAGTATTCCCAGTGTAGAAATATCCTCAAAAAGGCAGCTCAAGAACTCATCTGGACATTATGGTCATGGAATCATAGATTTTGAGCTCTAAGGGATGTTGGAGTTCATATGGTCCAACCTACTCACTTTATAGTTGAAGTAATTTATCCAAGATCATATGGGTAGTAAGAGGCAGATTCAGGATTTGAAACCAGACACCTCAAAATCCAAATGTAATACCCTTTCCACTGTACCAGAGTTGCCTATAATCACATAGTTAAGCATGTGTCCAAGGTGAGACTTGAACCCATGTTTCTATGACTCCAAGGCCAGCCCTTTATCTACTACACCAGGCTGCCTTTCTGCCATTACTAGCCTCTCAATTTATTGAGAGTATTTGAGGATATCTAATGTGAGCTCCTGCAATTCCCCTTCTCCATTGATCATAAATAATTTCTTTAAAAATATATATTTTATCTTTTCTCCAATTATATGGAAAATAATTTTTAACTATCATAACTTCTCAGTACTCATCACCCATTCTCTACTTTTCTCCAATCTCAGGAGAGATATCCCTCTTCCTCACTTGTGTATAATTAATATCATTATTCATGTCCTTGGTTGCATTCATATATCCTAGTGCCCATACATGCTTTGAACCCTGAGAGAGAATTAATGAGAAAACAAGCCTGTAGAGGGTGCTTTCATTGCTTCCAAGAGCCCCCTTTGGCATGTGCCATGAACACCTAGCCTTGTGCGGCAATAGATGAAGTCCCACATCCACACAATCTGCATGAGGACCCCCCTTGTTATAATAACAACAGCTTACATTTCTATGGCACTTTAATGTTTACAAAATGCTTTATAGATGGTCTCATTTGAGCTGCATCAGGACCCTTCAGCCATCCTCACAATAATTCTTTCCTGCTGGCAGAGTAGAAAAAGTGACAGACTTGGAGTTAGAAGCACTGAGTTCAAATCTTGACTGCTACTTACTACCTTTGAGACTTTTAGCAATCATTTACCCTCTCTGGGACTCAGTTTGCTCCTTAGTTAAATGAAAGGGTTATTCTAAATGATATGTGAGGTCCTTCCCTATAAATCTATAATACTTAATATTATAATACTTAAATCTTTAATACTAACAATTCCTATTGCTAAGATATGTCACTGGAGTCCTGGAATAGAACAGATTATGACCAGAAGAAGAAAGAAGTCTCTGGAATAAATAATGGAGCTGCCTGAGAAGAGATGGAAAACACACGCCCATGTGCAATCTGAAAAGGAGCATGTAATTTCGTTGCTGAAAAGATGCCCTTGTTGGACCTCAGTTTACTCATCTACAAAATGAAGAAATGATATGGACTCAGTGACCTCTTGGATCCCTTTTACCTATAAGTCTGTGGTTCTATGTGTGATCTCTTGTTTATCATCCCCACCCTCACCCTTCCTACCCAATTAGTCTGGGCTAGGTGTCATCCTGTCAAGAGATGACAAGGACATAGATACATCCTGGCAAGGGCATGATACATTGACCTATGTTGTCCCCACATTCCTAAAATGAAGGGTCCTGGGATCATAGTGTAGCATGCATAGGCTCTGGGCTCTCTTTTCCAACCCTCACTAGCATTGGTCCTCAGCTACTACTTTCCCCTTCAGGCTCCTAGGGGTAGAACTGTGTGGTTTGGGGTGTCTTTCTAGTACTCTTCCTTATGAGCCCCTATGCAGTATATTTCCCCCATAATCAATCAACCAATTGGCATTTCCTCAACATCACCTAACCAGTGACTGCTGCCTCAATATGATTTTTACCATTTGATCTCTATTCAATAACAACTAATCAATTAATTATCAATTAGCTTTTACAAAGAGATATTTACTGAGCAGATACAGCAAGAACCCAAAGAATAAAACCTTCTGAATCTAGCAGCCTTCTCTCCCATCTGAAAAGCCATTCACTCCATAGGGAGTATGGATTCCAATTTAAAGCAGTGACTACCAATATATCCCTCACCAAGCTCACCTCCGGGTGTGGCACATCCAATAGATATCTAAGTTGTTTCTTTGACTGCTGGGTTAAATGGCAAAGACTGCATGCCAAGACTAGCTACTTACTGGACTCAGCTATTGCAAGTGCCAGAAGGCTCTCCTATGGACTCCAGCTGCTTGGCCCAATTATCTCTTCCAACCTTTTCAAGTTCACAAGGTCACAATGTGGTCCATTCCATCTCTGATACTCATTCGCCTAAGTTCAGGAAAGAATAAATGACAGAACCAAAAGAAAAGGGGCCGCCATGTGTTCACGGCCATGTGGTGGCCTGGGTGGGGAGGTAAAGCAAAGGAGGCAGTCAGTAGGGGCCAGGCAGCTGCTGCCTCTGCTGCTGTGGCTTCTTTCCTCCACAGAGTGGCCTTACTTGCCACCAGGGAAGAGAAGATTAGCATCTGTTCAAGCTCTGTGCACATATTTAGTCCTGGCCCAGCAGTCAATTAAAAAGACTCTTCTTTATTTCATAGTAATGTGACAGGAAACACAAGATGCTTTCACATACTCTAAAACTGGGAAAAATCCCTTCTGTTGCACAGAAGTGGGGTCACACACTGTTCATGAGGATTGACAGCAGTCAGAATATATTGCACCTGCTCTAAGGACTGGGGCCTCATTGGCTGGAAGACACCTCCAAGGCCATCCAGCCCAAACCCCTCTTTCTCAGAGAAAGAAAATGAGTCCAAGGGAGATTAAATTATTTGTCTAAGGTCACACAGCTTGGCTCAGTGGATCCTAGGTTTAAAGCTGGAAGGGACTTAGAGGTAATTTAATCCAACCCTCTCATTTTACAGATGAGCTAACTGATTCCAGAGAGGCTTGGTGAGTTGCCTAAAGACATATAGGGGGTAAGCAAGGAGAGAAAAGTCATCCTGTAAGGACTCCAGGACCTCCAACATATCAAGAACAGGGGATGGGGGAAGATAAGGGGAAACCAAGGATACAAGGTATAAGCTTTCTTGTCTGGGTTGAGTGACAGAGTGTGAAGAGAAAGGCTTGGCCAAAACCTTGACCCATAGCACCATGGTGCCATTCTCCCCTGCCCCCATGTCAGGGATGCTAGGAAAGAGATATGGGGTAGTAGGATAGGGGTTGTGGGGAGGGAAGGAATGAAAGCAGAAATAAACAACAGCCTGGGTGGTTGTTTGTTGTTTGTTGATAGAGGTTGGAGGAGCCAATGTCAACTTGTTAGGGAAGGAAAAGTCTCTCAATCACTCCCAGGGGAGAGTGAGAATGAATGGATGGGTGGGGGAAGGGAGGGGAAAAAATGTGGGGCTGTGTTGGACCCATCTTCTCCAAGAATGTCCCAGGCTGTACTCCAGAGCCTCCAAGGTCAACCCATGGGCAGGAGACCCAGACCCCACCCCCTTGGCCAACTCAACTCTTCAAACATGAGGCTAACAAAAACCCATCCCATGAAAACCTCCTCCGGGAAGGCCACAGAGAGAGAATGAGGGAAGAGGAAAGGGGGAGTTGGGGAGAGACAGACAGACAGAGAAAGAGAGAGAGAGAGAGAGAGAGAGAGAGTTCTGCAGATCCATATGTCTCTGCTAATGTCCTTCCAGGAAAAATGCCTCTTATGAGAACCAGTAGACATGGGTCTGAAGGTGGGAGACTAACCTTCGAGAATGGGTGATCCATATGAAAGGTAGTTGAAGATTTTAGGGCCATTTTCCTAAAGAAGAAAAGGCATGGGGCAGGGCATGCAAAAGCAATGTACCACAAGAACTGTGGATTTAGAGGTAAAGGACCTGGATTCAAACCCAGAACTGCTGGGGTTTGGTGGGGAGAAAGGAGGGGGAGGCCAGATCTATGAGTTCATCAATGTGGAGAATTGTTGTTGAGACTCACTCCACTACACAGAGCATCACCCCACATGTAATTTAGGATTATAAAATCATAGATTTTGGCCCAGAAGCAACCTCAGAGGTCACTAATCCACCCCCTTCATTTTAGAGTTGAAGGAACTGAGGCTCAGCAGAGTTATGGGACTAACTCAGCATCCTTCAAGTCATTGAAATGAGACTTGAACCCAGGTCTTTCTGACTCCAATTCTGGCCTTCCATATGGCACTGTTTATCCTCCTAACCATAAGATCCATCCAAAATGCAATGAGCTGCTGGAGAAGCAGTAAGTTCCTCATTACTGGGACAGAAGGACATTGGATAGGGAATCCTTGTTTAGGAAAAGGCTAGAACTTGGTTGCCTCCATGGTCTCCTCCAGTTCTGAAAATATGTAACTCCCCAAAGGTCCCATCCCTTTCTCTATACTGCAAACATCAGTCTCAGGACCTACAAAATCCACACCTACCCATCTGCCTCTACCCACACCAGGAGAGCTACTGAAAAGCCAGAGCCAGGGAGAGGCAACACCAGTCCATGGATCATTCCTCAGCCGCACTGTTTGCTCCCTATGGCTGTCATTCCTGGGTCCTGAGATCCTAAAATACTTGTCTGTTCAGCCTCCATTATCTACCTCTCACCTCTACTTAGTATCCTACCTGTGTGTTCAATTTCTACTGCTCTACCTAGAAAGCAGACTTGTAATAATGGAGATGGTGGTGGTGGTGGTGGTGATGATGATGGTGATGATAGTAGGGATGGTGACGATGGTGGTGGTGATGATGGTAATGATGATGATGGTGATGACAATAGCGATGGTGATGGTGGTGGTGGTGGTGGTGGTGGTGATGATAGCTAGCACTTACATAGGACTTTAAGGTTTACAGAGCACTTCAATATTTTATCTCATTTGATCCTCACAACACTGGGAGGTAGGTGCTATTATTATACCCATTTTACAGATGAGGAAACAGACTGAGAGAAGTTAAATTATTATTCAGGGGAAGTATCTTAGGGAGGATTCAAACTCAGGTCTTCCTGACACCAACATGATCCATCATGCCACCTAGCTACCCTAGTGGAAAGAAAACTAGATTTGGAATCGTGAGACTGAGATGCAAATAAAATCACTCCACATTTGTAAGCCTCAGTTTCCTCATTTGTAAAACAGGACTAATCACACTTAGATGTCTTCCTCATGGGGCTGTGGTTAAGTAAAGAACTCTGGAAATCTTCAATTGCTAGGTAAGCAGGAGATAGTTTCCTTCTACCTCTATCCTGCTGCCCAGTCTGGATTTTCCTTCACACAGAGATTCTGGTTTGGACCTTCCAATTGGCCCTTGACTTGGCTTGAAAACCAGAGCTCTGCCTGCAGGCTTGTCCCCTGGCCCTTGGTCAAGGGGCAGATGTTCCCTGTAGTTCCTCCAGCTCTTAGTCTCACCTGTCCCCCTGTATGATCAGAGAATCATTGATTAGGCCTGGAAGAGATCTCTGAACCAGACCTGGATTTTCATGGAAGCAAGTAACTCCTATTGGAGAAACTCCCTCCCCTGAGGCAGGTCAGCACCAGCTCTGCAGTCATATATTCTTAGAATTGCCTGGGGGCCCTGAGAGGTTAAGGCACTTGCTCAGGGTCACACGGCCAAGATTTGAACCCAGGACTTTGACCTTCACATTTCCACACCCTTTAATTCCACCTCCCAGTACTCGCTCAGGGTTGGCCACACGCTGGCATGTTGGATATGGACGAGGGAAGCTGGCAGCAAGTAAGGCTTCTCTGAATTTTTTTTCCACTGGTGAATCGGAGGAGATGGTAACTGGAGCCCAAGGCTGGCTGGGGCTCAGGCCATCCAAGTGAGTCATTGGCTGAGGTCTCCTCTCTAATCTTAACTCCCTGGGAAAGAGCTTGTTAGGACTTGCCCTCCAGCCTGGGCCACCAAAATATCCCCCAACCTGCCCTGCCCCGTGCTCACCCAGCCTGATTGGAGAAGGGGACTGGGGAGCACTCCCTCCTCCAATTCCTTCCTGCCCTTGGCCCTCCTAGCGTGACATCTGGGTAGTTCCCACTTGTTAGACTATAAATTCCTGGGGAATGGGGTCTGTGTGGCATCTATCTTTGTAGCTGGCCCAGGGCATAATACCAGGGGCCGAGAGTACCATGAAAGTAGAAGGTCATCAATTTTAAGCTAGATAGAATCTCGGAGGTCTTCTAGTCCACTCCCCTCTTTTTATTGATGTGGAAGTAGAGACCCAGAGGTCAAGTGACTTGCTCAAGGTCACACAGCTCGTAAATTCCCAACTGAAAATTAAACCGAAGCCCTCTGACTCCAAATTCAGTGTCTTTTTCCATGGCACCATCAGTCAGAAAGACCTGGGTTCAGATCCCACCTCTGATACTAACTGGATACTAACCCTGGACAACTCACTCAATGTCCTGGGGCCTCAGTTTCTTAATCTGCTAAATAGAGATAACAATAATTGTAGCACTTACCTCACAGGGCTGTAGGGAGACAGGAAATGGGATGACATTTTACAAACTTTAAAGCCCTGTTTGGCCCTTGCCCTCCTGGCCCCTACCTCACTACTTGGCATATATAGAGTAGGTGTTTAATCAATGTTTATTGACTTGAATTGAACTGGGGCTAGAGATGGCAGCTGGGAAATTATGTGTAAAAGTATGTTCAAAAGGCTAAGGGACTGGAAGCTGAGTCCTGTACTCTAGTCCTGAATTTCTCAGTTCCCTCAACTGTAAAATGAAGATGTTGGATTGGGCCCCTGACCACCCTTCCAGCTTTATTGCTTGGATTTATTGATCTTTTGACTGACTTATAAGAGAGTTAGGTCACCTCTGAGACAGATGGTGCTCACAGCTGTGAAGTGGGAAGAATTAGACTCGATGGTCTCTAAGGCATGTTCTAAAGTCCCTCCCAGTTTGGACATTCTGTGTTCCAAGAGCCCTCCCAGCTCTGATACTCCTTGTTCTAAGATTTCTCCCAGTTCTAACATTCCATGTTCCAAGGTCATTCCCATCCTGACATTCCATGTTCCAAGAACCCTCCCATGGAATGTTCCCTCAGAACCATGTTTTAAAGCTATTCCCAATTTGACATTCCCTGTTCTAAGGCCCCTCCCAGCTCTGACGTTCTTTGTTCTAAGGCCCCTCCCAGTTCTGACATTCTTTGTTCTAAGGCCCATCCCAGCTCTGAGGTTCTATACTTTATGTCCTACTAATTCTAATACTCTTCAGTCTATGTTCTGAAGTCCCTTCTAACTGTAACATCCCATGCTCTAAGACTCCTCCCCGCTCAGACATTCTGTTTTAAGAGCCCTCCCAGCTTTGACCCTCTATGGGAATGGGCTCTGGGCCCTGGGAGGCCAAAAGGGCAAGCCAGACCAGGGTGTGTAGAACTTCAGATTGCAAGCTCCTTGAAGGCAGGCACTGACTTTTGCCTCTTTTCGTGTCACCAGAGTTGGCACAATGCCTGGCACATAGCAGGTGCTTAGTAAATGTTATTGATCTGAACAGAACGGGTCCCTGTGCAGCCAGCCTTGGGGCTGGCAGGAGTGAGCCCTCCTTCTCTCTGCCACCCCCTGCCCTCACCTCTAAACCTGCCTGCGCAGGGGCGGCCTCCAGGGAGGCAGCCTTTTCAGCGTCCTTCACTTGTCTGCTTGGAAGGCCCTCGGGTGCAGTGGGTGTGAACAGGATCCCCCCCTCATTAGCCCCTGCCCGCTGCTCAATGGGAGCGTGGTCCCATTGTTCTTGTTCTTGTCTCCAGCCTCCCCCAGCAGCCTCGGGGCACTGGGGTCAGGTGGCAGCTGGTGGCTACAGGGATCTGGGCCAGGGAGCTCCAGCCGCCCGGTGCCTGCAGACAGCCCACAAATGTGCCAGCTCTGGCCCGGGCCCACTTGTCAAGCAGGTGAAGGGACCCCATCCATCTCCCTGTCTCCCTCCCTCCTTTCTTCTCTGACTCATTCCTCCTTCCTCCCTTTTATTTTGGACTTCCTCCCTCAGTCTTTACCTCTCTCCCCGTCCTCCTCTCCATCTTCAGCTCCCCCCTCCTTTTTCTTAGAGACTCGCTCTTTTCCTTCCTCTGACTCCCTTCCTCCTTCCTCCTCTCCAATGTTGACCCCATTTTCCTTAGCCCCTTTCTCTGACACTCTGTGTGGTAATAGGGGAAGACCCTGGACTCCAGGCTCAGAGAACCTGTGTGGTCCAGGGCAAAGAACATTGGCTCCTGGGTCAGCCGACCTAGATTCATATCCCTTTTCTGCCACTCACTACTGTGTGACCCTGGGTAAGTGAACTAACCTCTCTGGTTTGTCACTTCATCAATGGTAAAAGGCGGGATTGGCCCCTGAAATCACTTCGGGGCCTAGGGTTGCTCTTCTCCTTGATTTACCCCCTCTCTCTTCTCTTTTTTCTTTCCCTCTACCCTGTCTTTCACATCTTCCATCCTCTGTTTCTATGGTTGACTCTCCCACCATCTTTCTTTTTTGGGGGGGGGCAATTGGGGTTAAGTGACTTGCCCAGGGTCACACAGCTAGTAAGTGTTAAGTGTTTGGTCTGAAGCTGGATTTGAACTCAGGTCCTCCTGACTTCAGGGCCGGTGCTCTATCCACTGCGCCACCTAGCTGCCCCTTCCCACCATCTTTCTTTGACCCTTCCTCTTCTCTCTGTCTGTTTCTTTCTAGCTTCCTCTCAATGTCTTTCCTTCTTTGGTATTTCTCCATCTCTCTTTCTCTCCCTTCATTCCAGTTTTTGGCACCGTCTTACTCACTCTCCATTTTATCCATCTCTTTTCTGAAGGTACACACCCAGAGAGCCCCCATTTTCTATACACACACACACACAGCCATATGTACGTACACATACAAAAAAACCGCATATCCATGCATACATTTAACCTAGCTTTGCCTCAGTTTTCTTATCTGTCAAACGGGTGTAATAATAGAGCCTACTTTTTAGAGTTGTTTTGAGTTTCGAATGAGATAGCATATGTAAAGCATTTTACAAGCTGAAAGTACCCTGCAATTGCTAGTGATTAATTTCTTAGGTATAACTGGGCAGTGCTCAATCTGGGTTGGTTCTCTTGAATTTGATGATAGTTCTACCACTGGGAACATATATTCCTGGACCTAAACCATCCAGACAAGAAATCTTACCCACACAGGACATTGCAGTGAGACAATGTATAGAATCCTAGATTTTGAAGCATCCTCTCTAGGCTCACTTCTCCAAGCCACATAAGCAATGGAAGCTTGGGTTCCCAGAAGGACAAGTTTTTTCAGGGAACTAGGGGGTAACCCTGCAGGTGGCTGTCTTCCTAACATTGACTCACGAGCCCCCACTGATGTGCTTCCTCTTAGCAATCAGCTGGTAGGCTCAGAAAAAATAAGAGTTAAAAAGTATTTTCAGGGATCTAGGGGGTAACCCTGCAGGTGGTTATCTTCCTAACACTGACTCACGAGTCCACACTGATATGCTTCTTCTTAACAATCAGCTGGTAGGTACAGAAAAAATGAGTTAAGAAGTATTTTCACTAAACCAGGAGCACTGTCCCACAAATGCATACACACAATATGACAGAGTCGGTGGAGAAGAATGGGCTTGAGCTTAATGTGTAATTGTAGTGATGTCTGTGAAGGGAAGACCCATGAACAAGACTCCTCACAACTCCAAAACTTTAGTACCTCAATGTCCTTTCCTTCTCTAGAAGGTCCCCACTACATTCACAGTGGTTCATGGTATCAGTGATGGATGAACTACTCCACTGATGTGGTTCTTTAGAAGTCGCAATATCTCTGCTGGATGAGCAGCTCAGCCAGGCTTGCCCCTGGAGGATGGGGGTGGGATGCTATCTCTGCTGGACAGGTCAATCCTCTGCTCATATGGCTCACAGAGATTGAGAGACCTGAGCTGGCTCCTCACAGGACGTGCAGCTGTTGCTGGGCTGGACACATCACAAGGCCACTGGACTGATGACAGATGGGGTCAGGCTGTTGCCTAGGAAGTTATTGCCAGACTAGGCTGTGCTGGGTGTTCTGCCACCAGGATGATGCACTGTCTCCAGGGGTCACTTCTTTGATGGACAGCCCCAGTCCTTCACCACCTTATTTCTCTGAGGGAGTCAAAGCTAGGGAAGGATCACAGGATGTTAGCTCTAGAGCAGGAAGGTTCCCCAGGCACCACCAAGTTGACCCCCCTCATTTTACAGAAAAGTAAACTGAGGCACAGAGAATAAAAGGATTGACTGATGTCATGCCAATGCAGCCCCAGTCTCAACACCCATTGGTATGGGATGCTCTCCTCACTGGCGGCGATCAATGCCCTACCTGATCGCGTTGGGGAGGAGTTGGCGGGAGTGGGCCGGAGGGAGTCTCTTCAAGTTTCCAGTCTTCTTTGAGCTGCTGAATCTCTTCAGATTTCAGGCATTTTTGGCTTCCAGAGAGAGAAGGCAGAGGATGCCAAGCCCACTTCAAGTAGCTGAAGAAGACTAAGCCTCTGGGAAGAAGCCAACAGGCGAGGAGTGGGCAGCCTCCATCACACCCCATACCCAGCTTGTTCCACTCAAGATTGCAGGGAGCTGCCCCTGGGTGAGATCTGGGACTCTCTCTCTGGGTCAAGCTGAGTTACCTTGGTCCTGATGGAAGAGCTCCCTTAGTCTGTATTGTCTGGTGTATATGTATGTGTGTGGGCACACATGTGTATGTGTATCTATGTGTGTGTATATGTATAAATATGCACACACATAAATATATGTATATATTCTACTATGTACACTTTCTCTGATTTCTGGTTTTCAATGCCAATTGAGATAAATGATTACTTGGCTAAGTGCTATGTATGCTCATTTTAGAACCGGACCTTGTTGGGAAATGGGTCAAATCTTGGGTGTAAGCTTAGAGTCTTCCAGTGATGAGAATTTAGCTTGAACCTGGAAACTTCATCCCATCGACAAATAATATTTAAAAGAACAGACGGATATGATTCTAGCTTGGTACCCTCTCTCTGAAGAGAGCAAAGTAACTAAGCTTCTACTGGCCCTAACTTCCTGCTTCCCTTCCTGGAAGGAATTAAAAGGCTCCCTTGGAGAAAGGTGGGGAAGAAGAGGTTAGCAAAGAGTATTCTACCTCTCTTCAAGCCACACAACATCACTCCCATGATCCTTGTGAGGGGTGGCCCTTGTAGTGCCAGTATGAAGAGGTAAAGCTAGGACTTGAATCCAGAACCTCAGGAAAAGATTGGAGAAATCCCTGGAGGATGAATCCCTTGAGACGATAAGGAGAGAAGTCTGAAAGCTGGGGACCATCTCTACCCTGGGAGGATGATTGTGGGAGGGTGACCAGACTCACCAGAAATGAGTCTGGAGCTTCAGGAACCACAGGGTATAGCCCAGAAAGTGTTCCCTTTGGTTTTAGATTAAGTGTCTGAGAAAAGAAGGGAATCACGGTAAAGTCACTCAACCTGGAACCTTGTCCTGGGGGTGATCTAAATGTCAGCTTCTGTTAGAACTACCACAACATTCCACATTGGTTCTGGAGGTGGCTCCCATGTTGGAAAAAATTCAAACACAAGCCAAAATAAAATAAAACTAAGTGGGCCTCCCAGCCTTCCTCCAGTTTGGGGGACAGACTGGATTTGCCTAGAGTAGCTTGCCTTATGGGCAATCACAGCCCACCATTGATGCTTCTTTTGCTTAGGTTCAGAGCGGTCTCCTAGCCTATCTACATAGCTGGGGTACCCCTGAGAGTGTGGGTTCCTTCAGTCCCTAACCCCTAGAGGGGAGGGAGCTTGGCAGCTACCTGCCTCCCTAACTGGAGGGACCAGGCAACCTGAAGTCTGCGGACATCTCCTGGACGGAGGGGAGCTAGCAGCTGGAGGACCAGAGGGTCTGCAGACAACTTTACAATGTTGCCAAGAAACAAGGGAGGCTGCCAAGGAGTGTGGAGGTGTGGGGGGCAGGGGACCAGGGGAAAACAGGCCTTGAAAGCCTGGCAGCTGGCTGTGTGGTCCCCCAGTGCTCAGCCCCATGTCTTCGACAGAGGAGACTCTTAAGAATGGTCCGTTGGGTAGTGGGGAATTGTGGGGTCATAGACTTGGCCTGTTGGGCAGTAGGGGGTCATAGATTTGGCCCATTGGGCAGTGGGGGATTGTGGGGTCCTGGGCTCGGCCTGTTGAGCAGTGGGGGGTCATAGGGTCATAGACTTGGCCCGTTGGGCAGCAGGGGACTGTGGGGTCATAGGCTCAGCTTGTTGGGCAGTGGAGGATCATGGGGTCATAGATTTGGTGGTCCTGGAAGGGACTGTAGAGTTCAGGTGAGGGAACTGAGTTCCAAAGAGGCAGAGATCTGCCCAAGGTCACACAGCTAGTGAGTGACAGAGATGGGATCTGAACCCAGCTACTCCAACTCTTTTCCCTTTTTATCTGTGCCTGTGGGCAGTGGGAAGGACAATGCATTTCAAATCAGAAATAGGGGGTGGATTCTTAGCTCTGGGCCACACTCTCCCACTGAGTGACTTTGAATAATGGACTAAACTAGATTATCAGCACCTTGAGGGCTGTCCTTTGCATGTTTTTGTATCCCCAGTGCTTAGCATAGTACTTGGCATATAGTAGGTGCTTAATAAATGTTTATTGATTGATAAAAAAGTGAATGAATGAAAATGCATTTATTAAGTGTTTACTACATGCCAGACACATTCTTCAGGCAGAATCTAGATACCCACTGGTAAGGCCTGTTACAGAAGGGATTCCTTTCATGAATGCGCTGGAATACAAGGCCACCAAGGGCCCTTCCAATTCCCAATTCTGTGATTCCATGAGCACGGCATGTGCATGGCCAGGGAAGGTGGGGGTTGTAGATTGGTCTAGAAATGTCTAAGGTGGGGCAGCTAGGTGGCGCAGTGGCTAGAGTACCGGCCCTGAAGTCAGGAGGACCTGAATTCAAATCCAGCCTCAGACCAAACCCTTGACACTAGCTGTGTGACCCTGGGCAAGTCACTTAACCCCAATTGCCTAAAAAAAATAATAAATTACTTAATTAAAAAACAATAGAAATGTCCAAGTTTCACCAGTTAGAAACTTAGGCACCCTGGCTGCAGATCTGACAGTTAGTGTGGAGAACCTGTAAGTTATTTAATGTCTCTGAGCCACAAGGAAAATGAGGAAACTAGATCAGGTGTCCTCTGATGTACCTTCTAGGTTAATATCTGTACGTCTATGAATTTAATTGATTTGAAAATACAAAAATCCTAGTTACTGATCCATGGGGTCAGGCAGAAAATGGACAGAGGCACAGAGAGCTTAAAGGGTGCCCTTACTGAAGATGATTTGGACCTGAGGGGAGAGGATAGCTCTGACGGCCCCTGGCACGCCTGGCACTGTTTGGAAGAAAAGCTGAGTAATGTGAAAAATGGCAGGGAAGACCTGGTGGACCCATGGCATGGGTATGGGCAGAGTCCCTGATGTTTTAAGGGAGATACTCGGCTCACCAGGGAGGAGCACAGGGTGTCGGCCTGGCCTGGCGGCTGGGGGTGCCCCGGGGGCACAAAGCAGTTATCTGGAAAAGGCAGCTGGTGTTTGGAGCCAGAAGGTGGTGAACCAGCCTCCCAAGGCCGCGCAAAGAGGGGAGTGATCTGGGAGGGGACAGAGATGAAATCAAGACCATGCTCCACCTCCCTGGAGTGTTAGTCACCAACCAAACAGGCCCCCTCCCCAAGGTCACTGCTATCAGACCCCCATCCACTTTGGAGGCTGGCACATGACAGATAGCATCAGCCTTGGATTCCTAAACCAAGTCTATGAAATCATATCCCCCACACACCCCTTCCCAGCCCCAGGGCCATCCCCCTGGGAATTGAGCTGCATTTTCTCACCCTGCTGGGAGCCCCCCTCCCCCAAAGCACACAAGACTCATATGCACCGGATTTATTCATTTTCTACAGCAATCCTACGGGGGAGTTTATGTCTTATGGCTTCTCCCCCAAACCCTCAACCAAGCAAATAGTGCCTTCTCTGCCTTTCCAATAAATCTTGGGTTCACCACCAGACCAGGGTATCCCTGAAGACAAGGGCCATGTGTCTGATTCAAACCAGGGGGCTCCCCTATCCAACCCCAAATTCCTTATGTGGAATTCCTTGCACGGCTTGCGTCTCCCTCATCAGACCGGGGACATCCTGGTAGGGGACATAGGTCTCCTCTCATTAAAATTTCTCCTCTGTATCATCTTTGGGTCTCTGATCTCTGCTAAGTGAGCTCGATTTCCAGACAATTTAATAAACTAGACCACATTCATGGGTCTGTGGGTCCTCCCTTCCTCAGGGCTTGTTTGTACTTTAATAGGCCTTAATGGTAAAAAATCAACCATTTGTGTCCTATCACTTTTTAACAATGAAGAAATTCCCCTACAAATGCAGATGGGGCCCCCTGGGGTTCACGGTCTTAGAGAGTTGCCTAAGGCACCAAGAAATCAAGCAACTTGCCAGGGTTAGAGTAGTGCATGTCACTTTTATGCTGGCCCTCAAGTCTTCTGGTCTATCTCTGTTCTCTCTCTCTCTCTCTCTCTCTCTCTCTCTCTCTCTCTCTCTCTTTCTCTCTTTCTCTCTCTCTTTCTCTCTCCTCCTTCCCCCCTCTCTCCCTCCTCTCTCCCTTTCTCTATCTCTTCTTCTTCTTCTTCTTCTTCTCCTTCTTCTTCTCCTTCTTCTTCTTCTCTTCCTCCTCCTCCTTCTCCTTTTTCTTCTTCTTCTCCTCTCCTCTTCCTCCTCCTCCCCCTCCTCCTCTTCCCCTAACTCCTTCTCCTCTCTCTCCCCCTCTCCTCTTCATCCTCCCCCTTCCCCTCCTCTTCCTCCTCCTTCTTCTTTTCCTTCTCTCCATCAGTCTCTCTATCTCTCTGTCTCTCCCTCCCTCCCTCTCACTTTGTGTCACTTAGCTCTAGAAAAATAAGAGAAATCAAGTCTGGTCCCAAATTCATAACCAGTGCTGGGTTGTGTGATGCAGACTGTCTCCAGAAATGGGGATAGACTGTACTGAGTCATGCCTACCCTCTCATCCAGACCCTTTTCTAACCAATGGCACACGTAGATAAGACCTAGGGCTGGTGGAGTTAGTGGTCAATCTATGGCCAAGATTAAGGGTCAATCGCATGTATAAACATATTTATAGCAGCTCTTTCTGTGGTGGCAAAGAATTGTAAATTGAGGGGATGCCCATCAGTTGGGGCTAAACAAGTTGTGGTGTATGAATGTAATGGAATACTATTGTTCTATAAGAAATAATGAACGGGCAGACTTCAGAAAAACCTGCAAAGACTTGTATGGACTGATGCTGAGAGAAATAAGCAGAACCAGGAGAATGTTGTACACAGTAACAACCGCATTGTGCAATGACTAACTTTGATAGACTTAGCTCTTATCAGCAGCGCAAGGACCTAAGATATCTCCGAAATTCTCATGATGGAAAATACTATACAGATCCAGAGAAAGAACTGGAGTCTGAATGCAGATGGAAGCAGACTATTTGCTTTTTTTTCTTCTGTTTTGTTTTGTTTCTTCTTTCTTGTGATTAGTCCTATTGATTCTAATTCTTTTTTACAACATGACTAATGTGAAAATATGTTTAATAGGAATGTATATGTATAGCCTGTATCAAATTGCACACCATCTTGGGGAGGGAGGCAGGAAGGGAGGGAAAGAAAATTTAAAACTCAAAAGATTATGGAAGTGAATGTTGAAAACTAAAAATAAATTAATGTTTTAAAAATATAATAAATAAATAAAAAGATTAGGGGTCAATATGTGCCCAAGGTGAGGGGTCAATGTATGGCCAGTTTTAGAGGTCAGGCTGTGGGCAAGATTTGGGGCTGGTCTATGGCAAGGGTCAGGACTCACTCCCCTGCCATCTTTTGCTCATCAGCTCTGTGCTATTTCAGGACTAGAGACTGTGTCCTAGAGGATATGCCCTTGCAACTGTCAGACTTTGGTCCTGAGGTCCCTTCCTCCAACTGGTGAGTACCTTAGTACTCACTGTCTCTTGGTCAGCTCTAGCCATGCTTTCCTCTACTCCATGGTCATCTTCTCATCAGCCCTGCCTCTCGGGGAGAAGCTCTCTCCCTTTTTCCAGTTCTAGAATAAGAATAAAAGTCTCATTGCTATAGGAAAAGAAGCATCAATCAATTCTTCAATGTGGAATCATGGTACCAAAAGGACAGGAAGCTTGAAGGGACTAGAGGAGAAAGACCCACCTTCTTGCCAGCCTGGTAGCCATGGTCCATGGAGATTTTGTCTCCGCTCCTTTCTGGCTAAGAGGGGGAAATGAAGAGGCACCAGTTCCCTTGTGCTCCAAAGTACCCAGTATTATAAGAGGACTCTGACTACCTTGTGGGTGAGGGCAGGTGTTAGGGTCCCCACAAGGGTCAGTCCCATCCCAGACGCAGCCATGCCAGGAGGGTTTGCTCCATCCTCCAGAGAGTACCTGGAACAGTGGCCTCAGTCCCTGACTGACTACAAAATGCAGATAGTAGTTGCTATAAAAAGGATGTACAAAAAGGAGTTTTCTTCTCTAATCTAATGGCCTCATTTTACACAAGCGAAGAGACTGGCCCAAGGTCTCATAGGCAGCACATGTTGTGTCCCCCACCAGAATTTAAGTTCTGTGAGGGTAGGAATTGTTTCTCCTTTGTTTTTGTAATCTCCTAGCACACAAGAAGAGCTTAATAAATGTTTGTTGATTGCTTGTTTGATTAAATGTCAGTGATAATAAAGATGATGATGTGATATTCCCAGTTGGATATAAATTCACTGAGAGCTAGCTGGCACAATGAGACCTGGGCCTGGAGTCAGGAAGACCTGAGATCAAATCCAGCCTCAGGCATTTACTAGCTATGTGACCCTGGGCAAGGCACTTGAGTTCTATTTGCCTCAGTTTCCTCATCTGTAAAATGATGATAATTACAGCACCTACCTCTCAAGGTTGTTGCGAGGATCAAACGAGATAATATTTGTAAAGCAGTACCTGGCATATAGTAAGTGCTTAATAAATGCTTATTCCCTCCCTCCCATTTCTCCTTTGTATCCCCAGAGCCAGGGAGGACCATATTCACCAGGGCCAGGTTCAGGCCATCCCTGGAATCAAACACCTTCATCAATGGAGTCCATACTCGGGACCCCCGCTTGGAGGCAGCCTGGGGCTCCTCAGGGATGGGGAAGCTATTAGTAACATCAATGCCTTCTTCCAGGAAGGCTGGGGAGACCCTGTCCAGACTGGTTGGGCTCCTTCAGTCACCACTGCCCCCTGGGGAGGCCCAGCCTCTGCCCAGCTCTTCTGACCTGGTCTCAGCAAAGCTAGAAAGGCACTCCCCTTGGTCCAGTGAAGGGGGAGCTACCGTTGGGTGACCATCAGCCTACAGCCTCCTCTGCCTAGAGGCCTTTACATCCTGCCTGCAGCCCTGCTTTCCCACCATCCCCCCTCCCACATTCTCCATTGCAGCCAGACTGGCCCAGCTTGAGGGGAGGCTTCCTGGCAAGCAGGAATAGGGCTGGGAGTGGAGCCACAGGCCCTGGGTTGAAATCCCAACTTCACCACTTACTCCCTATATGAGAGGCAAGACCTCTCCCTCTGGAGAACTGTTTCCCCCTCCGTAAAATGAGGGGCTTGGCTTCTCAATTTCATTCTAGCCCTAAACCTATGATTCTATGTTGTCCATCTGTACCAGTATTCCATCTCCTCTCTCCACATCTTTGCATAGGCTGTCCCCATGCTCTCCCTTCTCACCCTCACAGGAAAGGCTCAGCTGATGGCTCCCCTCTCCCGGACAAGAGAGTTTTCATGATCTTCCCCCCTTCCCCCTGAGCCGCTCACCCCCTGGATCCCTCATCGCCTTGTATCTATTTGGGAGATCCCAACATATGTCAAGAGAATGTAAGCTCCTTGAGGCCAGGACTTTTTTCCATACTCCATAGTAGGCTCTTAATCAATGCTCAGTCTCCTAAGATGACATTAGCTCTGTCAGCTCCTTTGTCCTACTGTTAACCCCTGGTAAGTGTATTCGTTATTATTGTTCAGTCGTTTTTAGATGGGCCTGTGATGGGCTCTGAGGTCCCTTCCCATCCTAAATCTATGCCCCCCACTTCATGCATTTTGGCACAGGCCTGAGGCCCCTTTGAAAGGAGCAGAAAGCCCTGCTGCCAGAGAATGAATAAATAATGGCCCAGCCCAGCATCCCGAGAGCCTAAATCAACACTCCCAGTGGCTGGAGAGGCTGGAACAACGGGAATGCCCAAGACAGCCAGGGAAGCCACAGAACATTACCTAACACACCACCCCCACGTCAAGCCCCACTTACCAGCCCCTGGGAAGGGCGTCAAAATGAAGCGTTAACACACTGACAAGCTGCATTCACCAGCTCCCTCCCTGGCCGGAGGCCGGGCCAGAAGGTGAGTGGAGGATGGCAGATTGTTGGTTTGGGGAGAGCCGCTGCCAAAAAGAGGGAACTCTTGCCTTATCCCCATTTTGCAGATGACTACCATGAGACCTGGAAAGCACAGGAGCCTAGCAGTCTACCAATTCGGAGTGAGTCATGCCCTATCTTGTTTCAATACCACAAAAGATTTGGGTGGGTGCCCCCTCCACACATGACGCACCTCTCTCCTGGGAGCTGCGAAAGCTTCCTAATTATTCCCCCTCTTTCCAGTCTCTTTCCCCTCTGATCCACTTCATGCAGCTGCCAACATAATCTTCCTAAGCACATGTCAAACCCTGTCAGTCCTTTATTCAAGAAAGTTCAGTAGCTCTTAATCACCTCTGGAATAAGACACAAACTCCTCCGCCTGGAGTTTAGAGCCCTCCAAAATCTAGATCCCACTTACACTTCAAGATGTTACACATCTGAAGCCCCTCCTGTTGCCCGTGGACCCCCCCCCAAATCTGCCCCAGGTTCAAAGCACTCTGGGGACTTGCACCTACTTAAAACCATAGCTTATAAGCCCCCATCAGTGTATTTTTATTAGCCAGCCAGAAGATACATTAGCTCAAAACAAAAGTCATTCAAGTACACATCATGGCAAATAGAGTGACAATTAAAAATCCACCCATATACACATAAAATGGATTCTCCAATAAGCTACCCTGCCACTAAAGAAGAGGAGCGCATATACAAAGAACATTCATTAGGTAGGGACAAGCATGGAGGGTACACAGTTAGATGACACATTTCACCAAGCATTCTCAGAAGCCATCTAGTCCAAACCTTCTTCCTTTTACAAAGAAGGAAACTAAATCCCAGAGAAGGGGTAGGATTGACCAAAGGTCACCCAGGACCTAAATGGCAGAGCCTCCGACTCCAAATCCAAGGTCCTGGCCATTGCATCAATCAACCAACTAACCAATCAGTCAATCAACAAGTCTTTATTAAGAACCTACTGTGTTCCAAGAACTGTGCTTGCATCAACCAACGAACCAATCAGTCAATCAACAAGCCTTTATTAAGAACCTACTGTGTTCCAAGAACTGTGCTAGGTACTGGAGATACAGAGACAAAGATGAAACCATTTCTGCCCTCAGGAAGCTTACATACTAATAGGGGAGCTTCTTGGGTTTATGGATTAAGATAGTGACCTGTTGTTGTTGTTGTCATTGTTGAGTCCTTTTAGTCAAGTCCTACTCTTTGTGACCCCATTTGGGGTTTTCTTGGTAGAGATACTAGAGTGGTTTGCCATATCCTCCTCCAGTTCATTTGACAGGTGAGGAAATTGAGGCAAACAGGATTAAATGACTTGCCCAAGGTCACACAGCTGTTAAGTGCCTGAGGCCAGATAGGGAGAGAGACAGAAAGAGACAAAGACAGAGAAAGAGGGAGAGAGAGAGAGAGAGACAGAGAGAGAGAGAGAGAGAGAGAGAGAGAGAGAAGATAGTGGCATGGTCAGATAAATGTTCTCTGATTACTAACAGCATCAATCTATATTCAATACACTGCCAGCAGAAAAGATGCTAATGGCAAACAACATGGTCCTTACTCTCAAGAGGTCTACATGTATGTATGTATGCATATATTTGTGTGTGTGTGTGTTGAATGAATACAAAATAAAAAACAAAGGAGGGTGTATGCAAGAGGTATGGGGTAAGGGAGGGGTCAGGAAAGGCTTTCTGATGTTTGAGCTGAGTTTTGAAGGAAACCAGAGATTCTGAGAGGTAGAGGCCGTGAATGCAAAGCTAAGGAATCCTTAGTCCATCCTATGAGCAGTGGGGAAGTCTTTAAAGATATTATGAGCAAGTGGATGATATGGTCAGACCTTTGCTTGAGAAGGTTATTTAGACAGCTGTGTGTGGGAAGCCCTGGAGGCCTGGAGAATGGTCAAGAGGTTATTACCATAGTTCAGGGCAGAGACCTAGGTCTAAACTAGGCCATGAAGAAAGAGGAGAGGAAGAATGAAAAAGGTCTTATAGAGCCAGAACCAAATGACTGGATAAGAGGGGTGAGGAAGAGGGATCTGGACAATGATGCTGTTGCACCACATGGCCTCCAATGGCCCTCCCTGCTCTAACTCTGACTCTGGGCTTTCAAGCCTGGGTGACTGGTTAGATGTTGGTGTCACTGACAGGAATGGAAGGGCTGGAGGAGGCAAGTCTGGAGGGGAAAACAATGAGTTCATTTTGGGACAAGTTGAGCTTGGAATGCTCGGGATGAATCTGGGTGGAGAAGGCTGGCAGGCAGTTGCTCATGTAAAAGGGTTCAAGGGCAAGGTCAGCACTGGACAGCTCCATCTGAGTTCAACCTCCACTTTTCTTCTTATGGCTGTGCTGGGACTATTTTTTCCCATGGCTCTGGGTCCCTGATGCTGCGAGATCTTTTCTGGCTGGAACTCGGGTCCATCCCATGGATCTCAGTCAAAATTTCTCTTCTTGACTCAGTGGCTTCCCTGGAGTCTGCTCACAGAATTTTCCTTGAACTTGACTTTCTGTTCCCTTGCATCAAGCTCAGGATGAATTGCCAAAAAGCTCCTCTGACCTGACTTAGCTAGTCCTTCAAAGGTTCATTGCCCCCAAGGCAGGAGCCAAGGAGGGCTGGAAAACAGCAGAGAAGGCCCCTTCTGGAAATTGACTTCTCCCTGAGCCACTCCATCTGCTTGAGGGAAAGGTGAATGATAAAATGCATTTTAGGGCAAAAAAAGATAGATTGCTCAGGCTGAAGGAGATCTCAAGTGGTCATCAGGTCCATCCCTTAGCTTTCAGAGGGGGGTAAGGCATTCGAAGATGAGGGGATAGCATGAGCGAAAGCGTGGAGACTGGGTGTTGGGGAAAGCCAGTGAGAAAACTGCTTAGCTGTAGAGGAGGCTTTATGCAGGAAAAGAGGGCAATTCAACTCATTTCAGTTCAACAAGCATTAATTAAATACCTAATATATAGCAAGCATTTATTAAATGCCTAATTTGCTAGGCAGTGGAATTATATTGAAAGGGTGTGGACATACCTTGAAAGATGTGAACATATAAAAAGGTTTTTTTTTAAAGCTGTTATTTCTCTTTTATTAAAATCTTCCTCTTATTCCCTATCACGGTTCTTAGGTCTGACCCTGGATGCTCTGAGAATACCAGAGGAATACAACAAGTTGTACCTCTGGGAAGCCTTCCTGATTGGAGGATGAGATGGCCAACAAGATCCTAGAAGGATCCATCTGGCCCAACTCCCTTATTTCACAATGAGGGAACTGAAGCCCCAAACAGGGGCAGTGACTCGCCCAAGGTCATGCCAAACTCCAAAAGATCCTTGTGGGAAGGAAGCTTGGAGGTCATCTAATCTAACCCCCTCATTTATAAAGGATGAGACCAAGACCCCAAGAGAAAAGGTGACTGTCCCAAGGTCACACAGCTAGTAGGCATCAGAGCTAGGATTGGAAGCTAGACTCCAAAGGCACTCTGCCTCTCAGACTCAGGACATGGGCCCAGCCTCTGATGGTCACTCTGTCCTCCAAGAACTAGCCCAGTGAAGGGTGAAGTTCTGGATTTGAAATCCTGCCCCCAGTGAATGAATATCCTCAGCTACAAGCAACTCAGCAAAAACAGCTGATTAAGGCATGGAGAAACTGAGATCTGGACCAGGGGAAGGAAGCCACGGACTTTCTGAAGAAGAACATATTAGCACATCAGTGTTTATGAAAACAGATAGCTTGATCCCCATCTGGTCACCCTGCCCTCCGCCACATCAATAGTTATAATCTGGCATCCCCATTTCCTTTCTCTTAGGGTTGGAGCTGAAAGGGATTTGAGAAGTTATAAAGTCCAACACCCTCTTTTACAGATGAAAAAACTGAGGCTGCCATGGTCACATAGGGAGCAAAAGGCAAAGCCAGAGTTTGAACCCAGGTCCTGCTGACTTTAAATGCATTGCTTTTCCCCGCTATTCCACATTGCCCAGGCTCCAGGATGAGCCATTCCCACCCACCCCCATCCCATCAGAGAAGATGTCACTATCCAGCCCCTCTAGGGCCTTCCATGAATCATCAGCGATCATGAGAAATGGGAAGGGAGGGAGTAAGAGAGGAAAAAACAGATGATGTCTTTCTAAGGCTCATCAATCATCATGCCTCATTTGCTAATGCGACCTCCCTCAAAAGCCTTCCCGTCAGGGAAAGGAAGCTACCGTTATGGATGGGAGCCCCCAGTGTGGAGGATGAAGCAGAAAGCCAGGGCTGCCACTGGTGCAGATGGAGGGGGAGCAGCAATTCTGTGGACCCTAGCCAGCTGGACCTGCTCTCAGGAAGCCAGGACCCAGGACCTGGTACATGGCATGTGCTTCAGGAGAATGGACTGTGACCTTCCAATTACAGCACCTGGCTTCTAATTCTACCTCAGCAACTTACTGTCTCCTAGGAGGAGGAGGAGGAGGAGAAGGAAGAGGAAGAGAAGAAGGAGAAGAAGAAGAACGAGAAGGAGGAGGAGAAGGAGAAGGAGAAGAAGAACAAGAACAAGAACAAGAAGAAGAAGAAGAAAAAGGAGAAGAAGAAGAAGGAGAAGAAGAAGATGAAGGAGAAGGAGAATAAAAAGAAGAAGAAGGAGAAGGAGAAGGAGAAGAAGAAGAAGGAGAAGGAGTAGGAGAAGGAGAATAAAAAGGAGAAGGAGAAGGAGAAGGAGGAGGAGAAGGAGGAGGAGGAGAAGGAAAAGGAGAAGAAGGAGGAGAAGGAGGAGGAGGAGAAGGAGAAGAAGGAGGAGAAGGAGGAGGAGGAGAAGGAGAAGAAGGAGGAGGAGGAGAAGGAGAAGGAGGAGAAGGAGAAGAAGAAGAAGAAGGAGAAGGAGAAGAAGAAGAAGAAGAAGAAGAAGAAGAAGAAGAAGAAGGAGGAGGAGGAGGAGGAGGAGGAGGAGGAGGAGGAGAAGGAGAAAAAGGAGAAGAAGTAGGAGGAGGAGAAGGAGAAGAAGAATTAGTATATTACATATTTTATAAGAATTATTACTGTTATAACTAGCATGTGCATAACACTTTAAGATTTACAAAGATATATATTATCACACTGGAGCAGGGAGGGACCTTACAGGCCCTTGTGTCCACCCCACCCCTTTTTAGAGGAGGAAACTGAGGCCTCAAAAGAAAACCACACAGCTGGTAAATGGCTGAGACAGAATTTGAGCCAAGATCTCTCCAAATCCTGTACCCTCTCTCCTAAGGCATGCTGCCTGCCTCTCACAAGATCACAGAGACCAGAAGAGATAGGCTAGGAGGGGATGAGAGAAAAAAAGTTGTAGAGAATGGAGTTGACAAACATCATAGGCAGTGAGTCAGCTTAGCTTTAATCCCTGGGGGCATGTTGTTTCTCCTCAATGTGGGCAAGGAAAGTTTTGCTTTTGTCTTTGATTATCCAGTGCCTGTCGTAGTGCCTGGCACATAGTGGGCACTTAATAAAAACTTGTCAAATGAATGAATGAATCCATGGAAAAATTCTAGAGCATATTATTGAAGAGATGGCTAATGAATATTTAGGTAAGGAAGCAGCTGTACCAAAGACCTACTGTAGCTTCATCCAAAATGCACTATGCCAGACTAACCTTATTTCCTTCTTTGACAGGATTACTAGACTGGTTGATCAACGAATTGCTATAGACAGAGCTTACCTAAGGGCACGCAGTGTAAAGATCAATGACGCTGGAGTCAGAGGGGGAAGAGGACAGGAACAAGCATTTATTAAATGCTTATTATCTGCAAAATGAGAAGATGGCAACAGATGACATTGAGGGCTTAGATCCTTCTAATTCTATGCCCATGATGCTGATCCTGTATAACCTAGATTTTAACCAAGCCTTTGATAGTCTCTCATGCTATTCTTGTGGAAAAGAGGGAGAAAGGGTGACTAAAGACAGCTATTACGTGGAGTCAGAATTGGTTGAATCTCCGTATCCAAACTTTAACTTTAATCCTGCTCCTAATCGTAATTCTATCTTTAACACTAATTCTGTTTCTAGTCCTGCTTCTAACCCTAATTTCTTTTAATATCAACTTGGAAGGAGGTCTCCTCCAGGTGAGTGCCTCAGGGAGTTGTGATTGACCCTGTGTTTTTAACCCTTGTGTTGATGGCAAAGGCAGCAAGGACATGATTGTTGTAGTACACCTTCTGGGCTCACTCTCCCAACTCCCCCTGGACTAGCAGATTGGGTCCCCAGAGTGGGGCTGACCATTCCTCTCCAAAAGGTTCTAGAGATCACCTTGATGGGTTAGGCATTCTAATGCTATCACTGGTAAGCTTAATATTGATTAACCAATTGTTACCTTCCCAGTATCAATTAACTAGTAAATCTCAATGAACTTATACCAAGAAAATATTTACTCAGAAAGTACAGCAGGGACAGTCAGCCATTCCTCTCAGCTTTGTGTCATATGTAAATTTTATGAGGGATTGGCCAATGAGGGGCAAGTCTTTGGAGCATCTTTGACATTCCCTGCTAATATCAAAACAGCACCCAGAACGTTGGGCACCAGGCTTTCTGCTCGGGCTGGAGGGGAGGGGTGATGAATGGTTTTCCAAGTGTCTTCAGAGTCAAAAGAACTTATGAGGAACTTGGAACCGCGTTCTCATGCAGAAGGATCCACACGCTGCCTCCCTCAGACTTGTTTGTTCCTGGAAGTTTTCAAGTGAGGAAGAACTGCTGTGAGGTCTTGGGTGGGGAGAGTGTCCTTGGTGGCCTCGTCTCCTCACCAGGTTACCGTGGTGCTGTGGACGCATGGCTGTTCTACGGCTAGGTGCTGTTATGGATGGAAGTGGAGTCAGGAAGACTTGTGTTCAAATGTGGCCTCAGACACATCTGTATGACCTTGGACAAGTCATTTGATCTCTCTATACCTCATCTACAGGGAGAGAATACCTCCCAGGGCTGTCACAAGGACAAAGTGAGATGCTATGTGTAAGGAGTTGGCTTTGCCGATTTGAAAGCCCTCTGGAAATGTCTTATGTCACTACTTTGTCTCTTGTGCTCGTCTTTCCTTTCTTGAACGATTGACTGTCCAGACATGGACAATCTTGTAAAGACTGGATGGCCGCTTAGCAGGGAGAAGACTCCATTCTTCACCAAGTCTGCAACATTATGGGGCTTCTTCCAGCCCTCAGTCCCACGAAGTCCACAGCGCAGCAAAAGGACGAAGAGTGGGCTGGGACCCAGGGTTCAAATTCTGGTTGTGCCATTTTAGCTGTGCAACCCTAGGTGAGTCACTTTTTCTGCCCTTGATTTACCCTTCTTTATAGAGGGGGCATTGGATGGACGAGGTCAACTCAGAGCGCCTTTCTAGCTATGGCAGGTTGTATTCTGCGAAGGCCATGAAGTGCAGGAGAGTGCTAGATTGGGAGTAGGAGAACTTGAGTTCAAATCCTGCTATTGATAGTTATTACCTTGGACAAGTCACTTTACCTCTGTGGTCTCAGTTTCCATGTCTGTAAGTTGAGGTGGAGAGTTGAACTAGATGGTTTCGGAGGTCTCCTCCACCTCTAGATCTATGACTCTCATGTGCTACTGGTCTCCCTGCAATCCTGGCAGGCTTTCAGGAGGAGGCATCACTTGAGCTAGTAGAAGGGACCTGCTTATCACATAGCCCCAGGCTGTGAGCAGAAGTAAGTCATGGACTTTTACAAAGAAAAAATAGGGACAAGGAGTCCCCTGGGATTTCACTGACATGAGGTGCTGCCAGATGAGGAAATCCCTCTGGATGCAGCTCAGCAGTCTCTCTCTCGGAGAGTTTGGCTGTGACTTGCCCAGAGTCACACAGCCTGGAGGTAGGGAAGGCGAGGCTGGGCCAGGCCAGCTCGGGCCAGCTCTCTAGCCCCTCCACCAGGCCGCCTCTGGAGAGCAAGAGAGAAACGAGAAGAAGACTGATTGCATTTGCAGTCAGCATCCAGGTGAACACCCCAGGCTGCTGCTCCCGGGTTCACCTCTCAGATCATAAAACCTCGGTAGTGACTGAAAGCAGAAGGCCAGAAAGCCCCTGACGGCCCAGGCCCCCCTCCCCAGCTGTGGCTGCCCATTTCCACGGGGCCGATGTTACAAAGTCCAGGCCCCCAGCCTCGCCCAGCTCTGCTCCCGGCCCAAGCTCTCCTGGCCGGGCTGATGGAGCCTGACAGATTTACACCAGGTGGAGAGCAGGGCCCAGAAGTACAGGAGGAAGGGTGGTCCTCGGGGATCAGTCCGTCCCAGGCCCCAGAGCTCGTCCTCTGGCTGCTCTCGGCCCCTCTCCCCTAACACACACACTCATCACACACACTAACATACACAAATACCCCCATCATACACTCACACACACCACACTCACCTACACACACATACCACATATACATACACACACTCACATACACAAACACACACATCACACATATACACATACACACATACACACATACCACACGCACACCACATACTCACACACACACGCCATACTCACACACACACACACCCCACACATAATCACATACATAAATATACACATCACATGCTCATACACACCACACTTATATACATACTTTTACCACATACTCACAAATACACACCAAACATACACTCACATACACACCACACTTGCACGCATACCCCCTCACACACTAACATATACAAATTCACACACCCCACACCCCACTCACCTACACACACACACACCATACTCACATACACACACCACACACTTGCACACACACCACACACATTCACATACACATACCACACACTTGCATACACACCCCCCACACACTCACATATACAAACACACATACCACACACTCACATACACATACCACACATACCACACTCACATACCACACACATACAGTCACACTCACACACACCACACTCACATACACACCACACACACTCACCACACACACAATATTCACACATACCTGCACGCACACACTCACATACACAAATACACAAATCACATGCTCACACACACCATACTCACCTTCACACACTACACACACTCATATACACACACTTGCACACACTCACATACACAAACACACACACCACACACTCATACATACCACACACATTCACACACACACATCCACACACTCTCTCTCCTCTGCAGCAGGCTTGTGTTACAGAACGTGGGCTCTGGCGTCCTTCGGCTCTCCACTCAGTCACGCCTAGCAGCTGGAGAAATGAACCTGGGGGAAATCCAGGCGTCCAACACCCATCACTGGACTCCTCCTCCTTTGGGAAGGCGCCAACCCCTGCGCTTTCTAGCCCGTTGCTGGCTGCCTGCCTGCCTGCCTTGGAAGTTTCAGGGGAGCTGCAGCAGAAGACCCTGCTAAAAGACTGATTTTTATTTAAGTAACTAATGTCCTTCCCTACCGGCAGCAGACTCCACTGAGGGGGATTTTGATTGGCCTCAACATTTGCTGAAAGGAATTGTAAATTGTAAATGGACAGTGGCTCCATGGAAATAATGATGGGAATTCTGGTGAATGAATGGATGAAAAATACTGAATAACAGTCATAATGATAGCAGCTAGCATGTATGTAGCACTTTAAGGTTTCCAAAGTGCTTTACAAATATTATCTCGCTTGATCCTCACAACAACCCTGGGAGAGAAGAAGATGCTACTGTTTTTCCTGTTTTACAGAAGAGGAAACTGAAGCAGGCAGAGGTTAAGTGACTTGTCCAGGGTTATACAGCCAATAAGTGTCTAAGGCTGGATTTGAGTTCCAGTTTTCATATCTTCAGGCTCAGGCTCTAGTCACTGCATATATGCAGAACTTTGAGGGATGTAAATAGAAAAACAGGATTGTCTCTGCTCTCAAGGAACTCATATCCTAATAAACAGGGCAAGACTATATACACATAGATGTGTATACATTACATATAATTTTATATGTAATATTATATATGTGTTATATAATTATATATAACACATATATAATATGTATATTTTTATTTAATTATATAATACACATATATCTATTTACTTTCTTTTTTAAAAATTTTTTTATCTATCTACTTTCACTGTGCATATGATGGCACATTGCCATCCATGCCTTAAGAAATAATAAACATGAAGGATTCAGGGCGACTCGGAAGCCTCATATGAACTGATGCAGAACCAAGTGAAAAGAACCAGGAAGGCTATTTGCACAATGACCACCATATCGGAGAGGAAGACAAGGCTGAAAGACTTTAGAACTGGCTGGCCAAGGTCCAGTCCAGACCTCCAGGAGCCGGGCAAGGCACGCCTTCTGGCCTGGGTGGAGATGTGTTGGACGTCAGGTACAGGAGACAGTAGGTGCCGTCAGGCCAATGAGGAGGATGTGTGAATTTATTTGGTGTGGCTGAATTTGTTTACTATGGAAAAGGTTCTCATAATATTGGGGAACAGGGAGAACCTGGGAAACAAGAATGATATTGTTTTCTTGGTTTTTTTTGGTGAGGCAATCTGGGTTAAGTGACTTGCCCAAGGTCACACAGCTAGTAAGTGTCAAATGTCTGAGGCCAGATTTGAGCTCAGGTCCTCCTGACTCCAAGGCCAGAGTTTTATCCACTATGCCACCTAACTGCCCCAGATTTTGTTTTTTTAAAGAACATGAAGAAAACATTTACTTAATTGCTAAAAAAGAAAGGAAAGGAAAAAAGACTATAACTTCTCATTTTCGGTTTAGGGTTTTTAAGTCATCCTAGGGAAAACTGTCGATAAAGCGCTGGAGTCAGGAAGACTCATCTTCCTGAGTTCAAATCCGGCCTCAGACACTTCCTAGCTGTGTGACCCTGGGCAAGTCACTTACCCCTGTTTGCCTCAGTTTCCACATCTCTAGAAGGAAATGGCAAACCACTCCCATATCTCTGCCAAGAAAACCCCAAATGGGGTCACGCAGAGTCAGACACAACTGAAATGACAGAACAGTAACAGACAAATTAAATAGCATCATGGGGGAGTAGAGGGCTGGCCTTGGAGCCAGGAAGACCTGGGTTCCAGGTACACTCCCCTGACACATCTGACCTTGTGACCTTGGACAAGTCACCTCCCAAGTCACAGGGCTCCCGGGCGCCTTCTGATCTGACCTGGTACAGGGAGCTTCCTCATGACCATTGAAGTCACAGAGCCTGTGCTCCTCCCCACCCTGCCCCTACCCCAAGGTCAAATGCTCATAAGCAGCGTCCTTGGCAGGGTCAGCTGGAAGGGGGCTGGCGAAAGGCCCAGGGAGAAGTCCTGGCAGAGCTGGTGCCTGCCTTCTGCCAGTTTTGTCCAGTTTATCCTGTCTGTGACACGGTTGTACATAGTTGTCTGCAGATTATCTCCCCGTTAGGCTGGGAGCTCCCTGAGGGCAGGGAATGTCTTTTACCTTTTTCTGTATCCTCAGAACTCAGAACAGTGCCTGGCACACAGTAGGCTCTTAATAAGTGTTTATTGACTGGCTCTCAGTAGGTGATAGATGATAGAGTGCCATGCCATAATCTAATGGCATGCGCCCTGGTTTTGGAGTCAGAGGTCCTGGGTTTGAATCCTAGCTCTATCTTATTACCCATGTGACTGGGAGAAGCTTTCTCACCTACAAAATCAGGGGTTTGACCAAATGATCTCTAAGTGTCCTTCCAGCTATAAGTTTCAGGATCCCATGATTCTTGCCCCAGAGGAGAGGAGGCAGACAGAGATTGTTAAGAAAGGCCCTCGGTTCAGAGTGGGTTTATGGGAGGGGTCTTCAGTCCCCAGGAAGAGTGGGAGAAAAAAAAAGCAGCCCCCTGAGGAATTGGGGCATAAAACAGGGAACCGGGCAAGTGAAGCTCCAACGGTGGTTGATATGTGAGAGGCTCCTATGGTCAGATGAAGGATTTAGAACTGGGATCAACCAATCAATTAATAAGCACTTCTTAAGCACCTACCATGTGCTGGCCACTGTCTCAGTTACTGGAAGAAACCTTGTCCAACTTCCTCATTTTAAAGATGAAGAAAAATGATTCACCCAGGGTCGCAGTTAATGTCAGAGTCAGAATTTGAACCCTACTGGTTAATCTAATTTTAAGCTATATTTTTTAATATCTTGCTGTGCTATGGCCACTCCATATCATATTCAATTCTGAGAACCAAATATTAGGAAAGATGCTGATAAAATGGAGGGTGTTCAGAGAAAGGCAGTGAGAATGGTCCAAGGCCTTGAATCCATGCCGCACAGGCATTGGCTGAAGAATGGCACCCTTAGCAGGGATGGGATGGTTTTTGTCAAAGTCTTGAAGAGCCATCTCTCAGGACAGGGCGCGGAGGGCAGGACGAGGGGAAGTAGGTCAAGAAGAAGTCGATTTTTGCTGGTGTGAAGATGAGCTTTCCAACATTAGAAAGGTGGGCTGGGCTGCCTCGAGAATGAGTATGCCATGACTGTGAAGAGGGCTGGTGGTGGAGGTGGCTCTCAAGGGGGCAGTGATTGGATTAGAAAGCCAATGAGGTCCCTTCCAGTGCTGACACTGTGATTCTGTCCACAAAATCCCACACTTCCACAGTTTAATTCAATCCCGATCCAACCCAACATAATTCAATTCAATTCAACATTTATCCATCAACAAGAATGTGTTAAGCTCTTACTCTGTACCAGGCCCCATGCTAAGGGCTGGGGATACAAACCAAAAGAGAAACAAACCCTGTCCTCAAGGAGCTTACACTTTAACGGAGGAGGTTTGTGCATGTAAATAGGTGTGGACAAGACATGAATTAATTGTGCCTTGAAGGAAGAGGAGGGAGAAGAAGGGAATAGATGGCAAAGAGCAACAAAGGAGGGAAAAGGGAGGGAGAGAAGGAAAGGAGAAGGGAGGCAAAGAGAAAGTGAAAGGAGGAGGGAAGAAGGAGGGAGAAAGGAAGGACTGAGAGGAGGGAGATAGAGAGAATGAGAAGGATAAAGAGGCCTCTAGGGCCAGAGGAGAGGCTGTTCCAATGGGGGGGAAAGCCCGCTGTTGTTCTGGAAATGCTCAAGTCATTCTGTTTCCCCTTCTTTCCCTTCCCTTCCCCTCCAGCACTGGAGCTGCCCCTGCAGGGGCCTCAGCTGCCATGGCCTCTTCAGCTATTTCCTCTGTATTTCTAAACAAAAGTCCCACAGCCTTAATCAGAAACACAACAGCCCTCCCAGGGGCCCACCCCCAAAATACCAGGCCAACCCCTCATTTCAAAGATGGAGAAACTGAGGCCCAGGCAGTTTGGAACACACAGCTAGGAAGTCTCAAGCCAAGGCCCTTCTGCAGATTGGATGCTCTTTCCACCATGTAGGGACCAAGTCACCCCTTAACCTCCCCTTCCTCCCCACCATCCATTCCTTCAGCTTCTGCTGAGAACTCACTGCTGTCCATTTGGCTCGTTGGATTCTTTGTACTTGTATCCCCGTAGTCTTACATGGTGCTTGGTACACAGTAGGTGCTTCATAAATGTCTGTGATTGATTGATGAAAATAACACACTCTCTCTCTCTCTCTCTCTCTCTCCCCCTCTCTCTCTCCCTCCCTCTCTCTCTCTCTCTCTCTCTCTCTCTCTCTCCTCTTTCTCTCCCTTCCTCCCTCTCCCTCTCTCTCTTTCTCCTCTCTCTTCTCTCTTCTCTCTCCTCTCTCCTCTGTCTCTCATTCTCTCTCTCTCTCTCCCTAAATGATAAGTACAAAAATTCAAAAATCCTCCCAACCTCTCCACTACATGATTGGCACTCATATAGCATAGTACCTGGCACATAGTAGGTGCTATAAGAGTGCTAGTCATAATAAGTAGTAGTAATAGTAGAAGTAGTAGTAGTAGTAGTAGCGGTAGCAGCAGCAGCAGCAGCAACAGTAGCAGTAGTGGCATCATCACCACTTTGTCCTACAGGAAACCCCTTTGGTCTTGGGGCAACATTGTAAAGGAGACAGTTTGATTCCACACCCTTCTGTATTTCTCCTCTTCTTCCTTCAAGCCCCGAGCCCCCTACTCTTTTCCATTCTTAGCTATTAACCACTCCCAGGATTCTATTGATCTCAGCCCTCCAATCTTTGGTGTGAGGGGTTAATCTCCAGCACCACCTTTGTCCAGGAAGGAAAACAATATCAGGTATCAGTCAGCAGGAGTGGAAGAGATTCTTGAGAGGAGACAAGGAAGTCATTGGGGAGGCTCTGGAAATCACAATTTCTGGGTGGCCACCTACTACACATATGGGGAAAGCTATTTCTGGTCAGTTTCATCAGGAGTCGATTATCAGGGGCCCAATCCTGAATAGAAATGTTCATAGGACCCTAGGATTGAGAACTGGAAGGGATGCTAAACTCACCTGTGTGCTGGCCCAATCCCAGAACAATATGGTAGCCAAGAAAATAAATTCCATTT
The DNA here is from genome assembly GCF_900497805.2 of Vombatus ursinus. Classification (NCBI taxonomy): domain Eukaryota; kingdom Metazoa; phylum Chordata; class Mammalia; order Diprotodontia; family Vombatidae; genus Vombatus; species Vombatus ursinus. The sequence goes on from NW_020954615.1 coordinate 1,180,579, forward strand.
AGGCTGCAGCCTGGCATCTAAGAGAGGCTGTTATGGGGATGGAGAGCCAGCCTCAGAAGCAGAGTCTTGGGTTCAGGCCCTGCCTCAAGAGCGATGGTTCCATTTGGGGCTCCATGGTTTAAGAAGGATGTTGATAAACTGGAGAGCAACCAGAAGAGGGCACACGGGCTGGAGAAGGGCCATGAGTCTATGTCAGTTAAGAATCTGTTAAAGCTGCTAAGAGTATTTAGCCTGAGGAAGAAAAGGCTCAGGGAAATATCATTGTCTTCAAGCCTTTAAAAGTCTGTCATGTGGAACAGGGATCAAGTCCAACACCCTCATTTTACAGAGTAGGAAACTGAGATAGTGTCTGAGGTGGAATTTGAATCTGGGTCTTCCAAACTCAAAGTCCTCTACACTATTGGAGTATTTACAATTGAGGAAATTGAGGCTCAGAAAAGTTAAATGACTAGCCCAGGGTCATCTAACTATGAAGTGTCAAAGGTGAAACTTGAATTCAGCTCTTCCTGATTCTAAGGCCAGAGCTCCAGGCAATCCACCATGTTGTCTCAGGGGAAAGAGAGATCCCAGAAGGATCAGATCAAATAAAAACTCCTCTGTTTGGCATTTGATGTCCTTCACAAGCAGGGCAAACCTACTATCCTGGCTTTATTATGCATTACTGCTTCTCACACCCTTTAACGTCCAGCCACATTGGTCTTGTTGCTTCTAATACAGGACATTCCATCTTCCACATCCATGACCTTGCCCAGATCACCTCTATGCCTAGTGTGCTCTATCTCTCATAATTCCCATCTCCTAGATCCCTAGTTTCCATTTAAACTATCTCAATGACTAAAATGTCCTTTGACCCAGAGCCCCCATTTCTAGGGCATCTACCCCAAACAGGTCAATGACAAAAAGAAAGGTTCCATATACACCGAGACATTTACAGCTGCCTTATTGGGGGTCACAAAGTAGATGCCCATTAATTGGGAAATGGCCAAACCAACTTGGACATGAATAATGGAATGTTATTGTAAGTGTTGTAAGAAACAACAGTTTTGATCAATACAGAGAAACGTAAGAAGAGTACATGATGATACAAGGTGAAGTAAACAGAGCCAAGAAATATACAACATACACAATGATGACAATGATTGAAAAGAAATAGGGGCAGATAGGTAGCACAGTGGATAGAGCTTGGAGTCAGGAGGACCTGAGTTCAAATACGGTCTCAGACACACAACACATGACACTTACTAGCTGTGTGACCCTGGGCAAGTCACTTTACCCCGATTGCCTAGCAAAAATAAAAATAAATTTTAAAAAAACATTAAAAAAAGAAAAGAAATGAATAAAACACCCAAAAATGAATGTTGCAAAATATTGCAACGTTGTCGCCAAAGAGGAGAAAACACCTCTCCATGCTCCTTTATGGGCTGGTGGGGGGGGGGCAACAAATAAAGAATACTGCATGTGATGTCAGATTTTCCCCACTTATTGATAAGTTTTGCTGATTATTTTTCTTCTTCTTTTTCCTTAAAAAAAAAAATTTGTTAAAAGGGATAGCTTTCTAGGACAGGATAGATGAGGGAATTTGGGTCATCTGAAAACAAAAGAGATTTTAAAAAAGAAACAAACTGAATATTGTGAAATTATAATGTACAAGCTTGGCCCCAAACACGAGAAATGAGAAGATCTTTCCATTTGGGCCAAGCTTGTTCTTCGTATTTTGCAACCTTTGCTTTTACGTGCCTTGTAGTGGTTCTGTCCATTTAAATAATTGTCTTCACAAATGAGGTGAAGGACTAGAAGTATAGAACACTTTATATGATAATAAACTTTTTTTGATGCATTTGTTAGTTTTGTTGAACTTTTTTTTTTACTCTTTTTCTGTACATTGTTATAAAGGATGGCTTTAGAAGAAGGAGAAAGATACATTGGGAAATATAGATATATAAAACTAAGAGGGCAATACAAATTTATTTTTAAAATAAATGTATTGCCATGTTTATAAAAAAGATATTACTAGCCTTATAAGAAATGATGAGCAAAATGAATCCAGAGAAACATGGGAAGACTTTTATGAACTGAAGCCAGCTTAACCAAGGAAGCCATCCACGCAAAGGTTACAGCAACAGAAATGAAAGGGACAGCAGGAAGGGAAAATGATCAAAACTGAATTAGTAGAAATCAAAATGTGGAGGCTAAGCCTGGCAGAAGTAGGAAAATGTCCTTCTCCCAGCTTCATTGCCAGGGTGGGAGGCCAGGGCTATTTTGCATCTGTTCCTGTTTTAAATCAACGAATTTCAAGGTTTAAAATGCTCTAACTTTTCTGTTATTACCTGTTAAATCTCCATCATTCTCCTCTGACCACTTATTCCCATAGTATTTAATTATCCATAATATTAATTATCTCAAGAGTCATCTAGTTTTAACTCTTTACTTTAGAGATGAGGACACTGAGGCCAAGAGGGATGAACTTGCCTTCCCAAGTCAAACAGCTAATTTGGTAGCATAGGTCTGATGCAAACCCGGGTCCCCCAGGCCTTCTGACTCCAGCGCCCATGTTCCTCCCCTGCACTATATACCGCTAGTAGATGGTAAGCTTCTTGAGGGCAAGGACCATTTCCTCTTCTCCTCAATGCAAAATGACCTACACTTAGTGTTATTTTTATAAAAGTTACTTAAAATTGAATTAAATTGAATGGGCAGCTTGGTGGCACAGTGGATTGAGTGCCAGGCCTGAGTCAGGAAGATGTGAGTTTAAATCTGGCCTCAGACACTAGTTATGTGACCCTGGGCAAGTCACTTCACTCTGTTTGCCTCAGTTTCTTTATCTGGAAAATGAGCTGGAGAAGGAAATGGCAAACCACTCCAATATCTGTGCCAAGAAAACCCCAAACGGGATCATGGAGAGTTGGACACAACTGAACAAAATGAATTGAATGAATCGCCTCTGGAGCCCTGAGAAGGAAGAAAGGCTCGTCTCGGTTAGGCTGAGCTCCTCCTCTCTAGATCCTGGAAGAAGGCCCTGTCTCTGGGAGCCTGGAGTCGGGAGGCTCCAGAAGGGTGTACAAGGCAGGCCAAAACAACCGTGGGGCTTGGGCTGGGAGAGACTCTGGGGTTCACAGAGGAGGCAGGGGAGGGGAGCTTGGCTTCTTCTGCCCAGTTCTCCCAACATCCTCCTCGCAGGGACCTGAACCCGTGAACCACACGCACATTCACATATCCCCCTCTATCCTCAAAGCCAATAGAGGGAATCTGGCTCCCGGTCACCAGTCTCTGCCCAGTGGGAGGGGAACAAGTTTAGGGATGGTCTCCTCCCAGCCAGAGGCAGCACCCCCATCAGCGACAGGAGAGGGGGCCAGGCCCAGCCTGCAGAAATTGCCTCCAAGTCTTTCTCTGAGCCTTTCAAGACCTTTGGAGAAAGCACCCCCCCAAGTCTTCTTTTGGACAGAGTTTTCTTTCATTCCCACCCCTCGCCGCTTCTCCCTGCTCCCCACCTCCCTCCTGTGAGTTCCGTCTTCCCTCCTGGGGCTGTGTTGAAAGTCCACTGACTTTGGAGGGGGACCCAGGCCATGTGGTTCTGATTCTCTTAGCTTTGACTCATCAACATAGTGTTCTGTAAGAGGCCAAGGACCGCCAGCCAGGTCTGGGAGCATTTGCTGGGAGCCTCTGAGCCACCCCCACCCCCTTTGAGCCAGATGGTCCCTACTCAAACTTTAACCCCAAAGCTCAACATGGGGTGGTGGTCTCAGATGTGCCAAACTCCCCTTTCCCTAAGGCCCTTCTCCAGCCCAGACCCAAGTATCACAAATTCAATGCCTTCTCCTTCTGAGGGGCGGAGCATTGGCGCCTTCAAAGAGAAATCAGAAAAGAAATTGAACAGAAAATCAGAGAGAAATCAGAAGAGGGCAAAGGAAATGTTGGGGGGCTGTGGAAAGAGAGTGAGCCTTGAGTTTGAAGATGTAGGTTCTGCCATTCACTGTTGTTCAGCTGTGTCCAACTCTCCATGACCCCTTTTGGGGTTTTCTTGGCAGAGACACTGTAGTGGTTTGCCATTTCCTTCTCCAGCTCATTTTACAGATGAGGAAATTGAGACAATCAAGGTTAAGTGACTTGCCCAGGGTCACACAGTGTCTGAGGTCAAATTTGAACTCAGATGCTCCTAACTCCAGGGCCAGAACTGTATCCACTGTGCCCCCTACCTGCCCTCTGCCCCTCGCTAGCTATATGAATTTGAGCCTGCTACTAGGCTTCGCTTTCTGGGCCTTAGTGGCCTCATCTGCAAAATGAGAGGTCAGGACCAGGAGACCTCTGAGGTGCCCTCCAGCTCAAGCATTATACGCTTCTACAATTATCCAAGAACAGCTTCCAATCAGAGCCCAATGCCAGGCTTTGGAATCCAATGGAATGTGGAGGTTTAGTCTGGAATCTACCGCTAGGGTAACTGGATTTTAAAATGAGTGGCATTCAACTTGGTCTGGATGCTTGAGGAGGCACCAGGACCCCTTCCCTTGCCCAAGATCTCCAAGAGCTTGATGGGTTTATTCATGCCTTGGGATGGGTCAGGAAGAACCCTTTTGGAGCCATCTTGGGGAAGGGCCCAGGATGGTCACCTTTCATCACCCTCCTTTCTCTCCTTTGGATTCTCTAGACTTCATAGCCCCCTCCATTACCTTTTCCCAGCCCCCCTCTTTCAGCTCCCTTTGTGGGTTCTTCTCCCCCATTAGGATGTAATCTTCTCGAGGGCAGTGTCTTTTTCCTTATACTTGTGTTCCTAGTGTTTGGCACAGTGCTTGGCACATAATAGAGCTTAATCAATACTTATTACTTGTTTAAGGAGTATGAACACCAGTGAAATCATCACCAGAGAAGGCATCCCTCCAATTGAGGGCTCAGTGAAACTACAAAAGGATAATGGGAAGGGAAAAGCTTTCACCAAAGCTGAAGGAAAGAGCTGGAGGCTGTTTCTAGGGGCTTGGCAGGAGAACTTGACCCTCCCTTCCCTGTCATGGGGAAGTGTGGGTAAGTCAAGGCACTACACCCCCTGGAAGGCAGGATAGAATAGGACACAGTCCAGAGAAAGGCAATGAGAACGAGAAAGAAGCTGCAATAGTGTCAAAGACGGTGTTGGACTAGAACCCTCCCAGCTCTGACATTCTGAGTTCTGAGGTGCAATAGTCAGGCAACAAAGCATTTATTAACCACCTACTATATGTCGGGAGCTTTCTGGTTCTGGCATTTCTCATTTTGTATCCTAACTTTTTTTTAGCTCTGACATTCGGTGTTTTAAACTCCCTCCCAACTCTGACATTCTCTGTTCTAAGGTTTTTTCCAGTCTCTGTTCTAAAGTCCTTTCTGGCTTTGACATTCAATGACTGTGGGAGATTCTTGTCTTGGGCATCCAGACTGAACCCAAATCAGGAAGTCCAGAGGCTAAGAAGGGCCCCATCTATAGACTCCTCCAGGATTCAGAGAGAAAGGACACGGCCACTTTCTCTGGTACTATCAGAACCAGGGCCTTAACTGGAAGTCAGGAATTGGAAGGAGGCCTCTTAAGATCCCAGGCTGTCCTCTTCTTCCCAATAGAGAGTGACCACAAGTGATTCATTTCCCCAAGATGGGTCCCAGTCTGGGGATAGGAAAACTGTCTGTAGGACAAATTGCTAATGAGCCCCTCTGCTGTCCTCTGCCATCCACAAATCAGCCATTCCTTCTGCTTGGTCTTTGAAGACCCAGAGGTGTCCTTCATCTGACCTGGTGGGTCGGGTGGGTACTCTCTGACCGCCTCCTCATTTATCACTCTTTCATAGAACATTCCCTAGGAGGCCAGAACCTGCTTCTGGGACTGAAACTGCAGCCTATTCCCCTTCTCTCCCTCCTGCCACCTGACCCCTGAGCCCTTGCCTCAGAGGGGTTAAAGCCCCTTCATTTCTTCTACGTTGCCCTAGCAATCCATCACGGGATTGTGGGAAGCAGTGGGGTTTCGGAGAAAGAAGCCTGGCTCTGGGTCAGAGGACCTGGTTGAAGCCCATCTGTGCTTACTACGTCTGTGATCTTGGCCAGGCAACCCACCTTCCTGGGGCCTGAATTTCCTCATCCGTAAACCCCTATGACCATAGATCCAAAGCTGGAAGAGGTCATCTAATCCATACCCCTCACATTAAAGATGAGTAAACTGAGGCCCACGGAGTCAAGGTCCAATGAGAGGGAAGTGATGGAGGCAACATTTGAACCTAGGTTTTCTGACTCCAGAGCCAAGGCTCTGGCCACTGGACTGCACTATCACTCCCAAATGTCATTAATTTGGTGTGCCTTGATAGTCTACTAAAACTCTCCATGTAAGCTGAGGGGAAAGGTGGCATAGAATGTTCACAGCTAACAACTTGCTGGGCATCAACTCAGCTGCCCGGGCCATGGTTGGTTCAGACCAAACTAATCAATATGTATTTATTGAGTGCTGAATTTGTTCCCATGTACAAAAAAAAAAGTGAAATGGATAATGGCCTCGAGGGGCTTACCTTCTCTCAGAGAAGAAAACAACATGTACCCTTGCTGAGGTGTACGCCCAATTATACGAGGAGAGTTTCCCTACAAGGCCGTAGGCAGTGGTATGCCAGTAAATATTTAACAACTGGCTCTCCAAACAATGCATGACATACTTTTAAGTTTCATCTTTATTATTAATATTTTCTCCATCATTTTCTTAAGTCTAGGCAATCAATAAAACAATAAATCAAGCTCTGATTCGTAGCATTTGAAGATTAGCCAAGGTATAAATTCTCACACTGAAAATTTAACAGTTGGTTCTTATGAACCAGTTCAAGCTGGATCCAGCACATACTTGGTCAAATGTTCCAATTTCATTACCTTAAATGAGAGAACAAATGTTCTCTCATAGGGCCCGTTGGCCTGGGAAGGAGAGGGCTCAAGGCCTCTACCCTTTCAGAATTGTCACTATCAGCAAGGGAGTCAATCCCAGAGCAAAGACCCAACAAGAGAGACAACCAAGGTTAACTGAGGCCTTTTGGGGGTACCCACAATTGCAGCCTACCAAAGAAGTTGTTGTCCATCACGGGGTCATCACAATAGAATGAGTTATAGAAGGTCTATCCATGCTATAAAGTCTCTCCAAGGTGCTTCCATTATACATCACTGTGACTCCCCCGGAAACAGGGTCTCCAGCCTCTTCCATATGTGGGAAAGCATCAGAGGTATTCTGCACATGCACCAGTCCCCATTTGCAAATCATTGGTGATGGAAGAGAGCATTTTTAGTTGATTGATGAGGTTGGGAGCCAGAATACAAAAGTGTAGACAGCTTTTTCTAGGAGTTTGACCATGAAATGGAGGAGAGTTATACGATGATAACTTGAGAAGAGGGTAGGTAAGTGAGAGATTTTTAATGATGGGATTGACCTGGTCATGTTTAGTAGATGACAAGAAATGTGCCTATTGTTGATAGATTGAAGATGAGAGAGGGTACAGTGACTGAGACCATCTCTAGAGTAAACTGGAAAGGATCGAATCAAACGTACATATGGAAGAGATGAATGTGGAAAGGGAGAAGGGCCACCTCTTCATCAGATCCTACGGCCCTCTTCAGGTACTTTTGAGTGGATGGCCACTTCTCTAATCTCTGGTTTCATAGAATCATCTATTTAGATCCCCAAGGCACCTTGGGAGCCATACCATACAACCCTCTAGTTTTACAGAAAAGACTTAATCCAAAGACACACAGACAGTAAAGAGTTAAACTGGCACTCAATCTCGGAACATAGGTCTCTCTAGCTTCCTTCCAATCCCAGAATGACATGTCCACCATCTTTAGGACCTGATGTGACTGTCTCTGGAATTTTCTCTTTTATTTCTAAATTCCAAGATTTTTATTGCCCAGCTCTCGCCTTCCTTCTTTTCTTCTCCCAGGAAACTTCCCCACTCTCCCTCTCTCCAGCCCAGGTTCAGGGCTACTTCCCAGTTCTGTCCACACCTTCTAATGGAGCAGCCTGGAACTTTTCAAATTTCTTCATGTCAATATCCATTGGCTCTTCAAAAACCACTTTCCCGGCTTCCAGACCATTTTAAAAATGACTCACACCCTTGTCCGGGAAGAGAGTAAAGAAGGTGACATGAAATACCATGGAAAGAATTTTGGCCTTGGATGCAAAAGACCTAAGTTTGAGTCTTGGCTCCACCATTCCCAAGTTATATATCCATCAGCAAATCACTCAGGATTATCTAATCTATATTACTACTTATAGGACCACAGACAAGTCATGTTACCTCTCCGGGACTTGGTTTCACCATCTGTAGAAATGAGAGTTGACCTGAGTAGACTCTAAGGTCCCTTTGAAGTTTAAGCCCCATGATGCTCTGGGTGGAGACTGGGGTGAAAAAACTCTGAAGGAGTGTTTTGTCTGTCTTCTATCTGCCCAAGGACCAAGGACAGACAGCCTCCACTTCCATCATAGGGTTTCATGTCTAGAATGTTCTTCCTCCTCTTCATCTCTCTTAGAACAATCCCTTGTTTCTTTCAAAGCTCAGCTCAAGCACTGCCTTCTACATGAGGCATCCTGGTAGTGCCCCTTCCAGAAGTCTGCCTTGTATTTACGTATGTTGTATACACTTACATGGGCATATCTTGTCTCACTCTTCCTTGAGAATGTAAACTCCTTAAGGACAGGGATGCTTCCCTTTTTTTGCATCTTCAGCACCCAGAAAAGTGCCTGGTGCACAGTAGATGACTAATAAATACTTGTCGAATTTTAATTATGCCCAAGAGTCGGGTGATCCAGTCCTGCATTTTGCTTCCTCCCCACCAACAATCTGTGACAGAATCCAAATGGCTCCCAAAGGTTTGGGGTTTGAAAGCAAGGGGATGTCTGGTCTGGGTGTGATCTGCCCAGACCTCTGTCCTTTCCTTTCCACCCACCCACCTTCCTGTACTCTTGACCCAGATCCAGACCTGCCATCATTCCAAACGGTGCTGGTGTTGGCCAAGAAGCTCGGGTTTGGGAAGGAGAGATAAGGGGTGAGAGAGCTAAGAAGATGACAATGCCTTCACATCCCTCCTCCTCTCCCACACTTCCCCTCCAGACAAATGTATCCCCATGGAATACACCAGGAGAGATTATTTTAACAAGCACTTTTGTACCCGGAAATCAGTGCGTTTAACCTAACAAGCAGAGAGCAGCCCAGGGGGGCCCATAAATCTAGTTCCCACCTATTAATTTAACAGCTTACATAAAGCAGTGTTGAAGGCCAAAGTATATGTGACCTTAAAAGGCATTGCTCATTCTGACACATATACGACTTGGCCGAGACTCGAACCCTGACCCTGACCCTCACTCCAGGAAGCCAACTCCCAAGCTGTATGGGGTGCAGGGGGTCTGTGCAGCAGAAACCCAGCAGCCTCCTTCAGTGAGCCTGGATATTCAAAGGAGGAGGCTCAGGAAAGTGTTGGCTTCTTAGCACAAGGGCTCTAATTAGGCCAAGTGCCATGCCTGGGCAGGGAGAGGGCCAGTTGGCTTCTCACAGAGAAGCACTCTTTTCCATGACCACAGACTAAGTTCCACTGACCACTGACTGGCCTTTGACCCCTGGTCAAGTAGCACCCCCCAACTCCAGCCACAGACTGATGTCTCCCCTGGATCAAAGGCCAACCCCTTCACAAGGTCTAGTTTAGTCCCTAATCCCAGCCACAGACTGACCCCTAGCCCTGGTCACAGGTTGAACTAACTCCTAACCCCAGCCATAGCTTCATCCTTAATCCCTGTCCCACACTGACCCCTAACCCCAGACAAAGGTACAGATTGGTTGATTAGCTACAAACTTCCCTGATCAGTAACCACTATGCAACATGTCTTAGATGGTCAGATATAGGATCGTATGATTATAGGCTTAGACTTGGAAGGAAACTTCAGGGCATTGAGACTAAAATCTCATTTTACAGAGGAGGAAACTGAGGCCAAAAGAGGTTAATTGACTTGCCCAGGGTCACTCAGCTGGTAAGTGTTTGAATTCAGAGTTTTCCTGATGCCAAATTCAGTGCCCTAACAGGGAACATCCAGACCCTCTAATATCAGAACCATCTCAAAGTGGAATGGGTGACCTCAAGAGGCAGTGTGTCCCACTGGAGGACCTCAAACAAAGACTCGATGACCATTTGTCAGGTGTGATTTTTTTGGACATTTTTGGTGGTTTTTTCTCCAGGTTGAACCCTACTGCCTCTAGGGTCCCTTCAAACTCTGAAGTCCTAGAATTCTTTGACCCTGAATCTTTTTTTTCTCCCTCAAATCCTTTCCTCCTGACTGATTTGGTGGAAGCAACCAGTAGATTTATTATCCTTAGAGCTATCTCCTCCAGGGAGTTGTCCCCACTTAAACAATCCCATGTTGACCCAAGGTCGTGTCTGTGTAATGGATGCCCTTTAGGAGTCATTACCGCCCATTCAGAATGTTGTCAGTAACCATCTTTAGGGACTATATGGGAAGCTTAAGTGGAGTACCTGTGATAGGCTTCTGAGTGAGAACTCTAGCAGCTAGGTGGTGTAGGTCACAGAGTGTTAATTTGGAGTCAGGAAAATCTGAGTTCAAATCCTGCCTCAGAAGGTTACCATTTGTGTGACCTTGGATAAGTCTGTAAAATGGGGCCAATAATAGCACCTACTTCACCGGGTTGATGTGAGGACCAAATGAGATAACATATACAAATCAAACCCCCAAGGAGATTTATAAATGTTACCTATTATTCTAGCTTCAAAGGGTAAGGACAACTCTGAACTGTAGGGAACGTCAGGTGGGGTTGCTCCATCCCCTACTCAGCCATAAATTGTGAGCACCTGTCTTACCAAGACAAGCCTGTGCCTGATAGGGCTGTCTCCTTTTGTATCTTCTCTCCTTTTAAGGTTTTATGAAAACTCACAGTGTAGAGGCAAATACGAAATGGTTAATTAGCAACCTTGCAGGAACTGTTTTATGCCTTAATGAGACCTGAATATTGATCTCCCAGCTGGCAGCACTAGTGATAATGAGTGAGCCGCTGAATTCTGTTTTGGTCATTCTGTGATGCATACCACGATTCTCTTGTGCTGATCATAGCTTTCTAATAGTTGTGAATGAATCACCAATCTTATACCCAATTTGTGTTTGTTATTAAATACCTCTTCCACTTTGCCCCTTTTGGGGGAACCCTTAATAACTAAAGTTCAAAAAAGAATTGCCCCCAGAGTAGCCAGAGTGGGAATGACAAGTATCCTACTTCCCTCTAGTGCTGGCTGCCCCAGCAATGAACCTGGCTAGGTTAAAATTCAAGGAGGGTAAGTACCCTGAGCCCTTGGGAGGCCCAGCAATAGTGACGTCTAACCTTATGTTAGATCTATAAGCCATCTATAAGCTTAGTTTCCAGTGACCACAATCATGTGATAAATTTCTCCCTTTTTGTCTAAGGATTTATATGTGTGTGTGTGTATAAATGTATGCATGTATACATACATACATACAGACAGACATGTATATTGGGAAATCACCCAAATATCATTACACTCTTGAAGACAGGGCAGTTGATATGTAGTGTAGGAAGGCAGCAGCCACTGTCAGCCCTAATAAGGATGCCAGCTTCTCTTCCACTCCCAGGTTGTATGCTCTTAGTAGAAAATGCAACCTATGATTCAGCATCCTAAGGTCTGGGCTTATATTGACCTTGTTCCATCTTTGGGGTAACCCTCCCCCAAATCATAACTCTCTGTGGCTCATTTTTGTTTGTTTGTTTGTTTGTTTGTTTGTTTGTTTTTGCTAGGCAATGGGGTTAAGTGACTTGCCCAGAGTCACATAGCAAGTGAGTGTTATGTGTCTGAGGCAGAATTCGAACTCAGGTCCTCCTGACTCCAGAGCCGGTGCTCTATCCACTGCGCCACCCAGTTGCCCCTCTGTGGCTCATTTTTGCACCCACTCAAAGTTGGCTCTAGGAAACCTTGGAACATAGTTCAAATATCACTCATGTCCAGATCTCCACTTATTTAAGTATAAAGGTCTCCAGCTCCCATACAAGTACTACAGATAATAATGCATATCAGGTATAGGGCAACCTTCATTCCACCCCAGAGAAAATAAGGAAAATGCATAAAAGACTCACAGTAGCACATACAGAATCAATTTCATTCTCTTCTCCCACCTTTCCCTAGGAGCATCGAGTCCTTTAGACTGTGCACCATCCCATGGTTCAGACTTCCCTCAAAAGGGGGTCATTAAGTAGACAAGCTCCCAACATTTTGGCGGGTCCCTCTTTCATTCCAGAAACCAATACATCAACTCTACCTCATTTAAATCCAATTCACGCATGAATCAAGACATCACCCTCACGATGTCATTGGTCTTCTTTGAAAACAAAGGATGAGGGGCAGCTAGGTGGTGCAGTGGATAAAGCTCTGGCCTTGGAGTCAGGAGGACCTGAGTTCAATTTCAGCCTCAGACACTTGACACTAACTAGCTGTGTGACCCTGGGGCAAGTCACTTAACCCTGATTGCCTAACCGAAAAAAAGAAAGAAAACAAAGGATGAGTAACAACGAATGGCATGCATGCACTCTCATGGAACCATCCTGGGGGTATAAAGGGGACAGCCCCTAGGTCTTCTCTATGGGCAACCTCGTCCTTGGGACCTATTCAAAGCAACAGTCAAGAGCAAAGTTCATGTATTTGAGAGTAGAATCCTCTTCTTCTCCACCAACTCCAGAGGTCTTAAGTACGATCCTCCTCTCTCTTTGAGAACCTGGCACTGCCCTGAAACTCCCCTTTTTTCTTTCTACAAGGTTGAATCCTGGAACTCTTGAATTTGATGTAAGGCAACCCAGAGCTTATCACCTAGGAATTTCTCTCTCCAGAAGGCTAGATTAAGAGATCACACTGCCCAGGAGCTGCCCCCTCCTCTACTCTAGGAGTCTGTGGTTCAAGCATATGTCCAACCATATGGTTTTTCTCTCCAAAGGTAGAACTAGAAACTTGGGGTTCGGGAACACTCCTCTCAGGCCAGGTAGGTGAGAGCTTTGCCCTAAAATGGTGATGATTACCCCCCCTTCCCCCAGGCCCAGGATTACTCTAAGCTCTGCTGCCCATTCAGGATAGTGAAGACACAATCAGAGCATCATAGATTTAGAACTGGGAAGGACCTCAGAAACCACCTGCTCTCCCTTCACCCTACATTACAGATGCAAAAACTGAGGCTTAGAGAGGATAAATGACTTTCCCAGGGTTACACAGTCAAGAAATTACTGAGATAGAATTTGAACCCAGGTCTTCCAAAGTTACTTTAACCAGGGACTCTGCATCTAAACTCGTGTTTAGAAACCCAGCACAAAAACGGGACTCCACCTCTCAGAAGCCGGCACCAGCTCAGAAGTGTAGAGAAACAGGATTCTGTCCAAGGGTAACTTGGTAGAGCTGAAGTGATCAGGTTGATTGGGCAGGGCAGGAAATTTTAAAAAGATGGAAAAAATAAAAAACAAACCTCCAGAGTCCACCTTTGCATGTTATTTTTGTCATTTAGAATTAGAATATGAACTTCTTTTTAAATTTTTATTTTCAATTTATAGAAGAGCAATAGCTGTCTTTGGTTTTTGTGTGTGTGTTTGTATCTGAAGCACTTGGCACAAAGTAGGTGCTTAATAAATGCTTTTGTCATTCATCCATTCAATCAGTCTGTCATTGAGACCCATACTCCCTAAGGCAGCATGACACTTCCCTAGACTCCTCCTTCCCAAAGGACTCCTAAGACCCAGACAGATGCTCACTGGCCTATAAACTCAATTTAGTCAGGGAGCTTTTCCAACTAACCCACTACAATATCTTTAAAAAGCAGAGCCTGGCCGTGACAGCTTTAGAAAGAGGCAAAGCAAAAGAAACCACTTCAGAGCCCCGGGGCAGAGCCTAGCAGCTCTGGGGAGTCATCATGCTTCTGGGGTGGCTTTCTGAGTGTGTGTCTGTTTGGGTCTGGGAGTCTGGGTCTGGTCTGTCTCTGTGTGTCTGTGCTCCCCTGTATTGTGTAGTCCTGGGAAAGGACTTATCAGATACGAGGAATTCCAAGGCCCTGGGTCATGGTGACTCAAAGACTATTGTGTCCTGGCAGTCCAGAATTCCAGGTCTAGAGAGGACCTTGGCAGCCATATGGTCCAACCCGTGCCCCAAATCCGATCTGCTCTACAACATGCTCTATGTGGGGTCATTTTACTTTGCCAGAATCCTCCCGTGGGAGCCAGGCCTGCAGCCCACTGGGCAGCCCACTCCATCTGGGGACAGCTCTCTACCTGCAGATGTTTTTCTCGATGTCAAGCCTAGATGTGCCTCTTGGTGACTTCCAGCCATAGCTTTGAGCTCTGCCCTTTGGGAAAACGCTTGAATGCCTCTTACACAGATCAGTCCTTCAGATACTTCAGGACAGCTGGGGTCCCGTTCCCCTCAAGCCTTCTTTTCCCTAGGTTAAACACCTCCACTTTTTTCCACTGATTCTCATTAGAATTTAAGGTCTTTTACCACTCTGTCCACATTCCTCTGGATCCTCTCCAGCCCATCCTAAAATGTGGCACCTAAAACGGAACACGATTCTCCAGATTTGGCCTGGGCATGTATGGAGAAAACAGTAAATCATTCACCTCTATGTTACTGGATGCCACACCTCTCTTAAAAGATCCCGTGCTTGTATTAGCTTGATTAGGCTCTTGAGCTTGCAGACCACTACAACCCTCAGATCTTTTTCAAAAGAACTGCTGTCTAGCCACGCCTCTTCCATTTTGTTATTGTGAAGCTGATTTCTTGGAACCTAAATGTTTGTAAGACTTTACATTTATTAGAGCTGGGTGGCACAGTGGAGAGAGTGCTAGGCCTGGTGTCAGGAAGACTGAATTCAAATCCAGCCTCAGATACTTACTAGCTAGCAGTGTGACCCTGGACAAGTCACTCAACCTCTGTTTGCCTCAGTTTCCTCATGTGTAAAATGTGGATAATAATAGAACCTACCTTTCAGTTGTTGTAAGTATCAAATAAAATAATATTTGCTTAACACAGTGCCTGGCTCATAGTAAATATATAAATACTGATAAAGTATAGTAAATGTATAGCAACCGTATAAATTACATAGTACAGATAAATATCAATAAAAACTAATATACAAATAATATATAACTTAAGTACATGCCATTTCATAATATATAATTTAATAAATATATAAGATTAATAAAATAGATGAAATTTAATTTTAAAAATAAGGCTCTTATATTAGGGATATTAAATGTTATAGCAATATAGAGATACAAATCTCTCTATTTTTTAATAAAGAAATAAATCTATAAATACTTGATTCCTTCCCCCTCCCCCAAGAATACTTCCCTTGCCTCTTCATTTGGACAAACTCTGTGTCAGGATTATTCCCCAACTTTTCCTCAACACTCCCAAAATCTTTCAGAGACCACTCCACAACCTGAGAAATCTTCCTGTGAATCAGCCTCCCTGTCTTACAATTCTGGTTTTACCACTGACTCCATGTGTGACCTTAAACAGGTCACTCACCTTCTCTTCCCCTCAGTTTCCCCATCTATAAAATGAGGAAATAACCCTTGCCCTACCCATCCCATGGGTTGGAAGAACTGAATGGAAATCATAAGTCAATTGCATCAGCTTTCCTCAGAGACCCAGACGTGTCATTCTAAATCACAGTTCTCTGATTCTGTGTACTCTCCGCCCTGGTTAAATTGGACTCACTGTTCCCTGAACTCATCCTGCCCTCTCTGGTCTCCAGGCATTTACTCACAACATCCCTCTGCTTGGAATGCCTTCCTCCCCTGACTCTGCCTTTTGAACCTCCATCCACCCTCTGAGACCCAGTTGTAATTCTCTTTGCCCCAGTCAGTCTCTGCCTCCTTTGAACTCCAAGGGCCCTAGATTAAGCCAAGAAGGGACCTTAGGCATCAATTCTCTCATTTTGTTGATGAAAACACTGGGGAGTAGAGATTAGGGTCATACAGGGAGCAGGGAGAAAAATCAGGATTGGAACTCAGGTCCTTGGACACCAAGCCCAGCCTATCTGTAGCTCTCTCTCTCTCTTTCTCTCTCTCTCTCTCTCTTTCTCTCTCTCCCTCTCTCTCTCCCTCTCTCTCTCTCTCTCTCCCCCCTCTCTCTTTTTCTCTCTTTTTCTTTCTCTGTCTCTGTCTGTCTGTCTGTGTGTCTCCCCCCCAACTCCACCTCGTTACCATAGTTACACAATAATTCACATTTTAGGTTGTCTCCCTCATTAGAATCTCAGCTCTCTGAGGGCAGGGATATTTATTTCTGTGTCCCCAACGCTTAGCACAGTTGCTGACACACAGCAGGTGCCTAATAAATGCTCGTGGATTAATATAAGGTTTACAAAGTTTTACCTATCATGCATTATCATTTGCACCTCACAGATAGCCTTTGAGGTAGAAACTATAGTTGTTTTCCTCTTCAAGTGACAGGTATGGAAAGTGATGCCGAGGGGAAGTAGCTTGCAAGGCTCACGTAGGTAAGTGAGCATCACAGGTGAGATTTAAACCCAGGGTTTCATGACTCCAAGGCAGGACTCTATCCACTAGGCCAGGCTGCCTTCCACAGTAGAGACCCACTAAAGATACGGTGAATCGGAGCAGGATTGGGAAAAAAAAAGATAGCAGTCCCCAAACTTCTCCTCGCTCCCCCAGAGGGACTGACCTCTCTGCCCATGTTTATTGAAACTCAATCCCCACCACTCTCTCCACCACCTGGACCGCGTCCCTGCTTTCCCATCCCCTGGGGTGGGGGTGCTGCCTGGCCCAGCAATCCCTGTTTACAGCAGAGAGCCAAACAATGTCCACTAAAAGAAAAAGGAGACCCCCCTCTCCCTCCATCAGCACCACCTCCCCCCGCCCCAGCAGGTTTCCCAGGGACATCTTGCTTACAAGAGGCATTTGGAGACAATTTCTCATCAGGCCTTCTTGTAAACATCCTCCCCAACCCTCCCAGCCCGAGCTGAATCTCTTATTAGAAACACTTGTGGCAGACAGCCGGCCGGTGAGTGACAGCATGCAGGGCTCTAGCCTGGCTCTCCCTCCCTGACAGACGCTGAGGGCCTGGGGGGCCACGAGGGGGTCTCCAGATGGAGCCTGGCTCTGCCCATGAGTAGGGGGACGCTTGGCTGCTGGGGTGGGAGAGGCCCTGGAAACCCTGCCCACCCCCAAATATCTTAGGAGCATAGGATTTAGGTAGTCCAACCCCAATTCCTCAATTGACAGATGAGGAAACTGAGGGCCAGGAAGGAGAAATAACTTGACCAAGGTCAATGAGCCACAGAGCCAAGACTTAAAATATGGATCCGATGATCCCTTCACTGAAGTATGCTACTTCTCCAGTGTCTGAAATTCTACCATTAGAGAGTCATTCCTTTGTGTAGAGCACAGTCTCAACTGGGGTCCTCTTTTGCTAATGAAAGCCCACCCTTTCAAGTAGAAGTGATTTTTTTAAATTAGAGGGTGGCCTGGCACCAGCAGATTCTAGGGATTGTAAGTTCCTTGAGGGCAGGGGCCATCTTTTGCCTCTTTTTGTATCCCCAGTGCTTAACACTGTGCCTGATGAATGAATGAATGGCATCATAAATTTAGAAAAAGAAGGGAAATTTATAGACCATTTAGTCTCACCTCCTTTTACACAAGGAAACTGAAGCTTGGTGAGGGTAAATGTCTTGTCCAGGGTCACAAAGCCGCTAACGTGATCTTCCACGGTCTTTGAAAGTTGTTGGTGGCTCAGACAAACTAAGCGACCCGTTGATGGTTGAACCCAGGTCTTTCAGACTCCAAGGCCACACCCTATCCATGACACCACAAAACAGCTTCTCAACATGTTATATAGTAGCCCTTCATAAGGGGCAGCTAGGTGACATAGTGGATAGAGCACCAGGCCTTGGAGTCAGGAAGACCTGAATTCAAATCCAGCCTCAGACATTTGCCAGCTATGTGACCCTGGGCAAGTCACTTTACCCTGTTTGCTTCAGTTTCCTCATCTAAAACAAGCTGGAGAAGGAAATGGCAAACCATTCCATTTTCTTTGCCAAGAAATCCCCAAATGGGGTCACAAAGAGTCAGATATGACTGAAATGACCTGCCCTACCTCACATTTCCATCTTCTCCACCACTGGTGCTAGACCTGATCCAGTGACACAGTCTCCTGGTTGGTCCTCAAACTAGACGGTTCCATCTCCTGGCTCAGGACATTTTCCTGGCTGTCCCCCAGGATTGGAACTCTCTCCCTCCTCTTCTCTGCCTCCTGGCTCTCCTGCTAAAATTACACCTTCTCCAATCCCCAATCCCCCTTCCTTCTGGTGCCTTTCCTCTGTTGATTCTCTGCCATTTACCCTGTATATAGCTTGTATATGACATATAGCTTCTCTCCCATTTGCCTCTGAGCTCCTTTTGAAGGTAGGGACTGTCTTTTCCCTTTCTTTGTATGCCCAGACCTTAGCACTGTGCCTGGCACATAGTGGGTGCTGAACAAATGATGGTTGACTGACTTACAATATATAAGTGGGATGGGTTGAAAGCTACATCTTTGGAGGGAATTTCCAAATGGATGACATCACACGCATCTGAGTATTAGGAACAGGAAAAGCAACCACTCTGGTGGGGGCAAAGGGAGCTGGCCTCAGAGTTAGGAAGAGGTTGGTTCAAGTCTGGCCTCTGATGTGTCCTGGCTGCGTGACCCTGGGAAAGTCACTTTGCCTGACGATGTCCCTGGCTCAGTCTGAATCAGGAGAGGGAGTTATGGTGAGGGGAGTTCCCCCTCAAAAAACCATAATAAATATAAAATGACTTTGGGCTCCCTGACCCCACAATGTTATCTTGGGCAGGAGTCTGGCTTTACCTCCTTCCTTAGAATCAACCAGAAACTTTCTTCTGAACCAGCTGCAAAAGACTTTCTCTCCCTGTTCCCCTAAAGCCTGAGGGGAAGGAGTCCAAGGAGACCCCAGCAGCCTCAGCTTGAATAATCCCTCATTTATCCAACCTGGCCCCAAACGCTGAAGATGTGACTGATCCTGGTCCCTTCTGTCTTTGAAACTTTGACTCCAATCTCTGTTCACTCACTGCATGTGCATCTGGACACCCCTGCAGGGAGCATAGAAAGAGACCCGGGTTTGAATCCTGGCTTTGCCATTGACTACTACTTTGACTTCCCCTCTCCAAACCTGTAAAAGGAGAGGGCTGAATGAGTTGGCCTCTAAGTTCCTTCTGAATCTAGACCTGTTTTCCTGTGGCCCATGGCAGATCCCCAAACAAGATCCCAGCCTACTCTTAGGAGTAGATATCAGACCAGAAGCTCGCAGAGCTAGCCGCATGCTTTGGGGTTATCTGGTCAAAGGCAATGACCACTTGCTGAACTGGTAACCCTTTCCCCACCCTGAGGATACTTCATAAAGTGGTTGGTTCATAGGTCTAGAGTTTGAAGTGACCTTTGAGGTCAAATATTCCTATCCACTCCTTTTAGGGAAGAAGAATCTGCCCAAATAATTTGCCCAGTCACAGTGGTATTAAGTGATTGGAGTGGGGATTCAGGTCTTCTGACTCCAGATTCAGCATGCTTTTCCATGTTCCATGCCTTGCTCCAATCCTGAATGGACCCTTCATTACTGACCTCAGACCCCTAGTTTGAGATATCTCACCAACCTATACCATGGAGGTTTTCTTTCAAAGTAGCCCCAACTCCAAGGTACCTGTCTGTCTGTCTGTCTATCTGTCTGCCTGCCTGTCTGTCTGTCTCCCTGCCTGCCTGCCTGCCCGTCTGTCTGCCTGCCTGTCTGCCTGTCTGCCTGTCTGTCTGCTTGCCTACCTGCTTGTCTGTCTGTCTACCTGCCTGACTGCCTATCTGTCTGCCTGCCTGCCTGCCTGCCCGTCTGTCTGCCTGCCTGCCTGCCTGCCTGCCTGTCTGTCTGCCTGCCTGCCTGCCTGTCTGTCTGTCTACCTGCTTGCCTGCTTGTCTGTCTGTCTGTCTGCCTGCCTGCCTGTCTGCTTGCCTGTCTGTCTGCCTGCCTGTTTGTCTGTCTGCCCGCCTGTCTGCCTGCCTGTCTGTCTGCTCACCTGTTTGCCTGCCTGTCTATCTGTCTATCTGACTGCCCATCTGACTCTCAGTTTGTCTGTCTACCTATCTGCTTATCTGTCTGCCTGCAGGGTTGCCTGACTCTCAGTTTGCCTGTGCCTCTCATCACCATAAATTCTGCCTCTGTCTGCTCTGTGATCTCCCTCATCAGAAACTCCAAAAGGGTCAGAGAACTCTGTACAGATCAGCCAGCCCTCCTCATTTCTGTTCCTTCTGCTCCAAGTCCCCACTTAAGCCCCCCATGTGCCCGCAGTCTGCCCTCTCTCCCCCACTGAGGCTGGCTGGACAGAGTTCCGGAGCAGTAATCCCCAGCCTCCTGCCTGGCTCAGAGGTGTTAAACCTCTTCCCTTCCTCAAGCTCACCATGGGGGGAACCAGCTGTTCCCCCCTCTACTCCCCCAAAGAAGCCCATTCCCAGGCAGCCCCTGGTAGCCCCTGAGTGTACATGGCCTTGTGGGGAGCCAGGGAGAAGGGCCGGGAGGAAACTTTCTGTTTTAATGACTCCAGCAGAACGGGAGAACCAAAGGCCCCGGGAAATAAATGAGCAAAATCACAATTCCGATAAATCCAGGTTCTTTTTTTTCTTCTTTTTTTTCTAAAAAGGCCACTGGTAAAAAAAGAAAAAGAAAATGTAATTTATGCCTATTGAAAGGGGGCCAGGTTTAAATTGATGGAGTCTCCTGTTTATGCAATAAATCTATTCCCATTCATGTCACCGATATATTTGTCCACACATCCCCGGTCCAAGTCAAATCTTCATTATTTTATTATTCAACAGGGGGCCAAGGGGAGGACAGAGGGGATGGAGGGAGTTCTGAATCGAATTAATAAAGTCTTCCTCTCTCCCCCCTCAATCCATCCCTGTGGACAATATATTCCAAAGAAGAAGGAGAAAGAAGAGCAGCCCACAATTTACGGTCTTTGAAAAAGACCCAAACATAATTAGGCGAAGTTTCAAGTTCACCGAGAAATAAATCCCAGAGAAAGTAGCCCCCGGGTAAAATTTACGTTCTTTGAAAGCCTCCCTGCCTGCTTTCCTCCCCCTAAATGGCTAGGGAGGATGTGCCTGAGATGAGGCTGGGCTTGGGGCCAGGCCCCATCTACACCACCCTTTCTGAGATCTCCCTGGAGAGCTGTCCAGAAAGCCACTCGAAATTACCAGGGCCAGGACCTGCTGACCCTCCTCACACCATGAAGCTGTGAAAGTTTGCTTTGCGTCTTGTCCGCTCCCTGAGACTCCCCTTTCAGAGCCTGCAGCCTTCTTCCAATCTTCTGTGACCTCTAGCTTCAAAAAGATGCTCCCCAGAAGAGCCTCTTGTCCCATCAAGGGCCTCCTGGTTACTCAGAGCCCTCCCAACCTTACCAGGAACTTCTCTCTGCTTTCAGAGCTCCTTTGGAAAGGATTCTGGGAGTAAGAGCTGCAAGAGATCATCTCATTCAGCCCTCTCCTTTTAGAGACGGTCATACAGGTAGCAAATAGCAAAGCTGGAACTTGAACCCAAATCTTCTGACTCCAAACTCCACAAAACTGTTCTGCTCTGATAAGCTAATCACACTCAGGTGTTAATGGCTGTCAACACCATCAGGCACTCTCGTTTCATAGGAGGTATCTTCACTTCAATTTAGGACAATTCCTTCACTTTGACATAGGGAGGGGATGTCAGGCCCCTGGCTGGTGGCAGAGATTGGGGGGCCAGGTGAAGGGCAGGTTTCCTTGTGCTTCACATCATGCCCTAAAGCAGCCACATACCCTCTCTACGCATAAAGCTGGTGCAGCCATCTGTACGTGTTAGGGACGGAGGAAAGGAGTTCTCTGCAAAAGTGTGGGTTATCTTGTAAAAGAACAAAGGTGGACCAGGTATTTGAGAAACATCGCCTTGGGGAGCCCAGGTGGGCCTGGGGCAAAGGTATTTATTCCGTGGAGGAAGAACATGGTGCTAACTCAATGAAAAACAGTATTAGTGCTAATAATGTACTTTGCAATTTAGACCCAAGTTTATCAGAAAACGATTTTTATTTAACTTAACCTTAATCTATATTCAAGCCACTCCTATCTTGGAGAGTCCAGACTGGTATAAATACTAATGATAGCCCTTCCATGTCCTCTGACTACCACCGATTTATCCTATCTGTATCTATATCTTGTTTGTACACAGTAGTTTATATGATGTCTCCCAGGATTAGACCGTCAACCCTTCGAGGGCAAGCATTGTTTTTTGCCGTTGTATCCTCAGCACTTAGCATAGTGCCTGGCACATAGTAGATGCTTAATAAATGCCAGTTGACTGACTGATGTGACTCTTTCTACCCCAATACAATTTTATAGAAATGTTGAACAAGGAGAAGATTGGAATATGTTAAAATATGGTTCAGGATTAACATTTCAGACTCCCCTTCTTCCCTTGACCACTGTCTAGGAAGAATCATGACCTTTCTTCCACGGATCTATATCTAGAATTCAAATGAATGAGGCAGTTTGACCTTGAATGGGAGAAGATGCTTCCCAAGGGCTGGACTCTAGTCTAATCCCTCATTCGGGGATAGAGGAAGATTTCCCTTAGAAATCTCAATATCAAGGTCACTACTGCTGTGGGGAAAGGCAACCATTTAGACCAGAGTACTCTTTGTTAAGTTTCTGGTTAGCACATCTAATCCATTCACCAAATTAAAGCTTTTCCTTTTTTATTGACCTATCTCACTCTCAGCTTCCTTTTCCAAGAGACTCTTCTCAGGAATCTGAAAAAGAAAAAAATACGGGTTCTTAATATTTTAAGAGAAATAAAAAAGGAGGTTCATATATCCTTCTGCAAGAGCAAGACCAGGAGTGGCCTTCACCCACCAAGAAAACAATGGAAGCCAATGGAAGTCTTTGGTGCTTAAGGAATCTGGCATATGTTCACACACATTAGATGGCACATTCTTATGTTGGGGCCCCTTGTCATGTCACTCTGGCTTAATGGAATAGCATCCCCACCCAAAGAAACAGAACATGCTTGACTATATATAACGCTTCCTCTCTGCATAGCACTAATAAAGACAAACAAAATAATACAACAATAGATAACAAAACATCTACCGGGTAGTTGCAAGCCCACAGCCACTCACAGACCCAGGTAACCCCTAGAAGGGCTCACCCGAACCCAGGAATTCTAGGACAACACAACTTATTTTATTTCCTTCCTTCTGAGAGGTCAAAAGAGTAGGGGGTGACATTGGGCTCATAATTCCAGCAGAGTCTTTAGATGAAGAATCAAGAATCAAGATCCAAAACTCACATCCTTCTTCTCATGGCACAGCAACATGGGTTGACTCCAGATCCTTTGTAAATTGGAATTCCTTGTTTCGGTTTTATGTCTCATTACTGGCCAGGACCTCCAACTTCTATTTGACATGACTAGCTTGTCACTAGTGAAGAAAGTGGAATTTACTCAGTGGAAGGGCCCAACAGGGAACAAAATACTGTTACCATTCAACATCAGTGTAGACAAATCAACAAGTCATTTATTAATCACCTGCTGTGTGCCAAGCACTATGAAAAGCACTAAGGATACAAAGAAAGGGAAAAAAACCATCCCTGCCCTCAAGGAGCTCATATTCTAATAGGGAAGAAAACATTCAAACTATGTACCCCCAAAAAATGTCTCTGACTTTGCATCTTGAAAGTTTGCAGTGGACGGGTCTAGAGGTATAATCCATTCATCTCAGTCATTAATCCCTTCCTCTTGAGCACAGTACCTCCTTCTTGTGGTCACATCTGCTTCCTAACGCTGGCATTTGTTTCTCTTGCCCTTTATAGAGTAGCCCTACAGCTCTCAGAGACAGGGAAGGGCTTAGGGCAGAGGTGTCAAACACCTGGTGAGCTAATAGCACAAGGCCCACAAAACTCCCCAGGGAAGCCTAAACCAGATTAAAATATAACTGGGAAATACGTAACAAAATAAATAACAAATACAACAAAATACAGCTAGCATTACATTTTAAAACTTAATTAATATTCAGGCAGGGATCTTTATGTATGAATTAGTGACCCTCTCCTTTCTATTCCATTTTGACACCATTGGCTAGGAGGAGAGGGGCACTATGTTAAAAATAAGGAAGCGAGAGACCACACTGATCAAATCAGATCTAGAGTTTTATAATATTTCAGAAAGGACATTGATAAATTAGAAAACATGCAAAGGAGAGAAACCAGTATGGTCAAGGGTCTTAAATCAATGCTACCCATCTATGAAGATTGGTCAAAGTAACTCAGAATGTCTACCCTGGAGAAAAGAAGCCTAAGGGAGAACATGAGATCTGTCTCGAGTATCTGACGGGCTACTCATCCCGAAGAGGGTTTGTCCTGCTTGGCCCCAAAGGGCAGTATGAGAAGAAATGGATGGAAGGTGTGGGAAAAAAAATGTAGGCTCTTAACAAAGAGAGCAGCCCCCGAGTGGAACAGGCTACCTTGGGAAACTTACAGTCATCTGTAAAATGGCGGGGATGAATCAGATGATTCTCAGAGACTTTATAGCTCTAAATCTAGGACTGAAATTCCATTGCTTTGGGACTATTGGTATTAGCTGTCTAATTCACAGGTAGGAGAAACTGAGCCACTGCTACATCCCATAAGGTCCCAAGCAAAACCTACCATGCCACCCTATAGTAAAAACAGCTACTCAAATTAACTACAAAGGATATATGAAGGAAAGTGCTATTTGCATCCAGAGAAAGAATTAATAAATAGAAGTATGTATAAAATGGTTTTACACACACACACACACACACACACACACACACACACACACAAATTTGTGTCTAATGATAGCCACCACTAGGGCAGGGGGGTGGGGAAGAGGGAAGAAAAGAGGGGGGAAAAAGAAAGTTACATGACAACTTTATTATATATTTAAAAGGAATAGCAAGTTGTACATAATAGATTTGCAATTTCATGTACAATCATATTTCTTTCTATTCTACTGTGTTATGGAAATGTTTGTTTTATTTCTTAAATTCAGAATAAAATAAATCTTTTTAAAAAGAGCCTTGTATCTGGAGTCCAAGGACTCAGGCTTGAATTCTGCCATGGCTAAATTGGCCATGTGACTTTGAGCAGCTCATCCACATGTCTTCAGTTCCCTCCTCTGTAAAATGAGGGTTCATCCAGATGACTTTAAAATAAGTCCATGTTCTTGCACATAAGTAGGTGGGACCTAGGAAGGTTTGTTTTTAAAGCACTTTTAATGGTTCCATTTCTTAGCTAGACAGGACGGTGCAGTTTCACTATGTTGAAAATCAGGAATTTTCAAATTTTGCTGCCCAACTCTGACAAAAATGACATTTATAGAGTACTTTAAACTTTGCAGAACACTAGATGTGTGAGATCTCAACCCTCTGAGGCTGGCACTATGGGTGGGGTTATTCTCGTTTTGAGATGAGAATCTCAAAGTGAATCTCACTGAGATCCAGAATAGAAACCAATGAGGGGAGGGAGGTATGGGAGGAGGGGGGTGTCTTTCTAAGGTCTCTTGTGAGTCTGAAGAGATGATTTTGTGATACCATGATAATGAAGAAAGAGGGCTCCCAGCCTGTAGTCCACAGCTCTAACCACTAGGCTATGCTGCTTCCCTGAGATCAGAACAGCAGAAAACCCTGGGGAGATTTAGCCAGGTGAAACACTGAGAAGGCTCCTGAGACAGACAAGTCTGTTTTATAACAAACAATGAAACCATCTGAAGACATGTACTCAGGGCTTCCATCAGTCCATGAGCAGAGCATCATGGGTTTTAACTCCGATCTGTGTTCTGACTGATCCCTGAAGGACCATCGCAGTGAGGCCATAGGGAGTGATGTGCTGGTAAATGTTTTACAACCAGCTTTTTGAAGAAGATTAAAAAAAACCAAAATTATATATGTGTGTGTGTGTATGTGCATATGTATATATATAATTTATTTATATTTATCAAATATATTTGTTTATATTTAATATTTATTTTGTTAAATACGCATTTCTTAAAAATATATACAGGATGAACTTTCAAGTATTATTTGTATTATTAACGCTTCCTGCATTGCTTTCTTAAGTCTGGAAATTAACAAAATAATAAATCAAGCCCTGATTTGTAGCATTTGCCAATTTCCCAAGTACAAATATTCACAATGACAGTTTAACAATTGGCTCTGTGAGCCAGTTGGAGCTGACTCCAGCGCCCCCCTGAGTCCATAGCCATCCTCCCAGACACCATCTTTCCCCATTCAGTTCCTCCATGGCCCCTTCTCTGTGACTCTATTTCCTGACCCTGTCTTTCTCCCCAGCCAGGATGGCACCAGAAAAAGAATCCATCCCAGTCACTCCCCATTGGGAAAAAGAGGCTGTTCTGGAGTTTGACTTCCCTCAGACTCCACCCAGTTCCCAAGTAGCCTCTTATCCAGGAGTTGGAGAATCAGCCCTCGCTTCCTTCTTCATCCTCTGCAGGATGAAATGGGCCTTAAGTAACAACGCATCACCAGGGCTCTGGGTTTATGATCTGAAACCTGCATCAGAGATTGGAGGGATTTCAAGCAGTCACTGCCTACTGCTCCCCCTGCCTCCAGTTCCATCCCAGATAGATTGGCAAAAGAAAAAAGGAAAGGAGGAGTAGAGTTTCCCCTTCTCTCAAGTAACCTTAGAGATGAGACAGGTCCTACCAGGAGGCTGTCCTTGAGGTCTTTCCCTTTGAACACCTTGCTAATGTACTTACCTTGTGTGATGCTGTATGATAGGTATCTTTATATATAACATTTCTCACTAGTGACAGTTAGCTGCACGAGGGCAGGGAGCAGGTATTGTGTAAATTTTATAACACTAATCATCACCCCATCCTGCCACACACGCACACCCAACTTCACACAGTCAGTCAGTCAACTAACATTTAGTAAGCACCTACTATGTGCTGGGCACTGTACTAAGCACCAGGGATACAAATAAAGACAAAAGAAGAAAGCTCTTAAGGAACTCACAGTCTGATGGGGGGTGGGGCTGCATGCAAGTATGTACATACAAGATGCATGCAGGATAAATTGGAGGTAGTAGTCAGAAGGAAGGCATTAGTGTGAAGGAGGATCTAGGAAGACTTCTTGCAGAGGTGGGACTTTTGCTGAGACCGGATAGAGGTTAGGAGGGAGAGTTCCAGGTGTGGGGGAGGGGACACCCGGTGATGATGTTCAGACAGGGAGATGGAGTGTAGTGTTGCTGGAACACCAAGGAAGCCAATGTCACTGGATCACGGTGTATGGGAGGTGGGGGAAGGGAAGGTGGACGAAGTCTGGAAAAACAGGAAGGGTCAGAATGTGGCAGGCTTTGTATGGCAAAGAGAGGATCGATTTGATCCTGGACGGAACGTGGATGTTGTTGCAGTTGATTGAGTAGGTGGGGTGACTTGGTCAGTCTTGTGCTGTAGAGAGATCACTTTGAAGACTGAATGAAGAACGAACTAGAGTGAAGAGAGAAGTAAGGCAGGAGACCCACCCTTTATTATTATTATTCTTGCAATAGTCCAGGTATGAGGTGATGAGAACAGGCTACATAGAACAGATGTTATGAAGGTAAAAATTGTAAGACTTGACAAATATATAGATGGGGTGGTGGGATAAAGTCTGGGTGACAAGTAGAATGGTGGGGACCACGATAGCAACAGGAAAGTTAAGACAAGGAGAGAGATTTGGGGGACAGGGGTAAGATAACGAGTTCAGTTTGGGATAGGCTGAACCTAAGACGTCTACAAGACATCCAAATCAGGATATATAGTAGGTGGCTGGAAATTCAAGACTGGAGGTCAGGAGAGAGATTATAGCTAGAAAAATAAATCTGATAATTATCTGCATGGAGATGATGGTTGAATCCATGAGAAGTGATGAGATCACCAAGTAACACAGTATAGAAAGAGAAGAGAAGATGGACCAGGACAGAAGCTTGAGGAACACCCACCATTGATGGTCATGATCTGGATGAAGATCCAGCAAGGAGAAGGAACAGTCAGAGAGGTAGGAGGGTAGTGTCATGAAAAACTAGAAAGCAGACAGTATCCAAGAGAAGATGGTGATTGGCATAGTTAAAGGCTACAGTGTTAAAGGCCTTTGGATCTGACAATTAAGAGATCATTGGTAACTTTGGACAGAGTAGTTTCTGTTGAATGGTAAGGTCAGAACCCAGACTATAGAGAGTTCAGAAGAAAGCGAGGAGAGAAAGACCTGTGGGAGTCAGCCTTCTTGAGGAGTTTACCCATAAAAGGGAGGAGAGAAATGGGCCAATAACTAGAGGGGATGGATGAATCAGGTGAGTTTGTTTGTTGTTTTTAAGGATGGGGGAGACATGGGCGTGTTTATAGACTAGGAACAGAGCCAGCACATAAGGAGAAATAGGGAGAGAGTGACGATAAGTTTAGAGATTGGGGGATAAGTAAGATAGGGTAGAGATTGAAGATAAATCCCTCGCACCCAGCAAGAGCTAAATAAATGTTTGTTGAATGATTTAATCTCTCAGGAGATTTTTTCCCAAGGTTTATTCATCCTATGTCAGATACTCATTTGCTTTTCCCTCCCAGGGTCTAAATGAAGTCCTTGGTACAGTAAAGTCACCCATTTCTTTCTCAGGTGGAGATGAAGAGCACCAAGTTTGGGGATCTCCTTGCCATCAGCCCTTCATGACCCTTACAACAGAGTAGGAAGAGCATTCAAATCCTACCTTTGTTGCTTGTCCCCTCTGTGATGTTTTTCAAGTCCTTTCACTTCTCTGGTCCTCGGTTCCCTCATCTGTAAAATAAGAGAGCTGGACAAGAGAACCTCTAAGGGCCCCTCCAGCCATAACTCCTACGACTTCAGCAACCATGAATGAGACCAACTGGCAACTGGCACATAGCAATATAGAAGGCACTGTTGTACAGAGCAAAGAACGCTGGGCTTGAAATCAAGGAGATCTGGGTTCAAATCCTACCACTAACACTTTCTAACTGACAAGCTACTTCACTCCTCGCAAGTTTGGTTTCCTCATCTATAAAATGGTGATGAGACCTATAGTATGTACTTCATAGGGCTGATGTAAGGATCCAATTTAATAATGGATATATCAACCAACAAGTTTTTATTAAGCACCTATTATGAACTAGACACATGGGGATTACAAATAATAAAACAATCCCTAGAGCCAACATTCTAATGGGGGCATAGCAAAAACCTATAAAAATACATACAGTATAAAGTTAATAAATACAAATGCATATATCATTATTAAATACAAGGGAAGGTAAAAGGAGAAGGGAATAAGCATTTATTAAGCATCTGCTGTGTGCCAGGTATTGTGTGAAGCTCTTTACAAAGATTTTTTCATTTGATTGTCGCAATCACCTTGGGAGATGGGTGCTGCTATGTGCACATTTTATACTTGAGGAAACTGAAGCATATAAAGGTTACATGATTTGCCCAGGGTCACACAGCTAGTAAGTGTCTGGGATTGGATCTGATGTCAGGTCTTTCTGACCTGACTTTTTCTATCCACTTCAATCCAAGGGAGTTAGGAGGGAGGGCTCTAACAGTTGAGGAAATCAGGAAAAGGTGCTTAAATTACTATGTAAATTATAATTGTTATCCTTATAATTGGTAAGTATTCTGTTAGAGGAGAAACAGTGGAGGAAGGGGACCAAGGAGAAAACCTTTACTCACTATATAGAGAAGAAATGTTCTTTGGCACCAGAAGGTCTTTAGAGAGGAGAGAAGGTAATTTCTGTTTTATTCATTCACTCACTTACTCTTTCATCCATTCATCCAATAAGTATTTGTAGAGGGGTAATTGGTCTTCGATCAGTTGTTCTCTCCCAACTAATCGATAAAGTCACAGAAAACAAAGAGCAAATAACAGAGGTCATGAGGTATGGATATGTTATTTATGTGTTCTACTAATTATAAAAATACATTTTTGCCTTGTGTCTTATTATGAAATGCAAGAATATTTCTCCATTGAGATGGAATTTGAAGGGGAGCTTGGGATTGGATGGCTAAAAACTGGCCATGCCCCTGGAGGCTTTTAAATAACCAAGTCCTCCATCTCTGGAGTTCCACTTGAGTACACCAAAGACTCACTGTGTGACCTTGGGTGAATCACTTAACTTCAGCTCTGAGCCTTAGTTTGCCAGCCACTTCATGGGAAATACTGAGCCCTTTCCTTCCTACCTCTCAACACTGTTGTGAGACAAGTGTAACAAGAGTTTGGTGTGTGCGCTGATCACCTATGGTGGAGTCACCCACACTGGAGGCACTGGAGACCTGTTCCTGGAAGACAGGAGAACTGGTACCTGGTTAGGCAGTCTGTGTCAGCCTACCATGTGGTTACAAGAAGTCTCTTTCCACTGGCTGCATTGCTGGGACAGTCTTTGTCTTTAAAACTACCAGATGGTGCAGCCTGTCTCTTTCTTTCCTGCATTGACGTCTAAGGGTGAAGGACTTTTCATTCACACCATGTGGTAAGGCAAGGGGCCTGAGGGCCACCTCCCCTCTACCTCTGACCAAGAAATGGGTCTTGATTTTGTTTCATTCTTCAAAGTTCAAGGTGAAAGGAATTCAGCCCCTAACCTGGGACCTGGAGCCATGGAGATCTTGGAGCCCAGGATTCCACAGCTGCATGTGGCAGCCAGCATAATCCAGAAGCCCCAAGAAGGCAGGATCCAGGGTGCTAACCTAGCGGACCTTCAGACTTGAACTGGTTGAGACCCATGTTCTAAACTAAAGCTCTAAAAGTATGTGAACTTACTTATTATTCCACAGTGCCAGTCAAAGACAGAAAAACCCTCTACCCTTAGAGGCTTTAAATCAAGGTTTCACCACTAAAGGCTGTTTTGATTGTGTATGCATTAGGGCAGAGAACATGACTTCCCTGGGTCAAGTTCATTCTGTCAGATTAATTAATTAACTGACATAACTGGAGTTTAAACAGAGACTGTCCACTGTCTCAATCACGAGCTTTCAAAAATTATCAAAGGAGATAATGTACATGTAAAGAACTCTATAAATATTCGATATTTTTATTATCGTCATTTGATGTTCATGATAATAATGACAATGATGGTGAATTATTGGTCTGTTGGGTTAGGAGGCAAGAGGGGGTGACTAGTTCAGTGCATCTCCTTCCCTCTGGCAGGGACTCCACCTCAAGTCCATGCCCTATGAGGAGCAGCTGAAGCACTTGAGATTTTATTCTGGAGAAGGAGGATTCAATATCTTTCTTAAAGTATTTATTTGAAGGGCCATCATGGGCCTTGTTATTTTGGGTCTCCCAATGGCAGAATTAGGAGCATTGAGTGGATGTTGAAAAGCAGCCAATTTGTTCTTAATGTCAAGAAAACCTTCTCAACAATTTGAAGTAAAATGGAGGCCTCAGGAGAGCATGACCTCTCCTTCACTGGAGCTCTTCCAGCAAAGAGAGTCAGATGCCCACTTGTTCTACATGTTGTAGTAGTGAGTTACTGACTTCAGGTTATCTTGACCTAGGTGAGTTTCCATCTAACTCTGATACTCTGTGATGGGGAGGTCAAGGGAGTTTTGTGCCTGTTCCCAGAAGAGCCCATCTTCCCCTCCCATGCACCCAGGACCAATCTCCTTAGATGCAGTACAAGACGGTGTGGCACTGTGTGAATTGCCCAAGATCACACAGCCAGCATATACAGGGTCAGCCTCAGGAAGAGCAAGGAAGGCCTGGATTTAGGGATGTCCTAGAACCAGCTCCCACAGGTTTTCAAAAGCCGATTATTAAATTTTGAGGATGAGTCTTTACATATCAGAAATTGGCAAATGCTACAAATCAGGGCTTGATTTGTTGTTTCATGGGTTGCCTAGACTTAATGAAGTGATGAAGGAAATGTTAATAATGCCAATTAAACTTAAAAGTATCATGAGTACTTTTTTATTAAGAGTTGGTTGTTAAACATTTACTAGCACAGTTCTGCCTGGATTTGAGTCCTGCCTGTGACATGAACTGGCTGTTTGACCCTGGGTAAGTCACTAACTCTTTAAGATTGTAAGTCACAGCTGATATGTATTGGTGAAGGGATTTTTAATACCAGGAATTACCCAGGTTGATGAAGTTACAGACCTTCCTTCCGTAAAAAAAATTCTCCCTGTAGCTTTCTGGGAAATGTATTCAGTGGAGGAAGGATTACAGCTCTTATGATGGGGCTTTGTGGATGATGATAGATGGAGTAAGAGGAAGGGGCAGAAGGGAGGGCCCCACCACCTGGTCTCTGTCTTTGCTAAAGACACAAGGGCAGTGGGGAGCCTGCAGCTGAAGAGCTAAATATTCCATATGTAAGCAGCACATGGGAAGGAATGACTTTTGGAAGAGGGGAAGCTCATTTTTTCAAGCCCCAAAGGAGCCACTGTCCCAGGGTGGAGAAGGCTCATCTGCCTAGACTGGTTTAGACCAGCACCCCCCAAGGTGGGAAGTTGGAGGAGACAAGACAGAGGCGGAGGCTGAGACGCTGGCCACAGAGGTCTGACCTAGGGCATTGGAGGGAGCCACCTGCTAGGCATTTGGAGCCCAGTGATTACCCACCATCCATCTGTCTTGGGGAAGCCCCCAGGGGTTGTTATTGGCCAAAAGGAGGCCTCGGGGGACAAGGCAGGTGGAGGGAGAAGTGGATGCCTCCTCACACTGCTAGTGTGGAGCTGTGTGAGACCCTGAGTAACTGTAGACAAACCCCAGCATCTCCCTGGGCCTCACTTTCTCCTCCTTCCCTATAAAAATGAACTCATGGAAGACTTGAAGCTATGACCAGGCTCTCCTTGCCTTGCTCTCTTCTCTCCACTCATCCTTCAAGACCCCCCCGGAAGTTTCCCTGCCCTCACCCTATCTGGCCTCCCTCTGAATCTCCAGTCCCACACTTTCCATTTCACATTCTACTACTTTCTAACTGTCTCCTTATACTTTATCTCACCAGTAGATTACAAGTTCCCTAAGGGCAGGGACTGTATCTTCTCTTTCCATTTCTCCACAACCTTAGGGCACAGAGTACCCAGAAGATGGGAGGAGACAGTGTGGTCTAGTAAGTAGCATGTTCTGATGGGACCCCAGGAAGACCTGTATTCATTTCCTTCTGCTTTTCACTAACTGTGTGATCCTGGGCAAATCACTCCCCTTCTGTCTGCCTTGGTGTCACCCCCATTCCACCCCCCCCAGTCAAGTGGAGATAATAATGGGAGCTAATTCCTAGAGTGACTGGAAGGCTCCAGAAAGATCATGTATCCAAAGCCCTTTGAACATTTTAAGAGAATAGAAGAACCCTAACAATTATTATTATAATGGGGCTCAATAATCAGTTAGAGTTGATTCATATGCAACTAAAACTGGAAGGGGTCTTAGGGATCATTTGGTGCAAGGTCATCATTTTCTAGATGAGGAAACTGAGGCTCACAGAGAAGGTGACTTCTTCTTGTTCAGTCACTTTTCATTCGTGTCCAACTCTTTGTGACCCCAGCTCATTTTACAGATAAGGAAACTGAAGCAAACAGGGTTAAATGACTTACCTGGTACTAAGTGTCTGAGGCTAGATTTGAACTCAGGAAGAAGAGTCTTCCTGGCTCCTTGCCCAGCACTCTGGTGCCGCCCAAGGCCAATTGGCTATTAATCAGCAGAGCAAACGCTTGCTTCCCCCTCTCCCATCCCTCTAGTTCTGACTCCATATCCTGAGTTGTTTGCATTAACCACGCTGCCATGTTGAATTCAATTGACTCGAATTGGGCCGGGTGATGGCCACTGAGCTAAAATCAAAGGAATACTACAAGAACTAATAGAACTTTGACCTTAAGCAAAGGTCAGGAAAAAAAAAAACCCTTCTTTCTCCTGGACCTCAATTTCGTTTTCTGTAAAATGAGGTGATTAAACTTAATGGCCTTTGATGCCCTTTCCAGTTCTGGATCTGTAATTCTATGACCTTTTGATTACCTTATCCCTATTGCCTTCCAGCCCAAGGATCCTACTAGTCTGTCTTGAAGGACAGCCTCTTGGAACCATGTCTTGATTTGATTGGCCCCTCCTTATATCCTGCTACATCCTAGATCATGGGTTCCTCTGTGGTCCATTGCTTACTGTGGGGTGGGAAGGGGGGGGTTTCACCATTCTTCTCCATGCAGATTCCAATCCATCCTCCCCTCAGCTGTCAAAGTAATTTTCCGCTAGTGTAGAATCACCCACGTCACTCCCCTACTCAATAAATTCCCGTGGCTCTCTATTGCCTCTAGAATCAAATATCAAACACAGTCTTAGTGTAGTTGGATTTTTGGACACCCTGTATATACTTTTCTGATTGACTGATAAAACCCCTTGCAATCTCTTCCCTTCGTTTTGAGCTTCATTATATATTATTCTTTCCCTACTCTCTAGAGTCCAGACAAAGTGCCCTGCTCCATTTCCATGCTCACTTTCTGTACCTCTGCGCTGGCAACATCCCCCATGCTTGGAATGTCCTCCTTCAGTTCTTTTTATTGTTGGTCAGTCATTTTTCAGTTGTATCCAAGTCTTTGTGACCCCATTTGGGGTTTTCTTGGCAAGGATATTGGAGGGGTTTGCCATTCCTTCTCCAGCTCATTTTACAGATGAAGAAACTGAGGCACACAGAATTGAATGACTTGCCCAGGGTCACACAGTTAGTGTTTCTACTCAGGAAGATGAGTCTTCCTGACTCTAGACTCAACTCTCCATCCACCGAGCCACCTAGCTGCCCCACTTGACACATAGTAGGTGCTTAATAAATACTTGTTGATGGACACACTAGAAGACCTCTGATATCCCTCTTGACTAAAATTTTAGGGTTCTATGATAGCACAAGAACAGCACCCCCTACAATGTCTGCTCTGGATAATTTAACAAAGGCCACCTCAATGTGATGATGCCTTAGTCCAAAAGACTGACTTTCATTGGGTGGCTGTCAAACACTGGGGCAGACTTGCAAGAGAACTATTTGAGAAGTCTGTAGGAGAAGGGGTGTTCTGTGTTCTGCCTGATGGAAGGGGAGCCATCTTCTCACTGTTCATACATAAGGTCAACCCTGACAAGCATGAACAGGCTTGAGGTGTAACTGAAGGAGTCTAGGTTAGACCTTTGGAAGTACTTCCTTAGCTCTAAGGAAGATGAGGCAATGGAGACCATGTGAGGTTAACCCTTCGGGGGAATCTAAGGCAAAGGAGCTGAAGGAGACATTTCTGGGGGTGGGCTGGGGATTGTGCTGTTTGAGACAGGGAAGTGAGCAGAGGAGAGGAATAGCACAACCAGTGAGCAGGGGTAAGGGGTGGAAGCCTGCTTCTTCAGAGAGAGTGGGGGCCCCTAGGGAAGTCTTCAAGCCTCCATCTTAGTCAAGTGGCCAAGTCAGGAGTGTGACTGCAAAGTGAGAGTGAGAGAGGAAGTGGAGGGAGGGAATGCAAACAACTTTTTTCAGGGAATTTGGCTGTGAAAGGGAGGAGAGATATAGGACCACATTTAAGGGGAGGGTATAGTGAAAGATTTTAAGGAATGAGACTCGGGTGTGTTTGAAGGGAGAAAGGAAGGAGCCAATAGTTAGAAACAGGCCGAAGATGATGAAAGAAGGAGAGCAGATGACTGCCACTGACCACTCTATACCACACTGATTCCAAAGTATAAAACCAAAACTACCAAGTGTGGGTGAACTATAGGATCATAGATCAAAGGTTCAATGGAACCTTAGAGGTCCTCTAGACGGTGAGCTCATTGACAGCACTGACTCTCTTTTGCCTCTGTTTGTATCCTCAGGGCTTAGCAAGATGCCTGGCACATAGTGGGCACTTACTAAAGGCTTGGTGATTGACTGACTGACTGACTAGTCCAATCCCACCCTCATTTTACGGATGAGGAAATCGAGGGAAAGGAGATTAAATTATTTGTCCAAGGCCACATACATAGTAAGCATCAAAGGTGGGATTTAAATCCAGTATGATTGACATTGATATGGGAAATTTGGAGAAATGAGCAAGGGTTTTGATGGTCTCAAGCTTTTTCTGGACAGTAATGCCCATTCTACCAATACTTATCTTCTCCTGATAATGCTAATGTGGCTGTGAATTATGGACCTCCACAATCTCCCACTCCCAACTGCCAATGACCCATAGGACAACAGCAGAATAGATGGGCCATCAGGGGAAGGGGACAATTGGCAGACAGCCCAAGAACAGCAATGGTGCCCACTTTATGTTGAAAGACCCAAAGAAAGTCACCTAGGTGGCCTTGCTGTGGCTTAACTTGGGCTCATGGGTAGACTTCCAAGAATCTTTGAAATTGGATAGGGAAAAAATTACATCTTTATTTCAATCTAATTGATTTCCTTTGTAATCCCATGCATTTTATTTGATACATTCAAAAAATTCTTCTGAAGGAAGGATTCTCCAGACTGCCAGAGGAGTATATATTTTAAAAAGGTGAAAAAAAATTGCTGCTTTATGGAGAATTTATTGGAGAACATAGTCAAGAATCTCACTACATGTGAAGTTGTGCAGGGCTTACAGTCTTTGCCAGCAGAAGGCCAACACCATTGAGACTATGAAGACATCAAAATAAGTACTGAAGTCTTGGTACCACTGGGGAAGGAGGAAGGACATTGACAATGGACTGAGGTAGGTGCCATATCCTGGAAAGAGCCTAAACAGAAGCACAGAGATCAGCATTCTGGTCTTGGCTTTGCTGCTAATTTGCCATTGACCTCAGGCACTTTACTCCCTCTCCAGGCCTCAGTTTCTTCATCTGCCAAATGACTTGGTCATATCTAAGCTCCCTTCCAGTTCTGACATTCCACGAGCCTGTTTAGAAACATGGCCCATCTGGTTCTCATTGAGAAAGTTCATTTTCTCAAGAGATGCCTTCCCAGCTCCCCCACTTCAGCCACCCACCCCTGCCTAGTCCAATCCCCCTCCCCGCACAATCCACAGATTCCCACACTGTGACTCCCTCGCCTTCTCTTTCCGAAGGGTCATGTTTTATAGACTGTTGTTTTGTATGCATGGTTTGGGGGTTGGGGTTGGTTGTTGGTTGTTTTTTATGTTGTGGGTTGGGTTTTTTTTTTCTGAGTAAGATTTTCTCCCCTTTCAGAAACAATGAAAATAAACTTTTGACTTGTGTATAACCCTTGGAAGGAAATTGATGTCATAGAAAGGGCCCTGAACTGGGACTCTCAGGATCATAGCTCTGCCCGAGAAGGGAACTGGGGGTCATCTGGTCCAACTACCTTTATTTCACAGATAAGGAAAATGAGGCTTAGAAATAAGTGACTTGCCCACAGTCACACAGCTAAGAAGTAGAAGAGATGAGATTTGAACTCAGGCTCTCTGACGCCAAAGCCCACATTCTTTGTCCTACAAGGAGGTCAGCAAATCCCTGTGTTTCCATAAGCAAATCACTCTTCTGCTCTCTGGCTTTAGTGTCCCATCTATGGATGGGATGTTCCAGATGTATACTACTGACCACCCCAGCTCTGGGTTCTATAGTCAATCAATTAAGGAGCATTTACTGAGCTCCTTCTGTATATCAGACACTGTTCTGGTCCCCTCTAGTGCTTACATTCCTTGTTCTAAGACCCTTCTAGTCCTGACACTTCCTTTTCTAAGACCCTCCCAGTTCTTACATTCCCTGTTCTGACTCTCCTAGCCCTGACATTCTATGTTCTAAGGACCCTCTCAGCCTTGACATTCCCAGTTCTAAGACCCTCTCAGCTGTGACCTTCTATGTTATAAAGCCCCTTCCAGCCCTGACATTCTAGGTCTATGACAGCCTGACCTCTGGAGGACCCCGACAGGCAGCCAGAGTTTTCTAGGGGAAGGTTTCCTAATAACTTTGAGATTGTGACATGTCCTCTGCTTGCCACTGCCCTGGGGATCTTTTGGAAACCCCCAGTGTTTGAGTCACAGACCTAGGGCCCTGGGCCCAGCCACAGGGTCCTGACACCTCCAGGGGGTCCGGCAAGAGGCTCCGAACCAGATGACCTCATAGGCTATTCCTGTTGCCTCTGCCATCCTGTCTGTCACTGGGCTTGGTGACTCACCAAGGCAAAATTCAGCCGGGGAAGAGCCAAGTTCGTAAAAAAGAAGAATTTTTAAAACTTGAAAAATACTTTTTTTTCCTGTCCTTTCCTTTGGAAAGCTCGGCAGGCAGGCAGGCATTCCTGGATCATTCACCCTTCCAGAGGGGCCAAGAACTAAGAATTATAGAACCCCAGGGCATGTCCTTTCCCTCTTCTCTCTCTCACTCTTTCTCTTCCCCCTCTCTTCTCCTTTTCTCATTATTCTCCCTCTCCTTTCTCTTCTCTTCTCTTCTCCCTGTCTCTCTCTCTCTCTCTCTCTTCTTCTTCTTCTCTCTCTCCCATCTCCTCCCCTTCTCCTCCATCCTCTCTCTCTGTCTCTCTGTCTCTGTCTCTGTCTCTCTCTCCTTTTCTCTCTCTCTCATCTCCCCTCCTCTACCCCATCCTCTCTCTCTGTCTCTGTCTCTCTCTCCCCCCCTCCCCTCCCCCCGCTCCCCTCCCCCCCCCCCTCCCCCCCCCCCCCCCCCCACATCCTTCCTCTCTGTCTCTCTCTATCTCTGTCTCGGTCTCTCTCCCTCTGTCTCTCTCCCCCCATCTCTCTCCCCGCACCACGTCTTCCCCTCTTTATGTCATGACTGCTTTTCTCTTACTTCCCCCGATTTCAGCCAGGAGTGCTAACATGAACAGCACCCTCCAGGACCAAGCCTGTCTGCACTCTGACAAAGTCCTGGCCTTGAACCAGAAAAATGGAGGGCATCAGCATTTATTCTTGTTGGTTCCCCTTACTTGTTCTGAGCTCTGACCCCCTTGTTGTCAGGCCCACCTACCTAAGCCCCAGACTCTTGCTTCCCTAGCCTGCATTCTTCTGTAATATTTTTTCCATTTATTTTTAATCATTTATTTATTTTTAACATTCTTCTTTTTTAAGTTTTGAGTTCTGAGTTCTCTTCCTCCCTTCTACCCCTCCCCCACCTATTGAGAAGGCAAGAAATGGGATATGAATTATACACGTGAAATCACGTAAAACATATTTCCATATTAGCCATGTTGCAAGAAAAATAAAGTGAAAAAAATTATGCTTTAATCTGCACTCTAATGCCATCAGTTCTCTCTGGAGGTGGATAGCCTTTTTCATCTTGGGTCCTTTGGAATTGTCATGGATCAACTGAGACCATATTTGTAAAGTGCTTAGCACATAGTAGGTGCTTAATAAATGTTTGCTTCCTTCCTTCCTTCCTTCTCATCCCCTAGATTAAATTTAGCACAATAGTAACCAAACTCATTTGTTTGTGTTCCTTTTTGAACTTCCTTTGGCTCCTGTGAATTTTTTAAATGTTTCATTGCTGCTCTTTTCCCCTTTTTCTTCATTTTTTGCATCATTATCTCTGCTCATCAACTCCTTCTCTCCCACTAACCAAAAGTCCTGCAGTGTAGCCAATAAATGTTGTCAAGCAAAACAAATCAACCCATTCAGCACCTGTAGGCCAGTGGTCTCCAAACTTTCTTGATCACATACCTCATCAATATTTTCCTTTTCCTAGTGGATAAACTGGAAGAGCAAATGGAAAATGTTTCCAGTGGCACTTACCTAACTGCCACTGGCTGCCCAGGATTATGGGTAGGTTATAACTTATAGGCCAATATCTGGCACAAGACAGGGCAAAGTGGATGGAGTGTTAGGCTATCATGGGTGAAAAGTAGGTGGTGTTGTGTTGGAGACAAGCCTCCATGACTGGTTATCAGTGGACTGTGGAATGTCCTCCATCTTCAACCTTCTGACTGGTTGATTATACACTCTGGAGCCAAGTGGCCCCCGGGAAATCATGCTTTGGCCCCCACTTTGGATACCACTGCCCTCATCCTTCACCTCTATGCTAAGAAGTGATAAGTATACTTCATCAGTCTTAAGTCATGCCTGGTCATTGCATTGGTCAGAGCTATAAAGTCTTTCAAAACTGTTGTCCTTCACTTTATTGTAGTCATCATGGGAATCATTCACCTTGTTCTGCTCACTTCTCTCTGCATCAGTTCATAGGAGTCTTCCCAGTATTCCTGGAATCTGTCATAATTGTCATTTCTTAACTAAATCTATTCTTTGTCCTCACCACAACCTCCAGCCCACTCTACCTTTCCATCTTCTCCCAGTCCATTACCCCTGTTGGATTTCACTATCTTGTCTTTGCAATCTTGGCCTTCCATTAGCAATCTTAACTGGTTCAACTATCCTCTGTCCCCTGCACTCATATACCTTTCCCCCTTTTCCTATCACCAATAGTGCCTTGCCTAACCTGATCCCTACCTTACCCCCACCATCTACCTTCTCTGCTCCTACTCTCACACTGTTGAATACAGCTGGAGGAAGTCACTCAAGGCAATTGTATCTACTGGGTCCACTATAAATTTATGTTATCTAATCTTAACTAAGCCCTCATTGCTACAACGTAATCCTTTTATTCTTCCCTAATTGGCTCTCTCATACTCCCCACAGCAGCTGTTCCAAACCTATTTATCTCTTCTCAAACCTCCTACAACATGCTTTCTCCCTCTTTCCTCTCAGGGGAGAACTTTGTCTCAGACTTCACTGAAAAAATACTGACTGTTGGATGGGAGTCCCAATTCTACTCCTCTGATCCCCTCAATATTGTTCCCTATGCTCTAATCTCAGATGAAGAGGTGGTTCTCCTTGGCAAGGCCAACCCCTCCCTCTGTTTGTACCTTTGATACTATCCCCTCTTATCTCTTCTGGGGGTCTGATCAATACCCTCCCCCTCTCTAATCATTGATTCCCACAAACTTATCAGTTCTCCCCCATCCTTTAAAAAAAAAACAAAACCTTCACTTGGCCTTACCATCCCCTCAAGCTATCCTGCTGCACCCACCTTCTTTTAACAACGAAACTTAAAAAAAAAATAGATACTAATTACTTCCACTTCCTCTCCACCCACTCCCTCCTCAAGCCTTTTTACTCTGGTTTCCGGCCTTACCACTCAACTGAAACTGATCTCTCCAAAGTTACCACCTAGCTTTTCATTGTTCGATCCAATGACCTTTTCTCTACCTCCTTCCTTCTTAATATCTCTTCAGCACTTGCCACTGCTGACCACTCCCTTCTTCTTAATAATCTCCTGCCGGTGGTTTTAATGGAAACTCTCTCCTCTAGAGCTTCTTCCCACTTCATGGTCACTCCTTCCTAGATTCCTTTGCTCTTCCCCCTACCAAAGGAGGTCCTCAAGGCTCTATCCTGGGGCCCCTTCTCTTCTTTCGATAGATCTTCTATTGGTGAACTCACCAATTCCCATGAGTTCAATGATCATATCTCTATAAATGACTCATATCTACATATATATACATATATAGCTACATATATAAATATCTACATGTATATATACCCAACCATCATGTCGCTCCTGAGTTCTAGTTTTATACAACTGTCTGTTAGACATCTCAAACTGGATTTCCCATGAGAATCTGAAATCATTAGAGCCAAAATAAAACTCATTATCTTCTCTTTTGCACCTGTGCCCCTCCCCACACACCTTCCAATTCTCCTATTTCTGTTAAAAGTGCTACTGTCCTTACAGTCACCTGGGTTCACGACCTCATAGTCAGACTCAGCTTTGTTACTCTCTAATAAGAACAAGAATCAGCACTTAAAATTTATAAAATATTTTACAAATATTTTCTCTTTTTATCCTCATAACAACCCTTGAAGGTCGGTGTTATTATTATCCCCATTTTATGGTTTTGGAAATTAAGACAGAGATTAAATGACTTGCCTCGAGCTACTAAGTGTCTCAGGCAGGATTTGAATTTGGGTCTTTCCAGCTCCAGGTCTAGTGCTCTATATCCACTCTGCCACCTAGCTACCCATGGGTCACTGTGGCCAAAAAAACTTTACCAAGTGATGAGTCACCTTGTTAACTAAACTAGACCTTAGATGACAGCTGGTCCATTGCTGAACTTGAAGCCTTCGAAGAGGTTGGGCTCTGCTGATGTAGCCTTAGAGGGTCACCAAACACCACAATGAGGTGTCTGAGAAGGATTCAAGCAGAGGGAAGTCAATCCTTGGAAAGACTACTACCCAGTTCTTGATAATGGAGATACAAATTGTATTTGATTCAAGCCCATCCACCAAATATTAATATTGTTGCTTATTCAGACAGAAAGGGTGGACATCTGGCCTCAGAGTCAGAGAGATCTGGTGACACAGACTGGCTTTGTGACCCTGGGCACATCACTGAAGCCCTAAGTGCCCCACTCTCTGAGACATTAAGTCACAGAAAAGGTGCCCAGTTGCATTGGTAGGAGTTTCCTCACTTGGAAGTTGCCTCTATCAATGACATTGTAAGTCCAGTTCCTATCCTTAGCTCCACCTCTACTATCCACACAAGGAAATTCAGTGGATGAAAAATATCTATAGATCAGACCATGGTATTCAGTTGGATGGATAATCCATAGAGTGGACAGATACTGCAATAGACAATGATCTGAGCCTGTAATTTAGGAGGAGCAGGAAAGAAGACTGGATGGCCTTTAGGAAAATGTGCCTTGTTTTTAAGGACCCAAAGTTTCACCATGTCACAAATACCCATTTTTAAATCCCAATATTGTCCCAAATATCTCAGCCTCTAAAGAATTGAAGTTGAGGATCACTCGAAGGGCAACGGAAGGGGAGAGGAAGAGAGCATGCATTTACTAAGCACTTATTATGTGCCTGACACTGTGCTAAGCACTTACAAAAATCTCATTTGATCCTCACAACAACTCTGGGAGGTCAGTGCTATTATGATCCCCATTTTACAGTTGAAGAAACTGAGGCAGACAAAAGACTGCATTATGTCACAATGGGGAAATAGTGTACAGGATGACATTAGAGAAATGTATGCCCAGAAAAGAAGGGTGCAGGTCATGTAATGGAACTGGGGGATAGCCCATTGGTGTCCATCTAATGTCAGAGAATTCAAAGAAGGCACCCAGAATGGTGAATGAACCTGTTGTGATGGAGTTACGGTAAGGCATGGACAATAATCACACCAGATAGGCAGGTATGAATGAATTGAAATCTGCATCACTGAAGTCAAAGATCTTTTCAAGTGTGGGGATACTCAGCATTGTGTATTCTGCAATTAACCTACAAGCATTTGTTAAGTGCCTACTATATATGGCAGGCACTGTGATAGGAACTGAGAATACAAAAGAAAATTGTAACAGTGTTTGATCTCAAGGGGCTTGCCTTTGACTGGACTTACAATCCAATTGCAAAGACAGCATGTACTTAGAGGGATGTGCACAAAATAAATATCAGATCATTTGGGGGAAGGTGCAAGGCACTAGTCACAGTGGGTCGAGGAAAGACTTGATGCAGAAGGTGGCATTTGAGCTGTCTTGATAACTAAGGATTCTCATCCCCAGAAGTGAAGAGTGAGTGCATGCCAGGCACAAGGGACGGATGAGAGGGAGTCATTCTGATAATTGACAAGCATTAATTAATACCTAGTCAGCCATTGTGCTGCATGCTGAACATAAAAAGACATCAGTGAAATAATCCCTCTTCTCATGGAGCTGATTTTTTTAAAATGGGCACTTCCATATGCATATATTCATCATAGAACAAAAAAGAGGTTGTACATAAAACTGTGAATCTATTATGTAATAAATTCAAAATATTACTTTCAAAGTTATCTCATTGGTCTATGATTTGTTCTGTTGTCGTCTATGCAATAATAAAAAAAAATGTTTCAATGAGCTCTTTTCTTTCTCTTTTTTGGATATTCTAACCTAAGCATCCATCTCCTTCCCCCTTCCTCCATAACTGAAAAAGAAGATCAGCCCTTGTAAAAAAAATAGACTAAGTCAAGTAAAACAAGTTCTCACATTGACCATGCCTGAAAATGCCTTATTCTGCATCCTGAAGGCATTACCTTTCTGTCAAAATGTGGGCAGCCTGCTTCATCATCATTCCTCTGGATTCATGGGTAGTCACTACAATGATCAGAGTTCTTAAGTCTTCAGGGATTTTATTAAACACATTGGACCTGATGAGGTCACCAAGTGAGTGAATATAGAGAGAGGAAAGAAGAGGACCCAGGACAGAGCCTTGTGGAATATCCACAGTTAAGGGTCTAATATGTATGGTAGTCCAGCAAAACAGACTGGAGGAAATTGAAAGGAGTGTCACCAAATTCTCCAAGAAGAAGTACTAGTCAATTGAATGCTTTGGATGCTTCAGAGGTCAAGAAGGACAAAGATTTAGCAATTAAAGGATCACTGGTCACTTTGGACAGAGCGATTACAGTCGAGTGATATAGTCAGAAACTAAATTACATAGTCTGGGGGTGTGTCTAGGAAGTAGCTTGGAGAGATGGGAAAAACATTGTACTTGGAGTCAAGAAGATGTGTTTTATTCACATTCCAATTCTGATACTGGCTGTATGACCCTGAACTAGTCATTTCCCTTCTCTGGTCCTCAACTTCCACGTCTATGAAATGAGAGGGTTGGACTAGATG
Organism: Vombatus ursinus; assembly: GCF_900497805.2. Taxonomy (NCBI): domain Eukaryota; kingdom Metazoa; phylum Chordata; class Mammalia; order Diprotodontia; family Vombatidae; genus Vombatus; species Vombatus ursinus. The sequence goes on from NW_020954615.1 coordinate 1,225,217, forward strand.
ATCCTGAATCCAAGAATTCAAGAGTTGGGAGAGATTGTGGAGGCCATCTAGTCTCATTTATACTTGATTCAGGGACCTCGTATGCAATAGCCCCAACAAGTGGTCATCTGGCCATTGCTGGTGACCTCCAAAGAAGGGGAACACACTAGTTCCCAAGGTAGCCTGTAGCACTGTGGGAAGTCTCTTATCATTGGGAAGCTCTGTAGAGAGCCTAAATCTGTCCCTCTGTAGCCTCCACTCAGTTCTGCTCTCTGGGGTGAAGCACAATGAGGCTAATCCTTCTCCTCCATGACAGTTGTCTAAATACTGGAAGACAGCTATCATCCTCCACCTCCATCCCTCCTAAAGACTTTTCATTCTCCAATTCTCTCTCTCTGCCTTTTCATCCCAACTTTGTATTGTCCAAGAGTCTGCTCACCCTCCTGGTGGTCTTCCTCTGGACTTCTTGAGGTTCGTTTTGTTTGAAATGGTCAATGAGGCTCATGCTTTATGGCTAAGTTATGGTTTGAGCGGAGTCCTGAAGAATGGGAATGATTTGGAGGGGATAACAGGTTTCGGAGGGCACTCCACACAGTGGGAATGGCATGAACAATGGCTGAGTCAGGACCAAGCGGGGGATGGTGAGTGTGATTGGCTTCCTTGAAATGAAAGGTTAGAGATGGGGAGGAGTGGGCAATCAGGTTGTATGGGTATTCCAAGGCCCTTGAAACTCCTGGGTGGATTTCCACACTAGAGTCAGCCTGGGGGAGGGGGCCAAATCCTGTGGCGAACAGATGATGAGTTCATCTTTCCAGCCTCGATAGCCAAAGGGTGGGGCTGACCACAGGCATGAAAGGCCGGGATTCCCAGATGGGATTGCAGAGTTTGGTGGCCAGGGACTGGAACATGGGAAATTCACAGAGGCGGCACTCTCCCTGGAGAACCACCAACTAATTGATGATTAATTAGGCCTGGTATCTAATTAACCCCAAAGCCCTGCTCAGCTAAGCTCCAACGTGGGAGCTATTGCCAACCTCTTATGGGTCATCTCCACCTGGATGCCCTGCTGTGACCCCAAGATCAGAACACATCATCCTCTCTCTTAATCCAGTTTCTCCTCCTCACTTCCATGAGTAGTTTTTCCTGGTCCCCCCAAATGTTAGTACTTTCCCCTCTAACCTTATCTTATATCTATTCTGTATTTATCATATACTTATATGTGTTTATATATACTTATATGTACCTATATGTGTGTGTGTATGTACACATAGATGAGTGTATGTATGTGTACATGTGTGTGTATAATTGTTGCCTGGTTGTTTCATTTGTGTCCAGCTCTTTGTGACCCCATTTGGGTTTTCTTGGCAAAGATGCTGGAGTGGTTTGCCATATCCTTCTGTAGTATACATACACACATGTGTGTGTATGTATACATGTACAGATGTGTACACATGCATATAGGTGTATATGTAGAGATTGTATTACATATTATATAACATATTATATACATACGCACACATGCATGGTGTGCACATATGTATGTGTATACACAGTGTGTGCATGCATGTGTATGTGTGTATACACACATGTGTGCATACATGTGAGTTGTGTGTGTGTGTGTGTGTGTGTGTGTGTGTGTACATTTCCAGACTGGCCACTGGAAGTATAGTTACAGTCACCAATCAACCAACAAGCATTTCTTAAGCACGTCTTATATGCCAGGCTCTGTGCAACGTACCCAACATACAAAGAAAGGGAAAAAACTAGTCTCTACACTCAGGGAGCTTACGTCCTAATGGGGAGGCCAACATGGGCCTCCTCTATAAAATAAAGGGATTAGACAAAACGGCTCTTAGGTCCTTCTCAGAGCTAACTCTATAATCTCATGACTATGTGGTGTGACCTTGGGCAAGTCACAATCTTCCTGGTCCCCAATTTCAATATATGTATATCAAACATGCATACTATATATATATATATGTGTGTGTGTGTATATATATGTACACACACACATATACATATATACACATACACACACACATACATACATATACTCATATACCATTTATCTACCAACCTATTTATTTATTTATGTATGTATTTCTGCATATGGGATCATAGATCTAAACTGAGAAGAGGATGAAAGGTCATATCACCCAACCCTCTTGGATTATAGATGAGGAAAATGCCTTCCCAAACCTCCCTCAAGTTGGCTAGCCAACCTTGCTCCCATCCATTCCCCTACCCACAAACTCAGGGACCCCCTCACTGCCCCCAGACACTGCACACCAGACCTGCTGCCTCAGCCCTTTGCCTCTCACCTCTTATCTCCTCTGCTTACCTTCTCCTTACTTCAATAGTCTGCCAGCTCGGTCCCTGCCTCCTCCAGGAAGTCTCTCATATCCATTCCATTCCCCAGGGATCTTTTCTCCCTCAGTGCTCATCAGCACCTGTTGTCCATACCCTTTAAACAATTCTCTGTGTTTGTCTAGTTTTCTCACCCAGATTGGCAGCCGCCTGAGGTCAGGGATCCTGTCTTGTCCTTCACCTACAGCAGGATGCTGGACACAGAGTAAGAAAAGGGTGTGCACTTGCTGAAGAAATGATTAAAAGCTTACCAGCAATGTAACTCTAGGCAAGTAACTTTGTTTCTCAAGCCTCAGTTCTGTCTGCTGAAAAATGGGGGTACAAATACCCACTTCACAATGAGGTTATGAGGTTCAAATGATACAATATGTATAAAGTGCTTTCCAAACCTTGGGGCAATATAGCAAAGTTGGCCATCATTTTTTTCCTTGATCATACACTTAGAAAGTTGGGGAATGGGAAGCGTCTTGAGATAATAGTAAAAATCATAGCTAGCATTCCTACAGGTCTTTTAGGGATGTATGGGGTATTCAGGGAGGACTAGCACTTCTGGAATGAGGACTTGCTGAGCCCTTTTCAGGGTTGCTCATCTACCTTCAGTGTCCACCTGTCCCCTATCTCTCACCTGTGGCTCCAAGAAGCTGCAGCATGAACAGTGGCCACGCCCAGGTAAACCATCTTGGCAGACAGGTGAAAACAAGTTGAGGGTACCCAACAGGCCTTAAGCCTGTGAATGAGTTAGGGAAACATCTACCCCAAGCATGTGAAGATTTCTTCTGGTGGAATGGGGGATTGACAGTAATTTTTTCCGATAGCCATGAAGGTGGCTGAAGTAAGTAATTAAGCACCATGGAGCTTGGTCAGACATCAAAGACACAAAGGGCACCTGCTACATCCTGGGACATTGCCAGTCATCCTGACTGCCACTGGACTTTGATTACTCTGGAAGAGAGAGTAAGGCTGATGACTTTTTGCAACTGCCTCACTTAAATCGAAATCACGGACAAGTCAAGATATCACTCCGTGATATCACTGGTCTTTGAAATGAAGTGTATTTTTTATGGTTGGGAAAATCCCTTGTAAACGTTATCTTAAGTCAAGATTCACAGTCACCCTAGAAAGGGGGAATAGGGATTACAAGGATGGTTATTAAAGGAGGTAAGTGACTTGTCCAAGATCAAACAGCTAGAACCAGAACTTGAACTGAGTTCTGATTCTAAGATCAATTCTCTCCAAAGAGGCCCTCAGGGATCCCTATTTCGGACACACTGGCCAGGTCACAGGGAGCCTTGAATACCAGGGTAGAGTCATTTGAACTTGATCTTGGCAGCAATAGGGAGTCAGGTCAGGCTCTTGAGCAAAGGAGTCAAATAGAGTCATAGAATATTCCAGCTAGAGATGACCTTGGAGGTCATCCAGACTGACCCGTTCATTATGCAAGTACAGAATCAGAAGCCTAGAGAAGAAATGGTTTAACCAAAGCCACAAAATCTCAGAGTTTTAATGATCTCAAAGATCATTGGCTATAATCTGGACCAACCAGGAATCCCTCTCAACAATTATCCCATCAAGCAGTCATGCGGCTACATTGGCGGAATAGACGACTTGCTTTCAGAACAGATGCACCTTCTCATCTTGCAGATGAGGAAACTGAGGCTCAAGGAGGACTTAATAATGATTGCTCCATGGTAACACAGCTATCAAGAAATCACTGAATTGGAAGGGATCAAAGATCAGAGTTCAGTCTGCAAAGAGCCCCAAAAGTTGTCTGACCCAACCCCTTAATTTCATAGAGAAAGAAAGAGATGCTAAGTCACTTCTGTAAGGTCACACAGAGTAGAAAGTGAGGTTTGAACACAGGTCATTTCATCTCAACCCAAGAGGTCTCTCCGCTGTACCAATGCTGCCTCTGTAGGGTAGAGGCTGGATTGATTCGCTGGACCAGGAGTTCAATGAAAGCTGAGACATCCTTATTTCCTCTCCCTGTCATCCAAACTCTGTGTTTCCTTAGCACAGGGCTAAGCACAGTGCTAGGCGCACTGTTGTTATTGTTCAGTCACGTCAGTCATGTCTGACTCTTCATGACCCTATTTGGGGTTTTCTTGGCAGAGATACTAGAGGGGTTTGCCATTTCCTCTTTAGCCCATTTTACAGATGAGGAAGCTAAGGCAAACCTCAGTGACTTGTCCAGGGTCACACAGCTAAGCATCTGAGTCATATTTGGACTCAGGTCTTCCTGACTCCAGGCCCACTGTGCCACCTAGCTAGGCATATGGTAGGCATTTAATGTAGGTTTATTGAGTTTTGAACTTGACAGGGCTGTGAATGGGAAAAAAAAATAAGAGGCAACATTCCCTAATGGATAAAGAGCCTTCCTTGGAGCCAGGAAGACCCAAGCTCTTGTCCTCCTTTCTGACACATGCTGGCCGTGTGACCCTGGGCAACTTACTTAACTCCTTAGCTTCCTCAACAACCCTAGGACTCTAAAATGCAGGGCAGATACCCATTTCCATTGGTAGGAAGTGGGTCATTACCAGGAGTTCCCCACACAAAAGAAATCACAGGTCCAGCCCCCCATGGAAGATATTCTATTTCTGGCTTATCCAGGAAAGCATTATCTCAGAATCTTGGGACTTCAGCGACCACATTATCCAATAATCCCTTTTAAAAAATAATCTTCTCTCTAGGACACCCAATAAATGGTCCTCCAGACTCAGCTTAAAGATCTTCAGTGATGGAGAACTCACTACCTCCCAAGGCAGCACATGTTACTCTGGAACAGGTCTCATGGTTGGGAAGTTTTGGTTTTTTTTTTCTTACATGGAACCTAAATATGCCCCTCCACCACCACCAATTTCTCCTACTCCTGATGTCTGGGGTCTGACAGCTTCACAGCTTTTCAAGGATCTGAAGTCAGACATGACATCCTCCCTCCCCCAATTCTGAGAGGGAGTGAGGAAATCAAAGAAGGGAAGGACTAGTTGGGACTGGTTGGCTTCTCTCCCATTCCTCAGATGCAGCCTCTCACCTCATGTCAGTCTCTGTGGCACCAGCTGTTTATCTGTTCTCTGGGAAACACTGCTCTGATTGTCTTCCGTAGGGAAGCACCACGTTCTAAGGATGGAGGAGGAATGAGGTCACCTGGAAAAAGGGCGGAGGCTTGGGGAAATATTGTCGATCCAGTTATGAGGATTGCCGAAGTGGCAAAGGTCTCAAAGGACTGTGGTTGGGTCGAGCCCTCTCTCCGGGCTGTTTCCTCTTCTGTGAAATGAGGAGGTTAGGTGAGGTGACCTCTGAGGGACAGTGGAGAAGAGGTCTACATTCATAGGCTGGGAGGACCATAGATTTAGAATCAAGAGAGACCTCGGAGATCTCATCTGACCCCCTCGTTTTACAAATGAGGAAACTGAGGTCCAGAGAGGCAATGTGCTTTAGGCCAGGATTTGAAACCAATACTTTCCACTTCAAATTCAGTGTTCCTTTCCCAGTACCAGAGAAAGTAGAGTCAAATACTCTTTTTGCTATAAACTACCTGGGTGACCGTGAACAAGTCACATAACCTTTGGAGATGGGGGAGGGGTAGGAGGTTAGTTTCCTCATCCCTAAAGTGAGGGAGTTGGAACAGATGAGCTCTGAGGCCCCGACTTCCCCAGAGCTGGTGTCAGAAGAACCCAAAAGGGAGGATTAGAGAAAGCCCCAAGAACTTTTCACTCGTCAAGAAGAAGGGAACTCCCCAGGCCACAAAGCCCAGAGGGGAATTCCCCATTTCGGAGCACCTCTGAAGGATCCCTCAGCATCAGAGCCTTAGGAGACAGTTGTAAAATCGGCTCTTTGGGGGCAGCCTCGGGTCCCTCTAGGTTCTGTAAGCGCGATCTAAAATGTCCAGACATGAGTGGCTCTGTCCAGCTGATGGCCTTGGCCAATGGAGAGAAAACTGGGAATAGACGTGTGTGTTGCCAAGGCAGGCTGCTTAAGCGATCCCACTAGAAGTACTTTCAAGGGGCATGGGGAGGTGAAGCATCTTCCTTTCTTTATTCAATCCCCAAGTCTCTTTTTCTATACTTCTTTCACATTGTTTTCCTTCATTAAATCTATGCTGCAGCCAAAATGGCCTGCTTTTTGTTCCCCAGATGCTGTGTTCCCTCTCCCACCTTTGCACTGACTGTATCTTATGCCTCCAATGTATCCCCCCCTTCTTCTACACCTTAGAATCCTTAACTTCCTTCAGGCTCAGCTCTTATACCCAACACAGGGTACCTCAAATCCTCCCAGGATCCTAATCGACTTGTACTCTTGTAACTCTTCAGCTTTTGTCCCATCCCACCCACATAGGATGAAAAGCTACCCAAAGCAAACAAACAAGGAGTTAGGAACAGATACCTGGGGACCCTGACCACTGCTGGAGAGGGGGAGCAGTGACTCAGAGGAAGAGCTCATCCAAGCCCTCTACCTTGCAGTTTCCTGATTTAACTAATAATTCTTGCTAACTAATCTACTCAAAGAGTGCTAGCAGAACTCTCCAAAATTCAGCACCCTGGGATAAAGCTCCAGTTGCCCCGCCCTACTAACAGCTTTTTTTGTACAACAGTTTTTCCATACAAAAACAAAAATGAAAACATTCCTGCCTTCAGTGTGCTTCTAGTCTATCAGAACTGTTGCTAAGTGCCTAACATAGGGTAGACACTTAATAAATGCTGATTTAATTGAATTGAGTCAAAGCCACGGCCAATAGTCATCTCACACCAAACCTGCTATGGGCATTTGCCTCCACTGGGGGACCTGATGGGTCACTTCAAGTATCTGAAGCACTAGCCTGTGGGCAAGGCCTTAGACTCATTCTGTTTGGCTTCAAAGGGCAAGTCAAGGAGCAATAAGGAATTTGCAAAGAAGTGAATTTAACCTCAAGGTCACAAAAGATTTCCTACCAGTGAAAGTGGTCCCAAATAGGGATGATGACCTAAAAAGCAGGTGGTGAGTTTTCCATCCTTAGAAGTCTTTATGCAAAAGCTGGATGACCACTAGTTGGGTCTGCTGTAGTGAGGATTCTTTTTCAGGATATGGACGGGATTCAGTAACCTCTGAAGTCCCTTCTAATTGAAAATGCTGTTTCTATGACTGATTCTGAACCTCACAGAGCTTCTGTTGCTTCATCTTTAAAACAGGGACTAAGCAAAAAATAAAGTACTATCAGAGGGTTATTATAAGGTTTGAATAAAACAATGCATTGACTGACATTTTCTGACCTATTTGACATCGTTGCCTGTCAACATAACAAACATGCTCATTTGTAGAATGCTTTAATGTACACAATTGTATTGAATCCTCACAACAACCTATGTCTCAGGTGCTATTGTAATCCCTATTTTACAGATAGGAAAAATTGAGGCTGTGAGAAGTTAACTTGCCCAGGGTTACCTAGTTTATAAGCGTCTGAGTCAGAATTTGAACTCAGGTCCCCCTGATTACAAATCTGTCACTAGATCCACCATGCCACTTTAAAATATCAGAGTATCCCCTAAAAGTAGTCTCCAGTACATTGAAGGCTCTAGGGAAAGATACAGGCTGAGTGACTGGCTTGTGTCCTGGAAGAGGAAGAACCCACAAGTGAATGAGTTAATGGGCCTATCAGAGGATCAAAAGGTGTACTGGAGAAGCCCAAGAATGCCATGAGGTTTACTAAGTTATCCCCATTTTATGGATAAGGAAACTAAGACTCAAAGAGGGGGGTTGATTTGCCGCAGATCATGCAGAAGCTCAAATCAGAACTGGAACTCACACTCAGCTCTTCTACATGAGAAGACAGAACTAGCATCTGGAGGTGTAAATGACAAAGGACATTTAGGTTTGGTAGAGATGGGGGCTGGCCCTGTGATTTCACTGGGTTAGGGAACTCCCAGGAGAAGAAACTCCCCTCCCAATGCAGGTGGGCACCTTCTTTGCAACTTACAGTCTTAGATGTCTAGAATATAGAGTGGCTAAGTCATCTGATCAGCCCGTGCACTCAGTCTTCCCATCATTTCCTCTCTCAGCTTCATAAAAGGTAAACATTCCTCACTGCTGCGTGGCCCAAAAGGGGCCTGGGCTGCCTAGGGAGGTGGTGAGCCCCCTTGCTGCAGGTCTGCAAGCAAAGCCTGGATGACCATGAAACAATGATTGCTTCATTGCACGGAAGTTCTGAGGGAGACCCAAACATGCAGGAAAGCTTTGGCACTCACGTGTTGAATTTACTAGATACTTTCTAAAAAGCTTCATATACCAAAGACACACAGTTACATGTATAATCCTCTTATTCCTGTTTCTCTTTGTGTATCGAAATGATCATATTTGCTGACGTTTGACAAATTCATAAAAACAAAAAAATTAAAATCCTGAAAAAGAAGAAAGGCCAGATAACCACTTGTCAGCTCTTTTGGAGAGGAGAGTCATGTTCCAGTTGGGCTTGGATCAGGTGGCCTTGGGGAGGCCCTTCCCATGCCCTGATTTCATTTCTTGGAATCCAGAATACCCATTAAGGCTCAGCCCAATTGAGGCCAAATCCAGCGCTTGCACCATGATGCCTCCTGAGACAGGCTCTCTTATTCAGGTTGCGAGCAGGATCCCCGCCTTCCCCAAAGGGGTGACTATTATGTAGTTAAATCCACTCCCCCCTTCCACCCTCCTCCCCCACAAGCTTCTGGCTTAGAGTCACACCCTGGCCAGACAATGTGAGCTGGTCCCGGCTACCCTTAATCCTCAGAGATCTGATCTCCTATCCCACAAAACACTCTTGCCACTGCAGACATTATGGCTCTGAAGATCCACCCTCTCTATCCTTTACCACACCCAGCTATTCCATATTTTAAGCAGAGACATCTATTTACAGATAAATGAGGAAATGTCTTCATCGTGCTTTCCGGCATAGGCTTTCTTTTTTGTGGTGGGAATAGATGACACCGACTTTCCATATATTTCAGGGTAAGAATGAGATGAGGTGTCATCTTGGAAGGGGGTCTCTGGTGGAGTCCCCCAAGGACCTCCTCTTCACCACGTGCTGGCCAATAGTTTTCTTTTTTTTAAGACATCGTTTATTTGTATAGAATCCACCCATGTCTCTCCCCCTGAGCTCTTGGAAAGAGGCATCCCTTATATAAGGAGGGTGGTCATTGAGTAGGTGGGTCAATGACCCCACCCCACTTAAAGTAAGTGATAAGATGCCTTAACACGGTATTTTGTGCCCGCTAAGAAACCCCTATCTAAGAGATAATGAAGTCTGTCTGACTAATTGATAATCATCTGTCCATTACAGCAGCAACATATCCATGAGGGAACCTAAGCAATGTAGCACTAGCTGTCCAATACAATGTCAGCTCCTTATGAGCAGAGATCCCTTTCATTGTGGACACTTGTACCTCTTGTGCCTAGCCCAGTACCTGGCACATAGTAGGTGCTTAATAAATGCTTCTTGGATTGATTGATTGAGGGGTCCCTCCCCCCCAACCCTTCAGCGCTGCCCTTAGGAAGCTGAGGAGATGTCTATAAAGACTGAACCTCAGGGCCCCAACTTGTCAAAGTCTGGGGGACCTGAAAGAGTTGCCCCCTTTCAGGGTTAATGTTTCATTGTGGTTGTTCTTTCATTCACACTGTTGTGGTCGTTGTATATGTCATTTTCCTGGTTCTGTTACTTCATTCAGCATCAGTTCACATAAGTGAATCCAATCCATTCCAACCCAATGGTGTTTTCTCAATTTTCATTCTCCTTGACCAATCTGCCTCCTCGGACACTGTTGATCACTCTCTCTCCCTTGATACCCTCCTCTCTCCAGGTTTTTGGGACACCGCTCTCTCCTGCTTCTCCTCCCACCTATCTGACCATTCCTTCTTTCTCTCCTTTGCTGGAACCTCCTTAGATCACACCCTCTAAGGAGGTATCCCTCAGGGTTCTGCCCTGGGTCCTCTTCTCTTCTCCCTCTATTCTATTTCACTTGCTGATCTCATCAGCTCCCATGAATTTAATGACCATCTCTACACTGATGACTCTCACATCTACCTTCTCTGCCCCAGTCTCTTTCTTAATCTTTAATCTTGCATCTCCAATTGCCTTATAGCCATCTCCAACTGGTTGTCCAGTAGACATCTTAAACTCAACATGGCCCAAACTGAATTCATTATTTTTCCCCCTAAACCTTCCTCCCCTCCTATCTTCTTGGGTTGTATGAGGTGTTCAGGAAGAACTAGTACCTGTGGTGTGAGGGCTGCTGAGCTCTTTTCAGGGCTGCTCATCCACTTTTGGTATCCACCTTCACCCCACTCTCATCTGTGGCTCCAAGAAGATATATCATAAGCAGCTGCCTCACCCCGGTAAAAAAACCTCTTGGCAAATGAACTAAACCAGGTTGAGGCTCACCAACAGGCCCCAAACTCATCAGTGAGTTAGGGGGATGTCTACCCCAAGCATATGAAGACATCCCTCCCAGCAGAATGGGAAGATGACAACAATTTGTTCCAATGGCCATGAAGGCAGCTGAAGCAGGCACTGTGGAGCACTTAGAGCTTTGTCAGATGTCAAAGAGGCCAAGGTCATCCACTGCATCCAGGGTCATTGAGAGTTGTCTTGATTTTTGTTTTGCCACTGGACTTTGATGACTCTGAAAGATAGAGTAAAGCTGATGACTTTGTGCTGCTATACCTCACTTATATCCAATTCATATGAAAATCAAGACCACTGCATGCCATCATTGGTCCTCTTTGAAATGAAGGATGAACAACAATTACTATAGCAGGTACCACCATCCTCCTATCCTTCAGGCTTGCAATCTAAGAGTCATCCTAGACTCCTCACTACCTCTAACTCCCCCCACCCCAGTATCCAAGCTGTTGTCAAGGCCTGTCAATTTCACCTCTGCAGCATCTCTTAGATAAGCCCCCTTCTCTCCTTTGACACTGCCCCCACCCTGGTGCAGATCCCGGTCACCTCACACCTGGACCATTGCAGTAGTCTGAGGGTAGGTCTGCCTGCCTCAAATCTTTCCCTACTCTAGTTCATCCTCCATTCAGCCACTAAAATGATTTTTAAATGTGACTATGTCACCACCACCTCCACCTACTCCATACATTCCAGTGACTCCCTATTGCCTCCAGGATCAGCAAAATATTCTGTTTGTCATTCAAAGCCCTTCATAACCTAGCCCCCTCCTACCTTTCCAGTCTTCTTACACCTTACTCTCTGCTACACCCTCTTTGAACCAGTGACACTGGCCTCCTGGCTGTTCTGTGAATAAGACATTCCATCTTCTGACTCCAGGCATTTTCTCCAGTTCTCTTACCTGGAGCGCTCTCCCTCCTCATCTCCCACTCTGGACTTCCCTGACTTCCTTCAAGTCCCAATTAAAATCCCACCTTCTACAGGAAGCCTTCCCCAACCTCTCTCAATTCTGGTACCTTCCCTCTGAGATTATCTCTAATTTATCCTGTCTATATCTTGTTTGTATATATTTGTTTGCTTGTTGTCTCCTTTATTAGATTGTAAACTTTTCGAGGGAAGGGACTATCTTTTGCTTTTCTTCATATATCCCCAGAGCTAAACCTTGTGACTGCTACATAGTAGACACCTAAATGCTGAATGACATAAGTCAGGTTCATTGTTTCTTCTAGCACAATAACATTCCATTACATTTATGTACTAACAGTATGTTTAGCCATTCCTCAAATAATGTGCCTCTACTTTGTTTCCAGGTCTTTGCTATCACAAAAAGTACTGCTATAAATATTTTAGTGTGTATGGTGCTTTCTTTTTGTCATTGACCTCCGTGCGGTATATGCCTAGCAATAGAATTGATCAGTCGAAGGTCATTGTGATTTCAGTCACTCTTCTTTGCATAATTCCAAATTGATTTCCAGAATGGTTGTATCAATTCACAGCTCCACCAACAATGCATCAGTGTGCCTATCTTTCCACAACCCCTCCATCATTGACTGCTCTCATCTTTAGTCATCTTTGCCAATTTGCTGGGGGTGATATAAAACCTCAGAGTTATTTTAATATTCATTTCACTTATTAGTGATTTAGGACATACTTTATATAGTTGTTCATCATTTTCAAATCTTTTGAGAAATTGTTTCATATCCTTTGGCGTTTGAAATAAAGTACAGTGAAAGTTTAATCAATCAGACTGGGAGATTGCTTTTGCTCTTATATAGTTCTATTAGTTGTCTACTATCTTGGAAATCTTACCCTTACCAAAGATTGTTGACACAAAGCTTTTTTTTTTCTCCCCTATCATTGGTCAATATTGTTCTCAATTAGTTGGATGAAGGCATAGAAAGAAAAAGTCAAATTTGTATGTCATAACTAGATAATAGATAGCTAACAGTTTGGATGATGGAGTCAAGAACCAGTCGGTTAGTCAACTAGCATTTATAACACACCCACTATGTGCCAGGCACATACCAAGCTCTGGGGATACAAAGGGAGGTAAAAAACAGACTCTGATTTCAAGGAGCTCACGGTCCAAAGGGGAACTTCTGAAGCAGGGAAGTATGGGGAGTGAGGACTGGGTGTGTGTGTGTGTGACATGGTCGGACCTAAGCTTTATTAAAATAATGACAACAATAACACCTAGTATTTACGTAGCACTTTAAAGTCCTTACAAATATTGTTTCATTTGATCCTTACAAAAACTCTGAAAGGTAGGTGCTATTATTATCCCCATTTTACAGATGAGGAAATGATGCAGAGGTAGAGTGATTTGCCCAGGGTCACATAGCTAATAAGTGTCTGGGGCTGGATTTGAACCCAGGTCCTCCTGACTCCAGGACCAATGCTCTTTCAACTGGTTGGAGGGTGTATTGGAACAAGGGGAGAGATTAGAACAAGAAAGACAAGTTAGAAGGCTATTGCAGTAGACCAGAGGAGGGGTGATGGGGCCTTTAACTGAGGTTGTGGTGTGTGAGTGGAGTAAAGAGGATGTACATGAGACATGTTGCAAATGTAGAAAGGACGAGATTTAGCAATGAGTTGGCTATGTGAAGGAAGGTACAGTGAGAGTTGGTCAATCAATCAGTAAACATTGATTAAGCACCTACTGTGTGCCAAGCTCTGTGTTAAGTGCTAAGGATACAAAAAGAGGCAAAAGACAATCCCTGCCCCCAAAGAGCTCACCATACGAGGAGGGAGAAGCAACAAACAAGCCAATGTATACAAATAAGATATATGTAGGATAAATGGGAAATCTTTAAAAGACAGAAGGCATTGAATTAAGAGAGACTGAGGAATGCTTCCTTTAGAAGGTGGGATTTTAGTTGGGACTTAAAGGAAACCAGGGAAGCCAGGAGACAGAGATGAGTTGGGGTTGGCATCAAAGTTTGGGGTCAGAGAGACAAGGACAATGGTGGTGCCCTCAGCAGTGATAAGGAAGTTCAGAAGGGGGCAGATTTGGGGGGGAATAGGATAAATTCTCAACCTCTCTATCACTACTGAGGTCACCATCATTCTCCTTGGAGATATGGAAGATAATGAGATCACCAAGCAAGATAAAAGAGAATAACAATATAGATATAGAGTATAGATAATATGAGAAAAGGCTGCAGGACAGAGCCTGGAGGGCACCTGTCTTTAGAGGATGTGACCTGGATGAAGAGCCAGTAGGGGAGAATGACAAAAAGTGATCAAACAGTAAAAGAACCAGGAGTGAGCCATGTCACAAAAACATAGAGAAGAGAGAATGTCCCAATCCAAAAGGCAAAGGTGATAAACACTGTCACGTTCTGCAGAAAGGTCAAGAATGAGGATGAGGAAGGCATCAGATTCGGGGATGGAGAGCTCACTGGTGGTTTCAGAGAAGCCTCCAGTTGAATGATTGATATAAAGAGCCAGACTGCAGAGATTTTTAAGCAAGTGAGAGGAAATGAAATGTAGACACCCATGGGGAGATGGCTTTCTTATGGAGTCTAGCCACAAAGGGAAGGTGATGGTCAGGTCAAGGGAAGGTTTTTCAAGGATTAGGAGATAAGGGAGCATTTGTAGGGAGCACAGGAACCAGTAGATAGAGATTAAGGATGAGAGGGAAGCAGGGGGGAAGGATGATAGTGGGAGCAATTCTCAGAGAAATTTGGTGGCAATGAGATCAAGGTCATTGCTAGGCAATGTCCTATGGTGCGCTCACATGCACATGCGCACACACACATACTGCGATGGTGTTTGTCAGAAATACAACACAAGCGACAATCAAGTTTGTTAGTTGTGGAAAAGCAATATGTGACATTTTTTTCCCCTTTGTGAAAGTTATGTTTTCACCTACTCATTGAGCATTAAATGCTAAAGGCAGAAAACCTTCGCAAACATTCTGAGCCTCTTCATTCTGCAGTGGGAAGCCAACTCTTACCCCATTTTCTCACACTGCTGTCCCACAGAGGTGGGAAAGGGGGCATAGCCTATCCTAAAGCAGTGTCATAGACAAGATGGCAGATAGCTGATAGAGTAGATGAGACTTTGGACATGTAGTCAGAGAAGATCTAGATTCGAATCCCATCTCAGATCCTTACTAGTTGTGTGACCAGGGGCAAGTCACTTCCCTGTGCCTCAGTTTCCTCATTTATAAAATAAGGGGGTTGGAATCAATGGCCTTCAGGACCTTCCGTCTTTCGCCCTATGATCTTATGACCTTCTCTCTTCTCCAATCTGATTCTCCAAAGATGTTGGCCAATTCCTTTCCCAATCTGGGAAGGCCATTCCTCTCCTCTGATCCCCGATTCCTTGCTCCCCCTCACTTCCCGCCCCAGACATCCACACCTAGATTAGGTTCCTCACCACCTCCTCTGAGGTGTGGCAAGGATGGCAGATAAGAGGGAGTCAGCCCTTCTCAGAGCTCCTTGGGAAGGAAGGCACTAGATAAATAAAAACAATTACATTCAAGCAAAGCTTACCAGGAAGACCTGAAGAGCAAGCAAGGCCCAGTACCCCTCCCATCTCCCTCACCCACCCTCTGAGCCATCAACTCCAAAACGATTTTCTGGGCCCCAGTGACAAAGTCAAAAAATTGGAGTGACGGCCCTCCCCGGTGGCTGACCTAAATCCTTTCCACTGTGATTGGAAATTGGTCATCCAGCCTTTGTTTAAAGATCTCCAGTGAAGTGGATGTGCCAGCTCCAAGGTAGCCCGTGCCATTGTGGAATAGCTTGAATCATTAGGAAGTTTGGGGAGGTTTTTTTCCTGATATCAGACCTAAAGCTGCCTCTTTGCAATTTCCACCCAGTTTCCACCTATCCACTAGGTGCTCCTAGAAAAAAAAAGAAAAAAAAAAGCTAATCCTTTTTTTTAATATGACCACCTTTTAACTATTAGTTCCCCTTTACTCTCTTCCATAGGTTGAACACCGACAACTCCTTCAACTGATCATAGGAAGGAAACAAGTATTTATTAAGAGCCTGTGAGGTAGGTTGTATTATTACTCCCATTTTACAGTTGAGGAAACTGAGGCAGAAGTGACTTGCCTAGGATCACACAGCAAGTAGCTGTGTTTGCATTTGAACCCAAGTCTTCCCAACTCCCAGTCATAAATTTCTCCCACCCAAAGTCACAAAAATAGTATTTGATTAGGGTAGGATTTGAACAAAGATCCTCCAACTTCAAACCCAGGGCTCTTTCAAATGATTCTCCAGTCCTCTCTCTTTCTCTCCTCCAGGCGTTCCAGCTTCTCAATGTCCCTCCAAAATTATGGTGCCCTTGGGGCAGCTAGGTGGTGCAGTGGATAGAGCACCGGCACTAAAATCAGGAGGACCTGAATTCAGATTTGGCCTCAGATCAAACATTTGACACTTACTAGCTGTGTGACCCTGGGCAAGTCACTTAACCCCAATTGCCTAAAAATTAAAAAAAAAATTATGGTGCCCAGAATTGGGAAGAGTCCTCCAGATGGAGTCAGCTGAGGGCAGAGGCCAGAAAGATGATCACCTCCCAAAAGAATCTAATTCAGGTGAGTCATTCGGTAGACAAACAGGGACACCGAACCCTAAGTGGAAACTTCCTTTCAGCTAATGTCACCTCGGGGATCATCTTGCCCAATATCCTCCTTTTAGGGATAAACAATAGTTGATACTGACAAGTGATTGATAGGATTTCCCTTGAGTGGTTGAGTGGTTAAGTGGGCGAGTGGAGGATTCCAAGGCTGGGCTGGTTCCAGCAAACTCTTCTGGAGTATCCCGGGTCTATGCAGGTAGTAATCTACCTCCTCCTTCTCCTCCTGGGTGATTCCCTCCTTAACTTTGGGTCAGTGAATCCTTCTTTTCCTCTAACATAGAGCGCAAGCACCATCTTTGGCATAAAACTTCCATACACATTCCTTCCTCACCACCAAATGCCCTCCCTTCCAAATTACTTTGATTTCATTTTTATTCATTCACTATACATGTCTGTACTTTAAAGAGGCCATTCTTTGCCTCATTTCTCATCTAGCCTTAATGGCTGAACGGGTGTTGCCTCAGTCAAACTGAGACATGGTAGACCACAGCTTAAAAAGGCCAAGGTCTTCCACTGCATCTGGGGCCTTCTCCAGTTGTCCTGATCTATATCTTGCCATTGGACCCAGATGGCTCACGAGGAGAGCGTGAAGCTGGTGACTTTGCGCAGCCCTGCCTCACTTCAATCCAATTCACTTGCAAGTCATGGCATCATCTTCCCGATGTCATGGTCCTCTTCAAGAATGAAGGACAAACAACAGCAATGACAATGATTATTGCCCATTTTTTCCCAAGGGTGTGCCACAGAGACTCTCCGCATTGGATGGGGGCAGTGCTCTGTGTTGTTTTTTACATTTTGTGGGTATCAGTGCTACACGGGGGCTCGGCATGCAAAGCTCTTTACCACCTAGTTCCAACTCACCTCTTCAGCCTTATCACACTCTCCTCCCTTTCACACACTCTGCAATTCAGCCAAAAGAGCCTTATCTGTTCCTCATGCATGACACTCCATCTCCCACCTCCATGACTTCACACAGGCTGTGCCTTATACCTGGAACACCCTCTCTCCTCACCTCTGTCTTCTAGCATCTTCACAGGTCATGGGCTCTAGGCCCTCCTCCATACTCCTTGAAGATTCTGTCCAGTTTCTCAATGCCGTTCCTTAAATAGATTACCCAGAACTAAATATAATCAATCAATAAACATTTATTAAGTGCCTACTATGTGCCAAGCACTGTGGTAAGTGCTAGGGACACAAAAAGAGGCAAAAGACAGTCCTTGCTCTCAAGGAGCTTGCAACTTCAGAGCTGGTCTGACCAGGGCAGAATAAAGCAGGCCAAGAAGAAGATCTGAGTTCAAATCCAGCTTCAGACACTTACTTGCTAAGTGACCCTAGAAAAGTCACCTAACCTCTTTGTGCCTCTGTTTCCTTATGTGTAAAATCAGGACAACATCCCCTGCCTCCCTGGATTGTTGTAAGAATCAACTGAGATGATATTTGTAAAAATCACCCAGCCTAGTATATGGCACATAGTAGGCTCTTTATAAATGCTTATTCCCTTCACTTCCCCATATTGTCTCCCATGACAGAATGTAAGCCTCTCAAGAGCAGGGACTATTTCAATTTTGTTTCTTGTGTCTCTGGCACTAAGCATAATACCTGTCACATAGTAGTTATTTGTTTCAGTCTTGTCCGACTCTTCATGACCCATTTGAGGTTTTCTTGGCAAAGATACTGGAGTGGTTTGTCATTTCATTCTCCAGGCATATAGTAAGTGATAAAAGATGCTTATGGATCGGTTGGTCATTTGTAAACCTTATGGCACTATACAAATGTGAGATGAGGCAAGATTGGGTGCACAGAGAACAATTAGAATATTGAGATAGCTGGGAGATGAGGTATCAGAGACCTGAATTCAGGCGGTGGCCATGGGGATGGAAAGCTGGAGATGTTTTGGAAATGGATTCAAGAAGATCTGAACCCTGGCTGGATGTGAGAGATACAGGGCTACAAGGTTTTAAACCTGAGTATCTGAAAGGTTACTGTCACCTTTAAGACAGGGCAGTTGGGAGGTGTGGTGGGTTTAAGGGGGAAGGCATTGAGTTCAGTTTGGGACATGGAGAGTTGGAGATGAAGATGGAGATATCCAGGCACAGGAGCCTTGGGGACAGAAGATGGTTGGGGCGATGGACAGCATAGATAAAGGTGATCTTGGAAATCATAACAATGAATGAGACCACCAAGGGAAGGGGGTAGAGAAAGAAGCAAGCCTGGGACATGGCTTGGGGGGCACCCACATTGAAAAGACAACAGTAAGAGAGACAATGAAAGAGACAGAGGGGCAGCCATCAGCTCCCAGGGCACCCTTGGTCCTAGTGTGAGGGGGTGCTCAGGGTCATTTCGATGTCTCCCTTCCTGTCCCATTTAGGAGTCTGTGAACATAGTCCCAGGTTCCTCCAGACTGCTGATGCTTTAGGGAGCCCCATCGGCATGCCACTTTACAGACGACAAAACCCTCTGTCATTCTTCCTTTCCCTTATGCAGACCTCCCAACAGCCCTGTGAAGCTGGTGGCCTTATCCCTGTGTGACAGATTTAGAAACCGAGTCCTGGAGAGATGAAGAACTGTGAAGACCAGAGATCGGGGGGTTGAGATCCAGGCCTGGCTCTGCCACTGACCAGCCATGAAACCCTGGGCTATGGGACTTAAAGATTTTCAGAGCATTTTCTTCCCCCTCATTCAAAGTCCCACTGGGTCATCCAGCTAGCAAGTATCAGACCCCAGATACTCAGTCTCTTGGCCCCAAGTCTAAAGCATTAGACCAAGCAGTTATATGTCACAGTGGGTAGAGTTTTAATGTAGAGTCAGGAAGATCTGAGTTCAAATCTTCCCCAGACACTTCCTAACTGTGTGACCCTGGGCATCACACTTAGCCTCTCAGCCTCAAATTACCCATCTGAAAAATAGGAGTAATAAAATATTGCTTACTTTACAGGGTTCTATAAAACATCAAATCTCATAGAAATGTGTGTCAATGTTATTCATATTATTACATTGGGGAGGGTTTTTTTGGGGGGGGCAGGGTCAGGCACCTTAGGCCCACCATGGAAGAAGCAGGCCCACACCCAGAGAGGTGGAAACATGGGAGCTGGAGGGGAGGAGAGGAGGCTGGAGAGAGCATCGGGCCCATAAAAATAAAGTATAATGGGCAAAGCAGTTTCTCTCAGTCATTAAGAAAGCTGTTAATTAGGGGCCCCAGAATAGGAACTAAAAACAAACACCAGGTTGGTTGTGGGAACCGGAGATTTGGGCTGGGGATAGCACCCAGGAAGGAGTCCCAGAGGTGCAGGGTGTTAACTGTCTCTATGTCCTATCATTAGGGAGCTGAGAAATCACCCCACATCAAAGGCAGCCAGGGAGGAATGCAGGTGACTGCCATCAGACCTGGGAATGGTGATGCAAAGGATTGCCAGTCCTGCCAAGCCTTGTGTGCCTAACCTCCTTAGGCATGAAGAATATGAACTGTGCTGGGGAGAACGCAGGGCGGGGACAGCCATCTTCTGTCCACTTGGGATGTTCCCTCCAGCTGGTCTTTCACCTCTACCTCCCAAGACTCTAGCAAAGCATGAGTCAAAGGATGACTTCCTCTAAGGTATCTGCCCCTGGCCTGAAGTGGACAGGAGGGACCTTACCGTTGAAAGAGACTCAATGAACATCCCACCCATCCACCCCATCCCAAACGCTACAACCCAGACAAACTGGCCTTCTCTCTGTTCCTCACACGTGAGGCTCCCATCACCCAGAGCCCATCTCCATGCCTTTGAACTCCTCGTTGCCCACGCCTGGAATGCACTCCCTCCTCATTTCCTCTCCCCCCACCATGGAGTCCCTCTCTTCCTTTAGGACAAAGCTCAGGTACCACCTTCTGCATGATCCTTTCCTGATCTCCCAACAGCTAATGCCCTTCCTCTAGAATTATCTTGAATTTAATTTATTATTATGAATTTATTAATAATTTAATATTTGTAGAGATTTATACTAATTCACCTTATATTTATGCTACATGATAGTTGTGCGCTTTTTGTCTACTCCATTAGAACGTAAGCCCCTGGGGAGTAGAGATTGTCTCAGTCTTTGTATTTGTGCCTCTAGTGTCTAATTCTGGGCTTGGCACATAGTAGGTGCTTAATAAATACTTGTTGGTTGATGTCATTTAAAACCCTGCTGGAAAGGGGAGTTATTGGAATCCCATCCCCAGCTTGGGATACAGAGGGTTGCCCAATCAACCCATGTGCATTTATTAAATGCCTACTATGTCCCAGGTACTAAGAATACAAGAGTAAAAATTACCTGCAAGGAGTTTATAGTCTATGGCAGATACAATACGTACTTCATATAAGTACAAGGTGACTTCTCCGGAAGAAGGGAATTAGCAGCCTGAGATGGGGGACATGGAACACAAAAGACATCTTTTGAGCTGAGCTTGGAAGGAAATTAGGTATTTGAACAATCATAGTGTATTCTAGCTGTGAGAAAGGCCAGAGCAAAAGTTCTGAGGTGGGAAATGGAGCAAAGTGTGTGAGAAAGGCAAGCAGGCCAGTCTGACAAGGCTAAAGAGTGAACAAAGGAGAGTCATGTAGAATCAGACAGTAAAGGGGTTGGAGCCAGGCTGGTCTCCGTGACCCAGGGCCAAAGGAGTATCGTGAGGAGATTGCTGGGTCTGGAGTCACACAACCTGGGCTTGAACGTTGATACCACTCTTGTGACATTGGACAAGTAATTTCTGGACCTGCTTTTGATTAGATGTCCTCTGGAGTCTGTGATCCCATGCTCCTGTGTTAGGTGTACCTCTGTGGATGACTCATGAAAAGACACAGACAGAATGTCTTCCACCTGACCTCTAGGGCTCTTCCCAGACCTAAAATCAAACGATCAACAAACGTTTATTAAGCATTTGCTAATCTTCCAGTCACTAGGCTAGGCTCTGAGAATACAAAAGCAATAAATGAAATCTCCCCATTCTCTACTTTCTATCCCTGGGAACCCCATTCTCCTTGCCTGACCACAAACTGACCTCTAACGCTAACATGAGCTATTAGTCACTAGAGAAACAAAATGTGGATTGCTCCATGAAGCCCGTCCACACTGCTGGATATAAGAGGTCGGAGCAATCCAGCAATTCCCAAAGGTTTATGGAGATCTTTTCATGGGCCCAGACCTGTGGGCAACCCAGCAAAGATGGTACCATAAGTCTAACTGAGAAACAAGACAATGTCTGGTCATGTGAGTGCAGTCAGAAATCGCAGTAATCAGTGGAGACTTCCTGGAGGAGGTGGCTCTTTAAGGATTTGGACTTTCAAAAATTTGATTGGATGGAGGAGGTTATGGAGACTGCAGACTGGTTGGCAGAATGAGCAATGGATTAACGAGGTGGGGGGAGAGTTTTCAAAAGGTATGGTGTGTGTGTGTGTGTGTGTGTGTGTGTGTGTGTGTGTGTGTGTGTG
>NW_020954615.1:1247009-1279961 GCF_900497805.2 Vombatus ursinus
GTGTGTGTGTGTGTGTGTGTGTGTGTGTGTGTGTGTGTGTGTGTGTGTGTAAGATTGTTACCAATCTTCTTTGGTAAGCAAGACATGATGTGTGAAGAGGTAGTACGGAGAAAGGATGTGTGGAATACTGATCACTACCCCTGGCCCCAATGTGACATCTGACCCTAACTGCAGGTTGATATCTTCAGGTTTAGCTCTGACCCTGGCTTCAGACTGACCTCTGACACCAGATAACCCTGATCACAGATCGCCTTCCCTTAGTATGTAGACAGCGCACATTGGCACAAAACATGGCTCGTAGTTGGGGGCCAAGGTGTCAAAGACCCCTGGGTTTGGAGCTGGGAAGACCTTCATTTGAATTCTACCCCAGACACTCGCTTCTGTGTCTCTGGGCAAATCACTTAACCACCTCCTCCGTAACCCACTTTCGTCATCCATAATAATACCTACCTTACAGGACTGTTGTGGGGATCAAATTAGATCATGTGCATTAAAGCACTGTAGAAAGGAGAGTGATTAGTGTGTGGAGTGGCAATGCGGTCTAATGGTTAGAGTTGGCTCAGGGCATGGGTTCAAGTCTAACATCTGATACATATTGACTATGACCTCTCAATGCTCCCAGGCAGCTCTCTAGTTCTTTGGATTGCAGAAGAGGTATTGGTAGAGAAAATGTCTTCACTGGGAGTTGTCTAGGTCAATGTGATCACAGGTCTAAGCTGGGGGAAAAAAAAGATATTCTTACATTGGGATGATGAGGTAGAAGAGTCAATGAAGACTATGAAGGGATCTGAGAACCAGGAAAGTGGGGAGTACAGTGGATAATAATAATAAAATAATAATTATTATAACTAGCATCTATATAATATTTTAAAGTTTACAAAATGCTTTCTAAATATTCTCGTTTTATCCCCATGAAAATCCTAGAAGATTAGGGACATTATTATCCCCATTTTATAGATGAGTAAACCGAGTCTGAAAGAGGTTAAATGACTTACTCAAGATCACAGAGCTAGTAAATTTCCCAGGCCAGAGCTGAAGGCAGGTCTTCCAGGCTCGAAGTCCAGTTACTCTGTCCACTTCACCACCTCCTCGGCCTAGAGGGCCAGACTTGGAGTCAGAAAGACCCGAGTTCAGATTCTGCTTCAGACACTTGCAGTATGACTCTCAGCAAGTCATTTCACCTTTATCAGCCTCAGTTTACTCATCTGTAAAGTGAAGACAACAACATCCAACTCACAGGGTTTTTGTGATGATCAAAGAAGATAACATATATAAAGCTGTTTGCAGACCTTAACGTGTTAGCTATCATTGGTATTATTGGTATGACTTTTCCTTCCCTGGCTGGGTTACAGTGAAAGAAACATGCTGTGAGCATTTGGGTAGAGCTTCAGGCCCTCCCCATCTAATGCCCATGAATATGGCATTTGTCTTTGTGTTTATTCTTTCCTGCTCTAAGTAAAGGGCAGTGGAGATGGCCATGACCTTGTGAGCTTTGAAAGGTCAGGAGAGTCAGCCACCAGAAAATCCAAGAACTAGACGTGGTCTACAGCAGGATTTGCCTGAAGCCAGATAGATGGTGAGGAACAAAGTCTCAAGTGACTGGCCTGGCCCCATCTAGCAGAAACAGACAGAGACTCATTTGACAGTGAACTTGGTGGGGCAAATTCTACGTCAAAACTTGGTTAGATCTGAGTCCACTCTCTCCAGTGACCAAGGCCACTTAGGAGGCTTCTATGGTGTCCAAGGCATGAGAAGATAATGGACTAGATAGAAGTAGGAGGATTCTCCATTTGGCACTTACATAATAAATGCTATGGAATCTTCCCAGGCTATAGGGTAAGTGGAATGGAAACTTACTGGGCTCTAAGAACAAAAACAAAATGCCTATCAACTAGGGAATGGCTAAACAAATTGTAGGGTGTGAATCTAGTGGAATAGTACTGTCCTGCAAGAAATGACAAATATGGTGAATACAGAGAAGTGTGGAAAGACTGACATGAACTGATGCAAAATGAAGTCAGTAGAGCCAAGGAAACGATGCACACAATGACGACAACAGTGCAGATGGAAAGAACAACAGTCACAAAAAATGAAAAGTGAATGCTAAATTACAAAGAACAAACACGGCCCAAAGAAGAGATATGAGAAGAGATGCCTTTGTGAAATGCTAAGTTCATAGGAGTGGAACATTGCCATCTATTTTCATACTTTTTCAATATATTATTTTTTTCTGATTTTTTTTTCTCGTCTTCCACTCTTTTCTTTAAAAATTACTCTTTGTGGTACAAAATAACTCTCTGGGAAGTAGAAAGATACTGGGGAAACTTGGGCAATGAAAAATCAAGATATCAATAAAATATACTTGAAAAAACTTATATAAGTCCTCAGTCTGGCTCTTTGTTATGCTGGTCTTAATCATCCTAGGACCTAACTCTATGAGGACAATGGTGATGGCAGCGGTGGTGGGGATGAAGATGGTGGTAGTAGTAATTATAATGATAAAAATGATTGTGACAATGGTGGTGAATGTCATGAAAATATGGTGGTAGAGAAGATGAGGATAGCGATAGAGACAATGATGTTGATATTGGCTGTGAAGATGATGGTGATAGAGGTAGTGGTGGTTATAGTGATGAGGGTGATGGTGGTAACAATTATAATGGTGGTAATGGTTGTAAAAATAATGACGATTGGGGTAGAGATGATGATTGCAATAGTAGAAATGATGGTAATGTGGATGATGGTGGTAGATAGGACAATGATGGTGGTGATGGAGGTGGTAAAGATGGTGGTGAAGATGATGATGACTGCAGTGAGGAGTATGATGGGAGTGGTAATGATGCTACTCTTATTGAGGTTGGAGATAGGGGTGGCAGTTGTGAGGGTGGTAGAGATGGTGGTGATGAGTGAAGGGAAGAGGAAAGAATGACATCCACTCACCTTGGGACTTACAGAGCAATTTCCTCTCAACATCTCTGTGAAATTGATGTCACAGGTATTTTTATACCCATTTGACAGATGAGGAAATGTCCATGATTTGCCAGGGTCATATAACTAGTAAGTGGTAGTAACTAGAACCCAGAGATCACCATTTCAATCCAACAATGCATATTTATTCTATGTGCCACATCCTGTAGGATGCCCTCAGGCTACAAAAACTAACAAAAGAACTCTTGCCTTCAAGGATTTTACATTCTCACCATAGGTTCTAGCTATAAAATAGATACTGAGTAAATACAAAGTCATTGTGGTGGGGCACAACACCTCACTGATGCCAGAGGAGATCAGGAAAGGTCTTCTGTACATGGCTGATCCCTGCTTTGAAGGAACCAGGGAGATTTGACAAGGTGGTGGGGAGCAGGGAGGGTGTTCCATGCATGAAAGAAAGCTGGGTAAAGAAAAGTAGAGACAGGAGATGGGATGTCATGTGAAGGTACCAGTAGAATAGACCTAGTCTCTTAATTGGTCTCCCAGCCTCCATTCTCTGTCCTCTCCAATCTACCCTCCACACAGACATCAGAATAACCCTCCTAAAACACGAATCTAAACATATCCCTCCCTTGTTCAGAAATCTTATTAACTGAAATTAAAAAATAACCCTTCACCTGAAATTTAAGTCTTTTCCATAATCTGACTTCTAGGATTATGTATTATTAATAATACAAACAATAAGTTGTACCCGATGCCCCCAGCTAAAAGTTATTCCTCCTTCCCTGAATCTCTCACTTCTCCCTGTTAAATCTTTCTTATGCCTTTACCACATTCTAATCCAATAATAATAACTCACATTTTAAAATTTTCAAAGTACTTTCCTTACAACAAGAGAAGTAATCTCATTCCTGTCTTAGAGGCACCCAGCTAGTAAGGATCAGAATGAAGCTTTGAACCCAGGTCTCTCCTAAGTCCAAGACTAATGCTCTGTCTGCTACTCCAGGCTGTACTAATGGGTAATATAAATGTATGTGTGGATCCTGGTATAGACATCTGTGTGTCTTATCCAAGCAGGACCTAATATATTTTAAAAATTACCTTTGGAGTCAAAAAGATTTGGGTCCAAGTTCTACCCCTGATGCATACTGGGTATATGACCCTGTGTAAATCACTTAACATGCCTGGGCTCTAGGAAATTCTCTAAGTTAGGGAGGTATTGCCTTGCATTAGTGGAAGGAGTTTCCTTATCTGGAAGTTTCCTCTATCACTGGAATCACAAGTCAGTCCACATGCCTCCTGATCCTCTCTCCCAGGGCAGGGATTGTGCTTCATTCCTTATTTTTGTATCACTCATGACTAGCACAGAGTTAGCGCTCACTAAATGAGTGTAGCTAGGAAGTGCAGTGAGCAGAGCTCTGGGTCTAAAGTCAGAAAGACTACTCATTTTCCCAAGTTCAAATCCACTTACTAGTTGTGTGACCCTGGGCAAGTCTATAAACCTTCTTTGCCTCAGTTTCCTCATCTGTAAAATGACCTGGAGAAGGAAATGGCAAACCACTCCAGTATCTTTGCCAAGAAAACCCCAAATGGAGTCATCTAGAGTGGGACACGACAAGAAATGTGTGCTGAAATAAACTGAAATGTCTACATTATGTTCAGAGCTCTATTCTAGGCCCTGGGAGAGCTATGAAGGCTAGATAAGACAGTGTTCCCACCCTCACTGAGCTCACCCTCTATAGGGGCACAAGGCACAAGCACAGGTCTCTGTAGCACACAGTATCACCTACTTTTCCTGCTTTATTGTTCAACACTCCCCTTCCTGCACCCTATGGGTGCCTCAGACCAACCTTTCTGTTCCTTGCACACAGTGCTCCACCTCCCATCTCCACACCTTTCTTCTGGCTGAACCAGATGCCTGGAGTGCCTTTCTTCACCTCTTCTCCTTCAACTCCTCTTCCTTCAAGACAGCACCTGACGAGGAAGATTTGGCCTCTACTTCAGGGGAAATTTCTGATCAATTAGAAACATCCCAAAACTGAATTCAAGAAGTGAGGGAGCCTTCTCTGGGATATACCAAGCTATTCCCTACCCCCTCAATTACTTTGTATTTAACCACCTTAAATTCTTATGTTTACTTTTTATAGTCTTATATTTGTGTGTTGTGTTTTCTAATAGATAAATATAAGTTCCCTGAGAGCAGATTGTTTCCCTTTTTTTGTCTTTGTTTTTCCAGTACCAAGATCAGCGGCACATAAAAAGAGCTTAATAAATGCTTGTTGACTGACTAAGACTTACGTGCATGAACAAGTTGGGGAAAGTACTCTGGGAGTTCCAAAGGGGGACATAACATTATTGACTAGGAAAATGAGGAAGGAACCAACTCTTGGCATCCTAGATCTAGAACTGGAGGGCTTCTCAGAAGCAATCTGGTCCGACTGCCTCATTTTACAGAGGAAGAAGCTTCTGGGAAGTGACTTGTTCAAGATCATTCGGCAGGATTTGAACCCAGGTTCTCTGACTCCAGGGTCAATGTTCTTTCCACTTTACCATCCTGCTAAGCTGGGACTTAAAGGACAGGTAGGAATGCAATATGAGGAGAGGAGATGACCCATAGGTAATAGCAAGGGTCAAAGCATGAGGGGAATGTCCAAGGGCTGGTGAACAGCCCTATGTGACTGGAGCATAGTCTATGTGAATGGGGTGGAGGAGAAGGAGGAGGAGACAAAACTGGAAAAGTAAGATGGCATCAGACCCAGAAGGTCCTTGATTGCCAGGCTTGGGAACTTAAATGTCATCATCACGGAAGCTCAGTGTGACCAGCTGATTCAGCAGGGGCACCAAGAATGCATGGAGACAGGGAGAACTGTAAGGAGGCCACAGCATCCCAAAGATCTGGGGTTCCAACCTTGGCCCTGCCATAATACAGTACCCAAATGACCTTGACCAGGTTACTGACCCTCTGTTTCCCCATTTGTAAAATGAGGCAGCTAGACTAGATGACTTCTGAGATCCCTTCTACCTTCAAATCTGTGGTCAGCAGCCCAGAATCTGCAGCCAGTATCCAGGGGAACAGTCCTTTTCAGTCTTGTCTGACTCTTCATGGCCCCATTTGGGGTTATATACATGCATACATACACATATATGTGTGTGTGTGTGTGTGTGTGTGTATAAAAATAATTTTCCCCAATTACATGTTAAAATAATTTTAACACTTTTCAAGTGTTTTGAGTTCCAAATTCTATCCCTCCTTCCCTTCTTATCCTCCTCCCCACCCCTAGACAGTAAGCAATCAGATATAGGTTATAACATGCATAATCATGTAAAATATTTCCATATTAATCATTTTGTATAAGAAGTCTCAAATAAAAGAAAAAGAATGAAAGAAAGTGAAAAATCTCAGGCTTCTGTCCATATTCAAACAATATCAGTTCTTTCTCTGGAGGCACATAGCATGCTTCATCATTAGTCCTTTGGGATTGTCTTGGATCATTGTATTGCTGAGAATAGCTAAGTCATTCATAGTTCTTCATTGTACAATGTTGCTGTTACTGTGTACAACATTCTCCTGGTTCTTCTCCTTTCACTTTGCATTAGTTCATGTAGGTCTTTCCAGGTTTTTCTAAAATTATCTTGCTTGTCATTTCTTATAGCACATTAATATTTTACCACACATTTGGGGTTTTCTTGGCAAAGGTACTGGAATGGTTTGCCCCTTCCTTCTCCAGCTCATTTTACAAATGAGGACACTGAGGCAAACAGGGTTAAGTGGCTTACTCATTGTCAGCTAGTAGGTGTTTTAAGCCAGATTTGAATGCAAAAATATGAGTCTTCCTAACTCCAGGCCCAGGGTTTTATCCACTGGGCCACCTAGCTGCCCCTCACCAGTGGAACAACCCCTGTGATGAAGGGGCCTTCCATTCTCCTCCCCCATCAACGGCTGACCAACTGTCACCAACAGAGCAGACAAACCATCCTAGCTGAAATAGAAAGATACCTTAAGAGGGATTTAGGAGACAGATGGGGGAAACAAGTCAAACCACCTTGACCCATCTCCCCTCAGACCCAGGTGGAGACGGGCCAAGACTCTGAGCCCCAAAACGCCATAAACAGCATTGTTCCCCAAACCACTGGCTGTGCTCGTTCCCCAAAAGCTATCACCTAGGACAGCAACCCTCTGGGAAAAGGGACCATCATCCCATCCCAGCCTACACCAACCACTGCCCATCGGCTACCAACAGGCAAAAAAGCCTAAGAGCCCTGGGGACCACAACATTCCCAAGACTGGCCCCCACAGCCAATGTCCAGGGAACTAAGCATTGTGGAAGGGCATCAGCCCCCTTCTTCTTGGAAGCCATAGCTACTGTGGACATGGAAGAGAAAGGTTTTGCCTCTAAAATCTTTATTCTTGACACTGT
The DNA here is from genome assembly GCF_900497805.2 of Vombatus ursinus. Classification (NCBI taxonomy): domain Eukaryota; kingdom Metazoa; phylum Chordata; class Mammalia; order Diprotodontia; family Vombatidae; genus Vombatus; species Vombatus ursinus. The sequence continues at coordinate 1,254,356 of NW_020954615.1, forward strand.
CAAACCAGAAACCAATATGGTCTTATCAGTGGAAATGAAAAGAAAAAGATGCACCACCATTTACTTTGCTGCTGCGCCCTAAGGACCACTGGGCCCTCCCTTTTGACCTGTAGCTAAAATTTATGTTGTTTTCCAGGTAGCAGCATAGAGCACAGAGTGCTAGAGCTGCAGTCAAGAAGACCTGAGTTCAAATCCAGCCTCAGACACTTAAGTAGCTACGTGACCCTGGGTAAGCCACTTAACCTCTGTTTGCCTCAATTTCCTCATCTGTAAAATGGGGATAATAATAGCACTTGAGAGCAATGTGACCCTGAGCAAGTCTTAACCCTCTGTCTGTCTTAGTTTCTTCAACAATAATCACACCACCTACCTCCCAGTATTCTTGTGTCTCAAATGAGATATTTGTGTAGTGCTTAGCCCAATGCCTGGCACATAGTACGTGCTAAGTAAATGTTTATTCCTTCCTTCCTGTGCTCCACACACTAGTAAGTGTTCATTGAATTGAAATGAATGCAATTGCCCAATCCTTCCATTCTGCCACGATGTTTTCTTTTGTTTTTCATTTCTATTCTATCATTCACCAAGTTAACTATTGCTCCCATTTTTATGTCACCAGCAAATTTGTTAAACATGCCACTTATGCCTTTAGCCAAGACCTCAACGAAAGTGTGAAACTGCACATAGTCAAGGCAAGATCCCTGGGGTACATCTCTAGAGACCTCCCTCTCGGTTCAGTGGACTGGATTTAGAGCTGGAAGGGACCTTAGAAAGCATCTACCAATCTATTTCAGGGTGTCTTACATTCATGTCATAGACCCATTCACAGACCCTTATGGAACTCTTCACTGAATGTATAAAACAAAATACATTAGAGTACAAAGGAAACCAGTTGTATTGAAATCAAGATGTACCTCTTTTCCCCATCCAGGTTCATGGACCTCCAGAGATCTATCCTGTCTGTGGACCCCCAATTCAGAACCTTGTTCTAGCCCAACCCTCTCATTTTACAGATGGGACCATTAATTACCACTCTGGGAGTCAAGTCATTTAATCCACCTAACTGTATTTCATCATCCAGCTCACATCTCTCCATCTTGCCCCCAAGAGTAGCATGGGTGTCTTGGTCAAAGGCCTTGCTAAAACCAAGTGTCTTTAAGCTCTGGCATGAAATAGGAGGGAACTGAGGGGACACAAGAAGAAGGATTTCTGCTCCCATCCCCAGGAGAAAGGTTTATAGATTGAAAGCTGAAAGCTAGTCAGTCAATAAAAGTTGATTAAACACCTATGTGCCAGGCACTGTGCCAAGCACTAAGGAGACAAAGAAAGGCAAAAACTGATACCCATCCTCAGGAAGCTCACATTGCAACCAGTGAGAAAACATGTAAATAACTAGGTTTATGTAAGATAGAGAGCAGATGAGGGGAATCAGAAAGGGGAAAGTCTTCACAGTTGAGAGGGACCTTAGATAGGATCTCATCCCATCCCTTCATTTTTCAGATGAGGAAATCAACGAGGGTGAATGATTTGCTTAGGGTCGTAGGATCATAGAATTAGAATTGGAAGGTCAATCAGTCAATCAGCGTTTATTAAGCACTTACTGTGTGCTCAGCCCTGCGGATACAAAGTGATGGACCTTAAAAATTCATCTATTCCCCTGCCATCATTTTACGGTAAGGTCTTAACTGGCAAAGCAGAGATTTGGACAGAGGTCCCTTGACTCCTAATCCAGACTTGTTTCCAATACCCCATAATGCCTCCTCATCCCCCTTTTGCAATCCGGGGATAGTAGCTACTCAGAAATAACAGTTGGGTAAGCATGCAGCTGGGACCAACGGGCGAAGGCGTCTCTGGTGGGAGGAGCCCCCGTTCTCCAGTGGAAAAAGCCATTTATGACCTCACAGGATGAAAGGCGCCCGGTCCTGCTGAGCTGTTATTATAACAATTATCAGGACCTATCAACCCCGGGAAATGTTCCCTTTCAAGTTACTGGTGCCCACCCCCTCCACACACAAACATACATACACACCCTGGATCCAAGGACTCACGCTCATTACTAGGTGCCCAGGGGCAACTTATTAATACTTTCTTTCCTACGTGGATAGAAGAGATCCTGTTTAAAGAGCTCCAGCTTTGAAAGTGGGCTCGTTAAAGCCTCTGCCTAGTTTTGCGGCATTGTGTGTGCATATTTATAATTGGTACATCTAAAAACAATCATCCTCCCCAGCCCGCCCTGGCTATTCCGATGTGCCAACGCGCCAACATTGGGGTGGTGTGGACAGACTTTGATCCTACAGAGCCTGGCTGCTACTCTCAAGGAGGTGGAGGAGGGAAGTGTTCCCCCAACATTTTATAGGGTGACTCAGCCCACCCATCCCCACCCCAGCCTAGAAAAGCCCTGCACCCTTGAACTAGGTACTCTGGGGTAGGCCCACATGTGGCCTGGCTTCCTTCCAGGATAGCACAGGGCCTGACGTATGTATAGTATGCACTTAATAAATGCTTACGATTGAGGGGTTACAACCCAACCCTTCACCAGGGGCCCATGGGACCAGATGGGATCCAGTCCTATGGACCTTTTCCTCTGAAAGAGAAAGGATCAATGCAATTCAACTCAACAATCTAGTCAATCAACAAACTTTTATTAAGAACTTACTTTGCACCAGGCACTGGGTAGTCAAAGAAAGGCAAAAAAACTATGTAATGTAAGGTCTATATAGTGAAAATGGAGTGTAACAAGTTCTTATTAAATTCCTGCTCTACAGAAGACACAGGAAAATACAGATTTAACTCCAGAAAGTCCTCAGAGGTCTTCTAATCCAATCCCTTCATTTGACAGATGGAAAAACTGAGGCCCAGGGTGATTAAAAGACTGCCTGAGGTTATACACGTAGTAAGTGCCCAAGGCAGAATTTGAACCCTGGTCTTCTGATTCCACAGTCAGCCTTCTTTCCATGGTACCAAGCTGCTGTCCCTACAAAGACAAAAGTGAAACTCTTTCTGCCCTCAGGAAACTTACATCCTTCTGGAGGGAAACAACACACATAGAGACAAGTAAAAACAAAATGGACTCAAAATCAGCATCAAGCATCACATTGGGAAGTGGGGGGAACATCAGGGTGGGCCTCCTGGAGGAGGCAGCCCTGGAGCTGAGCCTTAAGGGGGTTGTACTTCCAAGATCAACTCCAACAATCATGTTCTGCTTGGCCCCCGGCCTGGGGACAGACTCAAGAGACTGTGGGATGGAAGAGAGTCCCTCTAGGCTGTGAGGAGGTGTGATTGCAAAATCACCAGTTCCTCAATCGCCTCCATTCCCATGACCTGCTCCTCCACTGCGTCTCAGCCACTCACATTGCCGGGCAGACCCTTCTTCTTTCCATCACCCACAAGCATTCCACTTCCTCGTTCATGAACTCAGAAATCCTTTTATCTGATCATAATATTGGATCATTTCTTCTTTCACTGTGCCTTCTGACCACGCCCCCCCCACCCCCCGCCCTGCCCTGCTCTTTGTCCTGACAGTGACCTTTAGTCTCTCCACCCCTCTGTTCTTGCCCTGGCCATCACCCCTGCAATGATTTCAAATCTCTTGTTCCTCTTCAAGCCTCCCACAGCATCTCTTCCCCTGACTTTCTCATCTGAGGATCTTGCCTCATAATCTCCCCCTAAAAGCAGGATGATTCACTAAGAACTACCCCTTTTCTCTCTCCTTTTCTTGTATCACTCAGTTGTTTCCTCCCACTATCTCCTCCTTCTCTCCTGAAGGGGCTCTTCTCTTTGCTAAGGTTAACCCCGATATATGCATCCTTGATCTCATCTCCTCCTTGTTTCTCCAACAGACTGTCCCCACTATCATCCCCACTCCCTCACTTACCTTTCCCTGTCTCCTGGCTCCTTCCCTCATGCCTTCAAATATGTCCATGCCTCTGCCATCCTTGAAAAAACCAAACCCTTTTCTTGATCCATCCATGGGCGTCGCCCAATCGAAGTGAGAACTTGGAAACACCTTAGATTAAAAAGGCCAAGGTCTCCCATTGCATTCCAGGCCAGCTCCAGTCATCCTGATCTATATCTTGCCACTGGATCCAGATAGCTCAGGAGGACGGAGTGAGGCTGGTGACTTTGCACAGCCCTGCCTCACTTAAATCCAATTCACTTGCCGGTCACAGCATCATCTTCCTGATATCATGGTCCTCTTCGAGAATGAAGGACACACAATCCTGGTATCATCCTACACCTCTCCTCCTTTTAGTGTCCAGTCTCCTTGAGAAAGCTGCCTACAATCTCTGCCTACACTGTCTTTCCTCTCATTCTTCTGTTAGTCAGCACAAACATTTATTAGCTCCCTATTATGCCAAGCTCTGTGCTAAGCTCTTAATTCAGAAATCTGGCCTCTGACTACATCATTCAGCTAAAACTAAAAGTTACCAATTATTTCTTGATTGTCAAATCCAATGGTCTTTTCTCAACCTCCATCTTCGCAACCTTTCTGCAGACTTTGACACTCTCCTCTCCTCTTGGATACTTTTTCATCTCTAGGCTTTCCTGACACTACTCCCTCCTGGCTCCCCTCCTTCCTATCTAACTGCTCCTTTGCTTGACCTCATTATCCAGCTCCCATCCATGATGGGGGTCTGTCCTGGGTCCTCTTCTCTTTTCCTCTATTACTCCACTTGGTGATGTCATCAGCTCCCATGGGCTTACTTATGCTCTCTAGGAACCTGATTCCCAGACCTAGACATCCTGAACTACTACCCCACGTCACCAACTGCCACTTGGACATCTCAACATGGATGTTCCGGAGGCACCTCAAACTCAACATGTGGAAAACAACTCATTCACTTTTTCCCCAACCCCCCTATTCATGTGGGGGTAGCACTGTCCTCCCTGTTTCAGGCTCACAAACGTAACTCATCTCTCTCTCTCTCTCTCTCTCACCTTACATATCCAATGCATTGCCAATCTTCTACCTTCACACCATCTCTCTTGTGAATCCTCTTCTCTCCACTCATATAAGGACAACCCTCGCTCAAGGCCCCATCCCTTCTCTCGTGGACAACTGTAATAGCCTTACAACTCTTTTCCCTTCCTTAAATCTCTCTTCCACTCCAATCCACCCTCTAACCAGCCGCCAAAGTGATTTTTCTAAGCATAGGTCTGACCCTTGTTTAAGGGGCTCCAGTGATTCCTTACCGCCTCCAGTATCAGATATAAACTCTTCCTATCTCTTTGACCTTCTTACAATTTACTCCCCTTTGCACATTATATGATCCAACTGTTCTGACCTACTTGAAGTTCTTGGAAAACTCCATTTCCCACCTCTGCATCTTTGCACTGGCTATCCTTTGTGACTTGCAGGCTCCCCTTCTTTACCTCTGCCCCTTGATTTCTCTGGCTTACTTCAAGTCTCAGCTTAAATCCCATCTTATGCAAGAGGTCTTTCCCTTTTGGGCTCTGCTCTTAACTTTCTGGACCTGGCCACCTTGCTGAGTTGTGTTTGCCTCTTCACCTTGGACCATTGCTTCATCACGCCAGTCCGCTTCTCCCAATGCTGATTTCCTCCTGGAGCCTCCATTTTGGGATGGGGTCCAGGCCAACCAACCTTCATGCCCCTCCTGACCCTACCCTGGATTTTCCAGACTTTGCCTCTGCATCTCTCTCTTTTGGGTGCTATCTTCCCCCCTTAGAATGGAAACTCCTTGGAGTCAGGAGCTGTCTTTTTGCTTGTATTTGTGTCCTCGGTGCTTAATTCCGTGCCTAGAATATAGTAGATGACTAATCAATATTTGTTGTTTTACTTGGTTCTCCCCTCCCCACCCCAACTGTTAGTACTTTCTCTCCCTTCGCAGATTGTCTTCCATCTACTCTGTATATAACTTGTGTGTACCTACTAATTTCCATGTTGTCTCCCTCTTTAGAATGTATACTCCTTGAGGGCGAGAGACATGTTTTTGTCTTTTTTTTAAGCATCCCTAAGATTGAGCAAAGTGCCTGGCACATTGTAAGCATATGTTGTTGCTGTTCAGTCATGTCTGGCTCTTCATGACCCATTTGGGGTTTTCTTGGCAAAGATACAGGTTGTGGTTGGCCATTTCCTTCTCTGGTTCATTTTATAGAAGAGGAAACTGAGGCAAATGGAGTGAAGTGATTTGCCCAGAGTCACACAGCTAGTAAGCGTCTGCTGCCAGATTTGAACTCAGGAAGATGAGTCTTCCTGACTCCAGGCCCTGTGCTCTATCCACTGCAGCACCACCCAAGTGCCTCTCAGTAACCACATAATAAATGCTTGTTTCCTGAATGAATGAATGACTAATGAGGCTGCTTAACAAAAGCAGAATCATGAAGCTGAAAGAGACCTTAGAGTTCATCTGGTTTGATCTCCCCATTTTACAAAAAGGAAAACTGAGGTCCAGAGAGGAGAAGTAAGTTGGAGACAGAGGTGGGAGTAGAATCCAGGTCTCCTGGCTTCCCATACTCCATCCCACTACAGAATTTGCATAGCTAAGGGGTTGGTAGAGACCTCAAAGGCCACAACCCCTCATTTCCCAAGTGCCTGGACATAAAGGGAGGCAAAGTAGGGACTTCCCTGCCCAAGGTCCCATGGAGAGGCCATGGCAGAGGTCCAAGTCAAACTCAGATCCTCTAAGTCCAAATTCACTTCTTCCACCAGACCACCCAGCCACCCTGCTGGGTCAGACCTTCAAAGCAGGCCCCTTGAGAGGCTAACCACTAATTCCAACAATGAAACCAAGACTCAAAACCTTTTGAGCTTTTCTCATTCCCATCGGATACAATATGGGAGCTCCCCAAGATCCCCAGTTGCAGTCCTTTCTGGTGACCCCGAAGAGACTGTCTTCAATGTCAGCATTCAGTCCACGTACCACCAGCGGTCTCCAAGGTCACAGTCAGTAAATGGCAGAGCAAGAATTTGAGCTCCAGGTCCCCTGATTCCAAACAAGGCCTCTTTCTCCCATACTGTGTTGTTTCCCAAGAATATTAAGAGGGTCTCGTGACTCCATCCAGGGGTCAGGAAACAATTCAACTTTACAAGCTAGTAAGGGATCATAGACATCAAACTGGAAGAGGCCTTAGAAACCTTCTGGTTGAATCCTCTCATTTTACAAGTGAGGAAACTGAGGTCTAGAGAGATTAAGTGACTTGCCCAAAGTCACACATGTAATGACAAGCAGGATTTGAAACCCAGAGCTTTGACTAAAAGACCAGAAATCTTTCGACAGCACCCAGAGCTTAGTACAGTGCCTGGTACATTGTAGGCACATAATAAATGTTTATTGACCTGACTTGTCTTTACCCTGACACCTCTGAGTCAAGGACAAAATCAGGGTTTCCTAAACTGGTTCCCAAGAGTCGATAGAATTCCTCAGGAAGCTGACTACTTTGAGGTGGGCATGGCTGGATCTGAATGGATAGATGGATGGAGAGGTGAATGAATGGATGGATAGATGAATGAAGGAATGAATAAGTTTTTATTAAGAATTTACTATGCTCCTTGAGGGGCAGCTAGGTAACGCAGTGGGTAGAGTGCCAGGCCTGGAGTCAGGAAGACTATCTTCCTCAGTTCATATCCAATCTTAGACACTTACTAGCTGTGTGACCCTGGGCAAGTCACTTCACCCTGTTTGCCTCAGTCTTTTCATCTGTCAAATGAGCTGGAGGAAGAAATGGCAACCGCTCCAGTATCTTTGCCAAGAAAACCTCAAATGGGGTCACAAAGAGTTGGGCGTGACTGAAATGACTGAACAACAACAACAATGCTCCTGGAACATTGTCTTGAACACCAAATTCTGTAGCATCTCTGTCTTGACCTTCTTCCCCACTGGAAGGAGTTTGTGTCTTCCTCAAGAGAGCTGGCCTGAATGGGTGTTTGTCGTTGGCAATGTCTGACCAGGAGGATGAGGATGGGCAGGATAAACTCCAGGCTCTCCCAATCAAGTGAGGTGAACGGAGCTAGTCAGGGTGATATAATAATAACTCAGTCTAGTGAAAGAAAAGAGCAGAGAATCAAGAAAGAGGAGACAGTGTTCAAATCCTGGGTCTGCCCCTGATTGACTCCATCCCCAGAGGCAAATTACTTCCTCCACTCTTGACCTCAATTTCCTCTTCTCCTAAATGGAAGCAAGGTCTCTGGAGGCCAGGCTTGGGTCCTACCCTCAGAACTCTGTTTCTGCCCTAGACTTTCTCGAAACCCATTAAAATCCCATTACTTACTATGGACACAAGTAATAGAAACCGTCTGAACCCAGTAAGGTTCTGAGCAGGAAAGAGCAATTAGAAAATGCATGAACCAGGGTCCTATTTACAAGATACCATGAAGGATGATCATTAGTTAGCTTAAAGCAGGCATACATGAGACCCTACGTTGTAATCCTTCAGTTTATCAAGGGTTTTATGAATTAGTCCCTAGCCCTATGGAGGAGAAAAGAGAAGTCCTAGTCGTTGCCTTTGGGGAGCATGCAATCTAACTAGGAAAGTGTGACATATAGACATGAAAAAAGAATGAGCTAACAAGTAGGGGAGCAAATGCTAAAAGGTGAATTTGGGCTCCAGATGCTCAGTGTGGTAAGGAGCCAGGAGCAGAGGAGAACACTGTGGCCTGGAGTGATCAGAGAAGACTTTCTGAAAGATGGAGCTGGGACTCAAGCTCAACCCAGCTCGGAACCACAAGATATTTGAAATTCAAACACCCTTAGGTAAATTCAAATGCATCGTCACTTGCTCAAGAGCACTCAGGGCTTTAATGAAAGCAGAGCTGGACGTAAATAAATACATGATTAAGCTTAACAATAAAAATGTAAACAAGTGATCCATTAAGGAATTCCTTCAATGTTCTTGTGGGCTGGAGAAGTTAGTCAATACTTCATATCTTATCTCTCCCTTTGGATCTGAAACTGGCCCAGTGCCCAATTAGACTTTATCTTTTTTCTCTTCATTATAGGATAGATCTGGACTAGGGGGAGAAGCAGAGGTTGAGAGGGAGGAAGAGAGAGAAAAGGGAGAGAAGGAGGTCTGTTGGACTGGGCAGGGGAGTCAAGGGAATTTGGAGGCAACAGCACCTGAGTTCAAATTCTATCAAAGAAACTCCAGCTCTTGGCTTCCTTGAGTGCCGGCTGAAATCCCATCCAGGAAGCCTTTCCTAAACCCACCTATTCTTACTGCCTCCCTTCTATTGATTATCTCCAATTTCTCTTGTCTATATCTTGTTTGGCCATAGTTTTTAGCATTTTGCCTCTCCCATTAGGCTATAAGCTACTTGAGAGAAAGCACAATCTTCCTGCTTTTCTCTGTATCACCAATATTGAACACAATGCCTGGAATGTAATAGGTGCTTAATAAATGCTTATTAACTGGCCAACTGACCAGCATTGGTGAGGGGAATTCTCTGGCCACCAGCTCTCTATAACAATGAAGTCCCCTGGTCTACCCCCTTAAAGAAGGAGGAAGAGGGACAGCTACTGAAAGGTATTGGTGAATGCATCTTCTCTCACAGAGAGACAGAGAAGAAATGTTCCAAGACTGAGGTTGAAGGGTCATGGATTGTGGTGAGGAGGCAGGAGTGGCCTGGGTTTGGAAGATGAAACATGTCTGTAATGCAGTAATGAAGGAAAGCCAAGGGTCCTGTTCTTATCTACAGGCACATGGCTTGGTACAAGATAGCCTGAAAGGAACGTGGACTTTTTGAACACTGTGTCTGGGAGGGCAGCTAAGGCTGCCCCATTAAGAAAAGAAACCTGGGCTAAAGCAAACATGAACTACGGTCTTCAGTGCTAAGGATCACATTTTAAAGAAGACTTAGACAAACTGGAGATGTCCAGAGAAGATGGACCAGAATAGTGAAGGGTTCAAGATTATGGTGGAAAGAACTAGGGATCTTTAATCTGAAGAGAAGCCTGAAAGGATGGGGAACTGGAAAATGGTGGAAGGGGATGGCTAGACGATGTGTGGGGGTGGCTGTTTTCAAGTTTTTAAAGAGCTGTCTTATGGAAGATGTTTGGACTGGCTCTGCTTGCCCCCTCCCCCAGGCAGAGCAAGGAACAATGGATAGAAGGCATAAATAAGCAGACTTTGTGGAAGTAAAGCTCCCAAATCATTAGGTTGCTGAGTAGTGAAGTGGATAGAGTACTGCATTGTCAAGATGATCTGAGTTCAAATCTTGCCTCAGACACTTACTAACATAACCCTGGTTTGACTGTGCAACTTTTCTCAGCCTCAGTTTCCTCTTCTGTAAAAAGGAGGAAAGAACAGTACCTTCCTTGCAGGATAGTTGTGAGGGTCAATGAGATAACATAAAGAAAGTGCTTCACAAAGCTTGAACTGCTACATCAATTCTAGCTTTTTATCATCATCATCATCATCATCATCATCATCATAATCCACCAAGGATATACAGGAGTGGAGTGGGCAGCCCTTTGGGGATGGTCTTCAATGTAGCCAATCTTTGGTTGGGACTGTTGCAGAGGGGGACTTCTGTTCCGGATCCAGGCTAATCAGGATGGCCGCTGAAGCCCCTCCCTGCTCTGAGCATCTTCAATCTGTCATCCAGTGAGCATTTTGCTGGGGTCATCCTTCGCGTGCCCAGCCTCTCCCCAGGTCATCAGTGGCCTCCTCCAGGACTGCTTCTCCCCTGGGCTGGAGTGTGGAAGTGGGGAGCATGTATGTTATGAGCAATGGTTTGAGCTGGGGGGGGGGTTAGGACAAGATGGATGAGTCACCAACTCAGGCTCCCCAGGAGGTGGCTACACCCACACTCCATCAGGCTGAGATACCATCAGGACAGTTGCCTTTCCAGCTCAGCGTCAGCTGAAGGAAAGGTGTGAAATTTCGCTCTCCCCACCCCCTACCTGGGGCTGCTAGATGAAAACCTTAGTCAGAGAGGGAGAGAGAAGAGGAACAGCCTGAGCAGGAGTTCATGAAACCCAGAGGCTGGGGGGAACGTGGTCCCTACTGTCCCAGAGCCAGCCCCCAGTGGGAAAGGGGAGAGATGCACAATCACAGAATGTCAAATTTTAGAAAGGACCTGTCAGGCAAGGTATAGGAAGTAGCGGGTTCAAATCCTGTCTCTGTGTCCCCATCTGTAAACTGAGGAGGCTGGACTGGATAGATGACCTCTTAGGCCCTTTTCAGCTCTGGATCTGGGATCATCGTATCCACATCGCTCATTTTACAGAGGAGGAAACCGAGGGCCAGCCATGATGGGTTCTTCCAGAGTAAAGTAAGAGCTACATCCCTGACTCCTGGGACATCTAATAAAGAAAGCAAGATCTCCAACATCAGGGAGAGCTTTCTACTCTTAATGGGTCTGGGCTTAGGGTTTGTGTGTGTATTGTTGTTGTCGTTGTTGTTGTTTTATAGATCTTGATCCGTACAGGGAATCACAGGCAGATTTCCTCTATCGATACAGATCAGCACCTGCTCTCAGTTTACACAATTTCAGAGAGTTGCCTGGGGCCACTGAAAGGTTCTGTGACTGGCCCATGGGCAGCCAGCATGTCCTTGGTGAGAATAGAACCCAAGCCTTCCTGAATTTGATCCTGGTTTGCCACCAGTGTGCCATACCACATCAATAAACTAAAAAGACTACTTAATCAGATTCAAACAATCTCAGAATCTTAGAGTGGGACCTGAGAAGGAATCTTCTAAGCCAAGCCATACACAGTGATGGACGACCAGCTTTCTTCTGAGGAAGCCCATTCCATTTTTTTTCTTTATATCAAGCAAAAATCTATTTCTAGGTAAGTGGGACCCATCAGTCCCAGATCTGCCTCTGGTGCAAGAAGTAAAAGGGGCAGTACAGTCACAGAACCAGAAGATTGAAGCTGAAAGCCACCATAAAGGTCATTCTAATGGAAAGATCCAAGAACTTAGAAAACCTGGGTTCTAGGCCCAACTCTGCTACTTACTAACTATGAACAAGTTACTTTTACTCCCCAGGAGTCATTCCCTGTTGGAGATAGAAGAGAATTTAGAGATCATCCCTCATTTGACTGAAAGGGAAATCGATGCCCAGAGAGTTGAAATGTCTGGTCCATAGTTAGATCATTACTTCCTTTTACATCTTTAGAAGGTGATTCCTGAGAATTTCTCATCTCTCCTGGGTCAAGTTTCCCTTTAGATTTTTGGATTGTGAGATCCTACTTAACCTCTTCTTGAACCTTCTGAAATGAGTTCTCCCAAAATCAAGAATGGATGTCAGACAAAATCTGACTTTCTTCTCCTTCTCTATCACAAATTCAAAGAGGGATTGGTCACTTTCCCCCATAGTTCCCATCATTTCTGCACCAGCAACCAATACCACCTTGTTAGGGAGACCTATATCTAAAATAAAATCTCCTCCTCCTAATGCAATTAATAAGGCAAATCCAGAAGTTTATTAGCTATTCTCCTTTGGATAGAATGAGAAAACTCCAAGAGGTACCTGAATAATTGAAGTCTTTTCTCACTACTTAACCATGCCTCTGGCCAGGCTTGTGATCTGTGTCCTGAATGCTTCATCTTTTTCTTCTTTCTGTCTGGGTGGTCTGTAGTATACTCAGATGACAAAATCACTTCAGTTTGTGCCTAGGTCGATCTTCACTCAGACATTCTCTGCCATATTTCCCTCTGTGGTTTATGGATTTTCTCACATAAATATACCTTCTTAATATAAAGTGTTACTCTACCATACCCCTTTTTATTTATCCCATTTCTTTTAAATAATGTATATCCATTCAAAACCACATTCTATTCATGGGTTTCATCCCACTAAGTTTCTGTGATACTCAAGAGGTGAAATTTGCTTCTAAAGATTCCTAGTTCCCTTCAAAGTTCAGCTCTATTGATCACTTCTAGATGAGGCTTTTCCTGACTCCCCCAGGTCCTAGTGCCACCCTACCTTCAAAAATTACTTTTAGGTTTGTTTGTTTGTTTTTTAAATAAATTTCATATTTATTTTATGTGTGCAATTTGTCTCCCTGGTTAGAATGTAAGCATCCTGAGGGCAGGAACAGTTTCATTTTTTTCTTCATATCGCCAGTGCCTGTCATACAACAGGCACTTAACAAATGTTTACTAATTGGTTCACTTTGTTTATTGACTAAACTGTGGGGTTTTGTGTATTAATATTTGAGGCTATAGGTTTTTCTCCTGCTCTTTTTTTGGATTTTGTCTTCTGTTACCTCCTGAATGTCTCAACTATTATTCTTTCTTCATTATAGCAATTCTTTAAGGTATTGAGCTTGGTGATTTTACATACATACATACATACATACATACACACATATGCACATATATTCATAGATATATATGAATATACACATATGTTTAGTTTTCTCTGTCTCATCCTTTTGCTTTTGAGGTTTTTTAATTAGATTTACAAGCCACTAGGCAAATACATTTTTGCCAGTTTTTATTAGGAGTACTCCATCCCTGGCCAGAAACCTGTCATTCCTATATTATAAGCCATGGTACAGATATCTAAATCCCATTGTCAGACAATATCTTCTTAGCCAGCTGTTCATTTCCCAAATCAGCCTCTGTTGCATCCTTTGTCTTCAGTGGAATGCAGTAAAGAAAATCCTACCTATGCCCTTGTGGCCTTCAGTTTCTTGCCCAAGACTTCATTATCTTTGGCAATGCTTTCTGGGTTCCTCCTGGCAGTATCATTTGTGCCCAAGTGAATCACCCCAGGTAGTGGGTAGAAGCCATCTGTTTTGACATCAAGATATTCCCTGTTATGTCTTGAATGTATGCCCTGGGAAGACAACAGACCTCTCTATTGTTGTGATCAGATTAACAGATAGCTATCCCAGGACTCCTGAGCCAGAGTTACCAAAAGTTACTCCTTTTCTGTCCTTCCTCTGATACTCCCTGAAAGTTATCTCACCTGATAGCTTCTGAGGCTCTGCTTTATTAGTCCTTGAATAATAAGTAGTTGCTTTCTCCTCAAAGAATCTAGCTTCTTCCTCTCAGAAAGTACCTTAAATTTGTCTTTAAGCTTCAAGTATAAAATTGTCCTTTTCCTTCCCATACTCCTCTGTGTGACATTCTTCCATTCTCCAACCCCCTAACAAAGACCAGTTTTCTTTCCTGCTCATCCATATCCTCTTTATCCTGTTGAAATACACTTTTTTTCATTAGATTTCTTGTTGTTATGTTTTTAAGAAACTTTCATTTTCTCTGACAACGTGGAGAGTAGAGAGGTATTCTTCGAACACTTCCCTTTTTCTTCAAGGAGGGAGATCAATCTATATTTAGAACACAGATCACAACCTCTTGGCTAGGACAGGAATATAAATATCATGCACTCATTACAAGTCACTGCAAGGTATTTCCTCTGTAGCTGCTGTCTATGTCATCCCATGTATCCTCCCAAGGACATCTACCCAATCTCTTCACATTGTGTGGATATCAGGGGAATAAGGGAGTTATCCATTGGTTATCCTTCACTATTCTCCAAATAATAGACCCAATTTCTTTTTTGATCATGTATCTCTCTGATGACATCTTTTACCCGGTTTCTCCTCCTTCTCAATGGAAGTTCATTAAATCTCACACATGCCCACCATGCATCTTTCCAATTCTCATTGGCTCACCTGCAGGTTTTCTTCTTCAGATACTACTGCCCCTGGTATCTCCCATGTATGTATCAAAATTTTACAAAATTCTTTGAAATATTTAACTACAAATAACTTTGTTCTGCAACCCTTCAGTGACCTTTAGGAAATTACAAAGTTTTTTTGGTTCTTTTTTAATGACCCCAAGAATGTCCCTGAAATAAAGTCTCATTGTTCTGACACTAGTCTTCTCAAGGACATCATATATATGATTAAAAAAGAAGATGGGCAGGTCCTGTGATGAGAATGAGGGATAAGTGAAAGACATCTTGGGTGGTCTATTGTTGTCCTCAGAATTCTATGGAACTTGAGAAAAGCCCCCAAACAGTCAACAAGCCTTAATTAAGCACCTACTATAAGCCAGGTTCTGTGTTAAGTGCTAGAGATTGATTTATGCAGTCTTATAAGTCACTGACAAAAAAAATCATTGAACAGAGTAGGGCTAAGGACAGATCCTGGTGGTATTCCACTAGAGACATCCCTCTATATTGAAGTCGATCTAATTTCAGTCCCACCTAATTGCACTATTATCTAGTTTGCAACTTCCATCCAAAAGATGGCATAAAAGATTTGATCAAATATTTTGCCCAAATACAGGTCTTCTATATATGACTTTCCCTTGACCTACCCATTCCTACAAAAAGTCTTGCCTGAGTCCACCAGTTGTTAGCATTCTTTCCCCTGGCCTCTGTCAAAAATGCTTTGTTGTATTTATTTGCCTGTGCACAAGTTGTTTCCCTGCAGTTTAATGTAAACTACTGGTAGCTATCACAACATGCACACACACACACACATGCATGCACACACACACGTACACAGACAGTACAAAAGAACATAGGATAAGGACTGCAATGAATTATGAGCCAAGTGCTTTGTGACTAACCCCAGTCATCACAGATTGAGAAGCTTCTCGGAATAAATAACTCATTAACTGGTCTTTAAACACTGGGTACAAATTCAACAGTGGGATGCGGAGGGCATGTCTGGCACAGAGAAGATCATGGGCAAAGACCCAGGAAAGGGAAAACACAGGACATGTATGGGGTTTGGTTTGTGTGAAAAGGAGTAGTATGAGTTAATGCTGGAGAGGGGAATGATGTCCAGTTGTGAGGGCCTTGAATTCCAAGGAAAAAAGTGGGACTCAGTGGGAAATACAGATTATTGAAGGGTTTAGGACAGAGGAGGGACACAGGAGAGGTGGGGAGGGAGAGACAGACAGATAGACAGTGTCAGACACGGATACAGACACAGACAGAGATATGAAGGGTGAATATTGGTTTGGAAGAGAGAGAAAATGAAGGCACAGGGACTCATTTGGAGGCCACTGCGATAGTCCAAGCAGGTGGTAATGAGGGGCTTAGTACTAAGGCGGGTAAGGAAAGGGCATACATGAAAGATATCATGGAAGAGAAATATACTGAGCTTGGAATCTGAGTGGATCTGAGAAGCAAGGGTGAGGGAAATCTCAGCAATAATGACAAGAGTTCAAACATAGGAGGATGAAGGAATGGAGATGCTACTGACAGAAATAGCAGAGATGGGGAAAGAGGGTCAGCATGAGCAAAGGTGTGGAGATGGGAAATCTTGGAAGGCATCTGTCTTTTTGTGTTTCTGTTTATCTGACTCTTTGTAGATCTGTTTCTGTCCTCAGGCTGCTGTGTTTCAGTTTCCTTACAGAGAGCCTGAAGCTTCCTTCCCTTGCCTGGCATGCACTGCTGCTACATTGGATAAAGTCTTGGATGAGACAGAAGGTTCCCAGGGATGAGATCTGGACCGAGAATGAGCCTGGTGACTGACCCTGTTGGGGATGGGAGCTCAACTCA
Source organism: Vombatus ursinus (assembly GCF_900497805.2). Taxonomy (NCBI): domain Eukaryota; kingdom Metazoa; phylum Chordata; class Mammalia; order Diprotodontia; family Vombatidae; genus Vombatus; species Vombatus ursinus. Next base: position 1,270,785 of record NW_020954615.1, read on the forward strand.
GAAGGGAAGGTGTACTGTAGCCATCCCTTTGAGAACAGGTTCTGTTCTTTCTGGAAAGGTGGGGAAGGACTTCCCTTCCTCAGGAAATTGACTCCTTTAGCTGGAAATCACCAATGTTATCACTCATACATCAGAAAGAGTCATCAAATATTGGATCAGGAAAGGATCTTAGCCATCATCTTGTCTAGCCCCTTCCTTTCACAGCTGAAGGAACAAGCCAAAGGCCCAGAGAGTCCCCAAGGCCATAGAGCCAGTTAGCTGACTTCCACTATGGGTTCTGCCAATTATACCACACTGCCTCACAACCATTGTTGGTCAGCATCTCATCATCATTGTTAGTATTAACATTATTGTTGTTGGTTGTTATTTGCATGATGTTCTACTCTGTGGTACAGGAACGGACCAAATGACCTTCCAAGGTCCAGTGACCAGCCCAGCTCTGCCCCATAGCTATTTGGGAGAGTTGAAGAAGAGAAGATGAAACCAAGCAAATAATTGCAGCTAGTCCAGTCGAAATTGAGTCATTGTTGGGGGGAAATGCCCCCAAGAGAGGACAACAATTCAGATATGCAACACATAGATAAGCAACACACACACACACACACACACACACACACACACACCCCTCCATCCCAAGTATTAATATCTTTTCCCTTCCTTCCCAATGGATTCTGTCCTTTGGTTCAGAGAAATCATTCATTTGCTCATGCCAGTAATTTGTCAGACTCTTATGGGGAGGACAGGGTATGAGCATCTGTATCCCCAATCTGAGCAGGGGCTCCCTGAAGGCAGATCCTGTGATTCCCCAGTAGACCAGGGGTCCCTGAGGACAAAGATCATGTCTCCCTCATCAGACCAGAGGTTCCCTGAGGGCAAGGGTTGTACTTCCCCCATTTGAGCAGGGGCTCTTTTCAAACTGGGATTCCCTAAGGAATCCCAGGCAATGAGTTCAGGATTAGAACCCTCTTGTATAGACCTTATCTTTTTGGTCATTTGAGGTGAAGAGGAAACAGCCCTGGGTAGAGTCCCTGACACTCATGTCATGGCTTGGTTTCCTGAAGAGAGACAGAGATAGCCAAGGGGATGCAGAGCATTCAGTTTCCTGGCAAATGGATAAAGCATATTGGGCTAATGATCTCCTATTCTATATGTCAATGTGTTCAGCTACCAACCTGGGAAAACCTTTCCTACATAGAGTGGGAAGATCTTCAAAATGCCAGCTCACTGGGAGCCATCTGTCCCAATGTGAGTGTAATTTTAAAAGGAGAGGTTGTCAAGGGTGTTCTGATCAGTGGGATGTCTTGGAGAGGCAGTGGGGAACAAATGACCAGAGTCCTGGGTCTAGAGTTAGAGAATGTTTGAATCTCAGCTTTGTTACTTGATTTCTGTGGGACCCTGGGCAAATTGGATTATTTCTCTGGGGTCTCATTTTCCTCTTCTGTCGGTGGACTCAATGATGTCCAGTGTCACTTCTCAATCTAAAGTCTTTGATCTGTGAGATATTTCTGGGTGGAGGAATCTTCCTGCTCCTCCCTCTTCCCAAATCAAAGCAGGGAGGTGACCACCTACTCTGCCTACGGATAAGGCCAGGCTTCACATTCCAAAAATACTTGCCGAATTCTGCACTGTTGAATCATGCCTGAGAAGGCATCTGAGACTGGAGCCCAGCTCCCCAGTTTCCCCCTAGAAGGGTCTGTCAGATAAGACACCTGGTAGTGGGTGTGTCTGGGAGAGGAGGAGGAGACTCTGCCTGTTCTCCCACTGCAGGAAAATAGGAAGATTTCACTTAGGAAAGGGGCATGGAGAGAGTTGGCCCAGGCTGAGGGCTGGTTGCCCAGTGTGCCCTGGGTCTGGACAGATCACTGTGCCCTTGGATGTGGAATCCTAAGGCCTCTCCTTCTGGGGATGAGCCTGCCCCACTTAGGGAAGGACTTCACACACAAACACACACACACACACACACACACACACACACACACACCCCAAAATAAACTCGGCCCCCTTCAGTACCTTGTTGCGCAATGGAAAAAGTACTACATGAGATATCTGAGGAACTGGGTTCAAATCCTGACTCTGTTATTTACTATCTATGTGACCTCTGGCACAACCTTTGCCTCTCAGAGTCCCATTTTCATTCTCTATAAAATGAGGGCTTTGGGCGAGGTGCCCCTAAGGCTGCTTCTGACTCCCAATCCATTAGTCCTACCTTTGGACCTTGGGCAAGGGCCTTTCTTCTGGGCCTCAGAGACTTCATCTGTTCAAGAAGGGGATTGTCTGAGCCCTAAATTCCCTTCTGGTTCCATGTCTGTCTTAGACCAGAGACAACCCAAGAGTGAGGACTGCACCCTACCCCTACCTTCCCAGGTTCCCCTTGAAGGAAGGAAGGAAGAAAGAAAGGAAGGAAGGAAGGAAGAAGGAATGGAGGGAGGGAGGGAGGAAAGAAAGAAGGAAGGAAGTAGGCAAGAAAAGAGGAAGAAAGGAATGAAGGAAGAAAGGAGAAAAGAAAGAAGGGAGGGAGGGAGGAAGGAAGGAAGGAAGGAAGGAAGGAAGGAAGGAAGGAAGGAAGGAAGGAAGGAAGGAAACAAACATTCATTAAGCAATTATGATGTGCTGGGCCCTGTGCTAAGCACTGGGAACACAAATACAAGTACAAACAACAACCAGCCCTTCCCTCAAGAAGCTTACATTCTAATAGGGAAAAGTTGACAAAAATTGGAAATGACATGTGATGGAGGGGCTGTGGGAAATCAGGCACATTAATGCATTGTTAGTGGAGTTTACGAATTGGTCAGCCATCCTGGAAAGCACTCTGGAACTGTGCCTCAGAAGCTATTAAACTGTGTGCATACATTTTGACCTAGCAATATCACTGATAGGCCTTTTGGTGCCAAAGTGATCAAAAAAAAAAAGGAGGAAAAATATCTATAGCTATGTAAATATTTATAGCAGCTGTTTTTGTGGTGGCCAAAAAACTGGAAGTTAAGGGAATACTCATCAATTGCAAAATGGCTGAATAAGTTGGAGTAGATGAATATAGTGGAATACTATTGTGCTGAAAGAAACTATAAAGAGAATAGTTTCAGAGAAAATTAGAAGATGTGTATGAACCGAAACAGAGTGAAGTGAACAGAACCAGGAGAACAATTTACACAATAACAACATTTGAAGACAAATCTCTTCGAAAGATATAAGAATTCTGATCACTGCAATGACCAGCCAAAATTCCAGAGAACTCATCATACAACACGCTGCTCCTCACATCCAATGCAGAGGTGATGGATTCAGGATGCAGACTGAAACATTTATTTTTTGAACATGGCCACTGATGGAATTTGTTTTGCTTAGCAATACATATTTGTTATAAAGATTTTTTTTTATTTTTTCTTTTTCATTTGAAAAAGAGGAGAAGGAGGAGAGGTAAATAGATGTTTTCTTTTAAAAAAAATAAAGCTGCAAAAAAAAAAAATGACTACCTAACACAAAATCAAGATGTGCTTTCTAATACTGAAATAGATGGCAAACAGCAACATAAATGTCCTGAATGATTTTGAAAAGAATAGCATCCTTAGAATGGAATCTTGAAAAGTCATTTTTGAATTTGATGATATGAAACCAACTAATAGACCAACTATATTGAGAGTAATTTTTAAAATCCACTATTGCCTATAACCATCATGTGTAATTACATTCTCTTAAAATATTTAACATAACACAAAAAACATTTCAGAACCCACATAAAACAGTATATCCTGAGGCTGTTATCAGGATAAAGCTCAAAGAAAGAGTGGTAGACCTATCTGAAAATATTCCAAAGGATAAGTATGAGAAACCACTGTGGAAGAAGCAACTTGAAAAAAAATATAGAAGACTACAGAAAGACAACGTAGCCAGTGTGAAAACGTAGACACCATGCTGCCACATTAAAGGCAACTAAGAAAGTACATGAACAGTAAAGACCCCAAAACAAAGGAGTGTAAGAAATTCTTGATGCTTTTAATTAACAATTGTGATCAAAAGCCAAAAGGTTAAGGAGATAGAGGGAGTCAAATCAGCACAATGACTAAAATAAACAATTCAATATCAATAAGAAATAATTATATGGTTGGGGCTTGAAAAGAAAGGAAATTAGAGGACAGAGAATTGCCCAAAGAACGAAAATGGGGAAAATTTCTTGTCACCTCTATGGTCAAAAGAAACCCAACACAATAAAAATACAAGTTGAATCAAACACAAAATAGAAAGCTTGCACAATATGAGCGCAATAAGTAATAAAATAGTTTCATCAAGTTTGGTGACTGAAACTCTAGTGTCTCTGCCAAACTGGAAATCAGCAGGTCCAGATAAGATCCATAATTATTGGCTCAATTAGCACATGAACAACTAGCAAAGCACCGGCTTCCTCTCTGATGCAAGTCTGATCCTATCTTTCTTAACAGAAGGCTTTTTTTTTTTATCAATCAACAAATATTTATTAGGCACCTACTATGTACCAGACACTGGGAATATCTAGACAAAGTAAAAACAGTCTGCCCTCAAGGAGCTTACATCTAGACAGGGAAGCAACACATACATATATAGGCACGTTACCAAAAGATGAAACCATAAATGACTCCTTCAAATATAGGTCAATTACATGTTTGTGAACTTTATACAAAGCATTCATGATTTATCGTATTCAAAAGATCTACACAGTTTTTTTAAGTTTTTAAATTTATTTTAAACTTAAGTGTGAAAGAAGGAAAAAAAATTGCCATGTGCACAGCAGAACATAAGAAAGGATTCAATATAAAGCAATAAATTTCCTTTTCAAGAAAACCTGTGTAATAAATACTATACACTGTTTTCAAAGCTGTCCAGCTTTTCTTTTCTTCCTTGTAGGTTTTCTTTTGTTCTCTACTGTGCATTTTTTGCTTTATTTTTTCTGTCCCTCCCCCCGCCAAAGAAAGCTACAATTGAGCACAGATACACACACACATATAAACATAGAAATATACACATATACACTCATGCACATATTTGTAAAGTTGTATTATGCTTATTTCTATTTGTCATCTGTTTCTCTGAAGATGGATAGCACCTTCTTTCATAAGTTCAAGTCTTTCATGTTTTTCTAAATCAACTAGCTCATCATTTCCTATACCACAGCACTATTCCAAACCAATTCCATTCTGTCTAAGAGATTGTCTATGAAAGTTCTCCCTGTCCAATTTTCTGCATTCCTTCTATTCTTGGTGATATAAGTTTTATTTATACAAGAAGACTTTAATTTAAAATAATCAAAATTATCCATTTAACACTTCAACAATGCTCTCATCTTATAATATGGTTTAAGGCCTGATACTACTGGATCTGCTTCCTTTACATCTTTTTTCATCTGGTTTCTTTGAAGTTCCTGACAGAGTTCTTTTAAATAAACTTTGTTATTATTTTTTCTAACTCAGCAAAATAATTTTTTTGTAATTTAATTGGGATAGCATTACATATATAGGTTAGTTAGGTAAAATTGTCATTTTTAACCATGAACAGTAAATATTACTTCAATTATTTAGATCTAATTTTATTTGTATAAAAAGTGTTTTATGCTTATATTCATATAGTTTCTATGTCTGTTTTGGCAGGTATATGCTCAGGGTTTTTTATCCTGTCTAGTTATTTTGAACAGTCTAAAACAACATTGAATAATATGACTGACATGTAGTGTAATTCTCCATTTTTCTCTTTTGATTAAATCTATTTTAGCTTTAACTTTGTCTGAAATCATGATTACTACCCTTGCTTTTTTATATCATAAATTCTATTCCTGACCTTTATTTTATGTTTGTGTATATCTCTTACTTTTTAATCATTTTCTGAAAGCAACATATTGATGAATTCAAAATTTAAATCTGCTCTCAGTTTCCATTTTATGGGTAAATTTATCCCATTCATGTTCTAAGCTATAATTACTTGCTGTGTACTTTCTGCCTTTTTATTTTTCCTCATTATCCTTCTCACCCTATTCCTATCCCTCCTCACTCCTCTGCTTTACTTCCACCTGCTACCTTGCCCTCCTATTCCTCAACTTACCCAAACCTCCAAGAATCCCTCCCTTATCCTCTCCCTCCACCCTATGTCCTTGCCCTCTTATTTCTTTCTGAATATAGATTTTTATACCCTTCCAGATACATACGTATGGATGTATATATGTTGTTCCCTCTTTAACCCATTCCTGATAAGAGTAAGACTGCACTACCTGCCCTCATCTCTACTAGCTTCTTCTGTATCAATTTTTCCTTTTCTGTCTCATTTGTATGAGATAATTGCTCCTTGTTATCTCTCCCTACACAGTTTTATTTTTTTCTAGAATCACCCCATCTTACTCAACTCAGCCCAAGCCTTTCTTTCAAACTATCTAAATAAAAATTACAGTCATAATAGAACTGATAATATTTTATATATAAGTGATTTGACCTTATTGAGTCCCTTAGAACTGGTTCTTAATGTTTACTTTATATTTCTCCTGGATATTAAATGCCAAATTTTCCCTTAAGTTCTGCTGTTTTTGTCACAAATAACTGAAAGTCTTTTAGTTCACTAAATGTCCATTTTTTTTTCCATTCAGGATTATACTTAATTTTGTTGCATAAGTTATCCTTGGTCATAACCCCAGCTCTTTTGCTCTATGCAATATAGTATTCCAAAACCTACGGTACTTCAACCTAGTAGCTGGCAGGACTTGTGTAATCCTTATTGTAGCTCCGTGATATTAGAATTATTTTTTTCTTGTTGCTTCCAATATTTTCTCCTTCACCTGGGAGCTTTGAAACTTGGCTAGGATATTCCTGCAAGTTTTCCTCCTGGGATCTCTTTCAGGTGGTGATCAGTGGATTTTTTCTATTTCTGCTTTGCTTTCTTGTTCTAGAACTTCAGGCAACTTTTCTTGATAATTTCTTGTAATATTGTATCAAAATATTTTTAATCATAATTTTCAGGCAGTTCTATGATTCTTATATTATTTCTCCTCAATCTATTCTCCAGATCAGTTGTTTTTCTGATGAAATGTTTCACATTCTCTTCTATTTTTCTCATTCTTTTGGTTTGGTTTTATTATTTCTTTGTGTCTTAGAACATCATTAGCTTCCCCTTTGCCCAATTCCAGTTTTCAAGGAGTTATTTTCTTCCTTAAGTTTTTGGTTCTCTATTTCAAGTTGATTGACTTTCTTTTCATAATTTTCTTGATTTTTGTAGATGACTTATTTTTTTTTTCAAATTTTTCCTCAATCTCTCTTACTTGATTTTTAAAGTTCTTTTAAAGTTTTTCTAAGAAATCTTTTTGTGCTTGGGACCATTTGATGTTTCTCATTGGAAAAAAAAAAGAGTGACTTTTTAAGCTCCATTATCTTCCTCTGAATATGAACCCAGATCTTTTCTATCCCTATAGTAGCTATCTATGGTTGAGTTCTTTCTCCTTTGCTTGATTATTTTTATTTATTTATTTTTGTTTTATTTTATTTCTTGCAGCTATTAGAGTGATCAAGTTCTAATCCTGAGGTATGGGGAGTAATGCCTCAAGCTTTACTGTTATTTTCATAGGTCTGTCCCATGGGCTCAACCTGGGGCCCTTCTCTCCACTCCTAAGCCACAGTTAGAGCACCTGGTCACACTGTCCTGCAAATGATCTTACTCCCTGTAGCCCCTCAAGTGGCTGCAAAGCACAGCTGTCCCCTCTTCCCTGGAACTGAAACCAGGGATTCTGCTCTCCTGCAGGCACCCACAGTCAGCAGGGTTCCCTTCTCTCACTACTGCAGTCAGTCACCAGCTGTGTGCTAACAGCTTCTCCCTGAGAGTGCCAGCCCAGCCCAGGAGGCGTCTGGTCAGCAGAGCTGTGCTTGGCCTCCCTCTGCAGTGGAAGGTCCTTCTGTCTTCTCCTCTTCACATTGTCCATGAGACGAAAGTTTCTAAGGTTGAGGCTGCCTCCCGACCCCAGCTGCCCCCAGGGTTTGTCGTTTGTAGATTCCACAGAGTTGGCCTGGAGGTGTCGGCACTTCACTCAGGTCGAATCTCTGCCCCTGGCAGTCAAGTCTTTCCTGGGATCTTCTTAGGAGAACAACTGCTTTACCCTGACTTTTGATGATTTTTGTTTATGTCCGCCACTCTACATTCCCTCTGAGGCAATGTTCTGTCTTTTTCTATAAAGGAAATTTGGAGATCTGAAAGTTTTCTGACCTACTCCACCATCTTCCCAGAATCCTCTCTGATTTATGCACTCTTACAAAAAAAATAAAGTATTGGCCAAGGAGCAAAAGAAAGGATACCAAAAGCCCCAGGGGTGTGAAGAGTAGTTTGTGATCAACATTTATCAAATAGGTCTCCCGAAATTCACATAACATTTTCACTTTCTAGCTTGGTTATCACAAAAATCTGTGACTCAATTCTGCATTCATGCCTTAGGCATGTTCTGCAATATATAAAACAGAATAGAAATGTGTAGACTAGGAGAGAAGAAAAATGAGAATGCTCAAATACTTGACGTCCACATAGAAAACTTTCATATGTAAAATATAACAAACCCTCCCAAAAAAATCAAGAAAAATTGATACAAAATATGTCATTTTTCATGGCTGTTGTGGCTCTGCCTAGCCTCCAATTCATTATCATCATGCCTGATCAGCATTTGGCTTTCAGATCAAAGAGAAAAAGTCAAGATGGATGACAATAACTCTACAATACATCCAAACAAACATTTATTCACTATTCAGGAAAGATTGGGCTCCTATCCCCAAGATAGTTCTAGAGAGATGAAGATTTCCTCAACAAAAAAAAGAGGATGATTAACAAGTGTCCTGAGAGCACACAATGAATAGATTCCAAATGTATACAAACATTAAGAACTGATGGGCCTCACCTCACAAAACAATAGCAATAACTGACTGCAGGCATATGCCACTGCTTTCAGGTTGAATGTAAGCTTCTGGAATGGCTAAGATCCAGGAATGGAATAAAAAGGGGGCAAACTGGAAGGGGAGCATTCTGGGAACAAATATCACACGAACCTAATCAACAAGATGTCAACAAAAAAAATGGAACAATGGTCTGAGTCAGGAGGATTTGTTTATAGAAATACAGAGGGATTTGTGAAGGTTATTCAGAATCAGATCATTCATTGCCATCAGAAATTATTAAAGACTTATACTTCAG
>NW_020954615.1:1279971-1293158 GCF_900497805.2 Vombatus ursinus
GACTTGCCCAGGGTCACACAGCTAGTAAGTGTCAAGTGTTTGGTCTGAGACAGGATTTGAACTCAGGTACTCCTGACTTCAGGGCCGGTGCTCTATCCACTGTGCCCCCTAGTTGCCCCCAAGAATAAGGTTTTTAATAAATATCATCAAATAGAATCCTCATCATCTCTAAACAACATGGAATGAAAAGCTTTCAAAATATAGAGACCTAATATGAATGTAATGGAATACTATTGTGCTATAAGAAATGAGTAGGTGTATTTCAGAAAAACCTGGAAAGACTTACATGAACTGATGCTGAGTGAAGTGAGCAAAACCAAGAGAACATTGTACACAGTTACAGCAACATTGTACAGTGATCAGCTGTGAATGACTTAGCTATTCTCAGCAATACAAGACAATTCCAAAACACTCATGATGGAAAATGTTATCTACATCCAGAGAAAGAATGATGGAGTCTGCATATCGAAGCATGCTATTTTCATTTGGTCTTTGTTATTTTGTGGCTTTTCCCTTTTGTGCTGTTTCTTCTTTCATGACATGACAAATGTGGAAATATGTTTACATGATTGTACATCTATAACCTATATCAGATTGCTTGCCATCTAGGGGAGGGGGAATGAGTGGAAGGGAAGGATAAAAAATTTGAAACTCAAAATCTTGTAAAAAATGAATGTTGAAAACTAAAAAATAAAATTACATGAAAAATATATGGAGACCTAGCAGAAGAAATTAAAACCATGTGAGAACAGAATGTAATACATGTCTATTATATGTATATATTTAGCTATAATATAATGACTATAAAAGAGTAATATCAGAATAGTGATTTGTCCTCAGGTTGTTTCTATTTGAACCTGATTTTAAAAAAAAGGAAAAGAAGAATATGATGATGGTGGTGGTGGTGGGGAGGATGATCTGTGCAATTGTCTACCTATAAAGTGGCTAAGATCCAAGAACAGAATCAAAAGGCACTCTGCGGACAAACATCCACATGAAATCAACCAACAAAATGTCAACAGAGAACTGTCAAACAAAAGGCTGAGTTGTATGGATTTGTTCATTAAAGCAGGGAGATTTGTGGCAGCAATTCAGAATCAAGTCACTGCCCTCAGAAATTACAGAAAAGTTATCCTCAAGAAGTCCAGGTTTACTGCTAGATACAGATTATGTAATGAAATGGTAGAATCTGTGTATCACATCACTGTTGGTTGTGAAAATTTCTCATCTACTGGATAACTAGAAAGAGATGCTCACGAGGCTGGAATTATCCATTGGAAGCTTTTTTCTTTGCAAACTAAGAGCTGACAAATCCCTGTACCACAAATGCAAACCCTAAAATATCCTTGAGAATTCAAAATTAACCATACCAGCATCAGAGCCATATCCCAGACAGAGTTGCTGCTTGCAACCACCTGGATATAAAATCGATCCATGTAATTTAAGAATGACTTTTTTAATAGATGCCATCCTACAGAATACTCATATGCTCTAAATTATGTCAAATGAAAAGCTTTCCAAATATAGAAACCTAGAGGAAAAAAAAAGCTAAAACCATGTGGGCGCAATATGAAATCCATAACAACTCTGACATCCTGTCTGCTCTCAGTGGTCCTGAAGTTGCTTTTGCTTATACCAATAGTCTTATTCATTTTTTTTAAAAATCAGTCATTTTATTCCCAGGGATAACAGTCCAAAAAACAAAATATGAAAAAAAGTAATAGGATAGCAACTTGTTCCCTGACTGTTTCAGCTTGTGTCCCATCAAAAAAAGATGAAAAGAATGAGACAGTCATAATGCTAACCTGATAAAGTACCTGCCACCCCATCCTCCTGCCTGCTCCGGGGATTCTCCCAAAGACACTTCCAGTGAGCCTACAGAAAATAAGTTCGTGCCCTAATACTTTTTAGCCTATTTTTTAAGACCATCATTTTATCTACCTGTGCAATGTCCAAAGAACCTTAAGTCTAAGAGAAACATAGTAAGACAGTGATTCGCTCTTGCACTATTCTATCTGAACCCCATCAGATAGAAGGTGAGAATGAAAATAACAACACTAATAACTGACATTTACATAGTGTTCTAAGGTTTTGAAGCCAGTTGTAGATATAATATTTTGAGCTTCACGTCAACTTTGTGAGCTTAGTACTATAAGTAATAATAATAAAAATAACTAGCACTTATATAACATGGTGGGTTTGCAAAGCACTTTACAAATATTTCATTTTATCCTCACAACAGCCCTGGGAGGTAGGTGCTATTATTATCCTCACTTTACAGATAGGAAACTGAGGAAAACAGAGGTTTAGTGACTTGCAGATGGTCACAGGCAGTGTGAGAATTTGAACTCAAGTCTTTCTAAGTCCAGAGTTCTTTCCACATTGCCTTGAACCTAACCATAGCCCTCACCCCCTAACTAATCCTCACCCACCCATGATCTTTAAACTGTTTACCCTTTCCTGATGTAGGAGGGTATCTATAAAATGAGATTATTCCTAATAATTTATGGTTCTATGGCTCCATGAAAATCAACAAGCATAGAGTGCTGACCTGGAATCAGAAAAACCTGAGTTTAAAACCTGCTTCCAAAACTTACTAGATTTGTGACCCTGGGCAAGTGCCTCAGTTTCCTTGTCTGTAAAATGGGGATAACAATAGCATTTGCCTCCCGGGGTTGTTGTGAGGATCAAATGAGACAATATGTGTGTAGCACTAGACAAATGTGACCAAGCAAGCTTTTGTCAGAAGGACTGTTACATAAATGTTAGCCATTATTCACCCCATGGCAACCCTATGAGATTGGCAGCACAGAGGATTTTTTTGGGCTTTTGAGTAGCCTTGTGGTTTCATTCCATAAGGAACCTCCAGTTGAGAACGTTCCCCCTACCCACACAGATCTGGCTAGGCCTGCTCTGTCTGACAATGGGAGAGGGCTGCCTGGAGCCCTGAGTGAGAGTCAGTGACTTGTGCAAACTCATACAGACAGTATGGGTCAGAGGTGGGACTCGAACCCAGGTCTTCCTAATGCCAAACCTGGTCCTCCAGTCACTTCATCATCTGCTCCTCTCATACAGTGTAATTATCACCACCACCACCCCATGTACACACATACTTTTACAAATAACGTATGAGAGAACTGAGGCTCAGAGATTTGAAAATAGCTTGTTCATGGTCAAGTGATGGAGCTGGGATTTCAACCCACATCTCCTGAGTCTATGCCCAACATTCTTTATTTGTTCATTCTTTCATTCCTTCATTCCTCTTTGGCCTCCGCTCCTGACTCTCTGGATGTCTTTTTCCACTATGACCCAGCAGCCCTTTCACCACCGACTTCTTTGAAACTCCCTATCATGCCCTGTTCGTGTGTCGTCTTCACTAGATTGTGAGCTCCCTGAGGGCAGGGACTGTCTTTGTTTGTAATTTTTATTTGTATCCCCGGTACTTAGTACATGCTTGGCACAGTGTAGGTACTTAATAAGTGTTCATGATTGACTGACTGACTTGGACTGACCCACCCCACCCTCAGGCCCCTTCCTCTGACTGCTCAGTTTCTCTCAGAACTTCCATTTTAAGGAAAGTGCCCAGGTCAGTCACGTTCACTTCTTTATTCCTCTCTGGACTCCCCTCCTGATTCTCCAGACTTCCCTTCCCACCATGCCCCAGCAGCCTCCTCACTCTGGAGGATCACTCCACCCGCATAGCCTTCTCCATTCCCCCAAGCTTTCTTTTCTGGGTTCTTCCCCCACCGGAATGGAAGCAAGCTGATGGGAAGAACTGACTTTCTTCTTGGTCCTGTTTGTATCACCAGCACTTAGCACGATGCCTGGCACACAGTAAGTGCCTAATAAGTTCTTGTGAACTTGATCCTTCCCACTACATCCCATTGCCTCTTCTCAGTTGTTGACCCCCAGAACAATGGGACCCATAATAAAGGGAGAAATGGCTAAAGAAAAGGGGTACAGAGTCTAGAAGCAGACCTCAAGGTCATCACAGAGAAGGAGTTCTGAACCTTTTGTGTGTCATGGAGCCCTCCAGCAGTTCAGTGAAATATAGAGATGCTCTCTCAGCCAAATGTGATCGTTGGACTACAAGCTCCTTGAGGGCAGGGACTGCTTTTGCCTCTTTTTGTTTCCTCAGTGCTTAGAACCGAGCTTGGCACATAGTAGGCACTTAATAAATATTTATTGACTGAGTGAATGTTTCTGAATGTATAAAGTAAAATACACAGAATTACAAAGGAAACCAATTCTATTGAAATAAATATGTAATTTTCCCCCAAATTCACAGATCTGAAATCAATCCTCAAACTCCACTTAGTAAGTACCTACTAAGTGCAAGGTGCATTGCTGAGGGCTAAAGGAGATAAAAAAGATCAATGAGAGACAGTCCTTGCCCTCTGGGAATTTATCTAAGAAGGGAGATAAGGCAGGTAAACAGATAACTATAATAGAAATTAGAATATGCTAAGTTCACACTAATTGTACCGTCTCAGGAGAAATTGTGGCATCAAAAGAGTACAGGCTCTGGAGTCAGAGACTAAAGTTCAAATCTAACCCTAACCCTAACCCTAACCCTCTCACCCTTCCTGCCTGTCAGACCTTGGGCAAGTCACTTAACCTCCTTGTACCTCAGTTTCCTCATCTTTAAATGAGGCAGTTGAACTAAATGGCCTTCCAGCTCTGCATCTCTGCTCCTGTGATCACTGCAGTAACAGCTGAGGCGGGGATTGAAGGCTTCCAGTGGGAAGCAGCATCTAGGTCCTGAACAATTGGTAGGAATCACCAGGTAGAGAGCAAATGAAGAATTAGGGCCATGTTCCTGCAACACCTTAGGGTCTGCAAAACACTTTACGTGCATTCTCTCATTGGAGACTTACAACATCAGGGATGTGGGTCCTCTGTTATCTGCACTCCCCCCTTTTTTAAATGAGATTTTATTGGTGTAGAGAAGCTGTCCATCACTGATCCACAGCTTACAGTGTTAGAATTGCCTCAGGACATGGAGAAGTTGTTATTTGCCTTTAATCATACTGACAACAGGGCAGCATTCACTATGACACACTGCTTCTCATCCCCACTTTACAGATGGGGCAACTGAGTCTCAGAGAGGTTAAATGACTTGTCCTGCATCATACAGCTAGTGCCTGAGCCAGGATTCAAACCCAGACCTCTTCTATGCTAAAGGAGAATGAGCAAAGGTATGGAGACTAGAGAGAACAGAATATGTTCAAAATTGGCCACCCAACTTGGTTAGAATATAGAGCCCATGATGGGGAGTCAGATAGAGGGGAGGGCCTCGAATGCCAGGTTGAGGAGGTTAGACTGCAGAAGGTTAAGTTCTGAGCAGAGAAGTCTCGTGATCAGAGCTGTGCTTTAGGAACAGTGTATGGAGAGAATGCAGGAGGAGACAGGCCAGTCAGAAAGCTATTGCAATAGTCCAGGTGAAAGGTAATGAGGGCCTGACCTAGGGTGGTGGCAAGGATGGGAGAGAGATTTCCAGGGGAAAATCGATAGGTCCTGGTGACTTTTGGGATGTGTAGGAAGAAGCAGAGGAGGAGCCAGAGATGACTCGGAGCTTTGCTGGATGGGTCACTGGAAAGACAGTGATGGCATCAACAGAAACAGAGAAATGGGGAGAAGGGCAAGGGTTCAGGAGGAAGGGGGCAAGCTCGGGTTTGGATCCAGGGCCCTGGCTCTAAGGCTGGAGGAGACCATAGACACCATCAAGTTCAACCCTCTGATCTTCTAGATAAGGAAACTGAGGCCTAGAGTGGCCATGTGACTTCCCCAAGAACACACAGGTAGTAAGCACCAGAGGCTAGAGCTAAACCCGGAGTTCCTGGTCTTGTCAATTTACCAAGATGCTTCTGCCAGAAGGAGATGCCCCACTGGTCATTGGAAATGTGAGTCTTCAGCTCAGGCGAAAGGTCAGGGCTGGAAATAGGGGTTTGGGAGTCAAGTATTTAGAGATAATAGTTGAAGATGTGAAGAAATGTTGCCAAATCATAGGATTTCAGATGTGGAAGAGACCTCAGCATTAGTCATGAAAGGAGTCCCCACTCTAATACTCCCGACAAGTGGTCATTTAGTCTCTGCTTATAGGCCTCCAAGTTGGGGGAGCCCATCACCTCTCGAGGTAGCCTACTGTGAAGATGTTGGCCCTGGCTTTCCAAAGTCTCTTGTCAGGAGGACTGAGCCTCTAGCTGAGTTCCTAGGAGAGGGGTTGGGCTACATTAAGCTACCCATGCTCTTCTCTGGTCTAGCTCAAGAACTGCACGGGTCTAGGAGACAGCTGGTGGTTGAGTCCAAAGTATGGCCAGGTTTGGGGACCAGTCTGTAGCTTCAGTTAAGAATTTAACTTTTTTCAGTTTGTGAATGGGTATAGAGGTCAGTCTGTTCCCAGGATTCGGCCAAGGTTAAGGCTCGATCAGCGGCCAAGACTTGGGGTCAAACGGTGATCATGATTAGAGGTCTGTGACCAGGGTTAGGAGTCGGTCTATAGCCGGGGTTAGGGATCAATGTGTGCCTAGAGCTTGGGCTCAGTCCTTTTGGTTGGGGTCAGTGTGGGGCCAAGATTGGGACTCAATCTCTGACCTAGATTAGGGGTCAATCTTTGGCTATGATGGGAATCACTCTGTCACTGACATTGGGGCTCTATCTTCGGCCAAATTCAGGGGTCAAGAATGTGGTTGAAGTTAGATGTCCATCTGGGATCAGGGTCAGTCAGCTAGTAACAGGTTTTCTTGTCGCAAAAAGCCTTTGATTCAAAAGAGGTTTGGACTGACGTTGACCTCATTACTGTGATGCTTTGACTACTGAATTAACCATCATCACCAGCACTTCATGGGGTTCAGTGAGCAAGGGCAACGCAGAAAAGGTTGGCCCAGATCCAGGGACGGGAAACCTTAACAGGACAAGGGCGTCCATATCACCAAGACAGAGCCACATTCTCCTGTGAGCCACCCTCTCCCCCCCCAATCTGATTTCTTTGAGACTCCCCTGTTTCTTTTTGAGCTTATTAGCATTTGGCCCATCTGAGATCCTCCCCAGAGGGAAGATGTTGCAAACACCCTAGGTTTAAGCTTGGGGACTGGAGGAGCAGCTTTGAGATGGGACCTGTCCAAATCCCCCGCCTATTTCTACAGACTTAATAACAGAGGCCAGGTTGGGATAAGTGGCCATTCTCCACCCCCACAGAAGGAGGGGGATGGAGCTACTGAGGGATATTTGGGGCTGGGAAATAAGGAAGGACTTCTCAGCATCAAGGGTTGGGTGACTAGGGAGCAAGGGTCACTCTAGGTCAAAACGGTGAATTGGGTGAAGTTTGCCTTTGACTGTCCCCAAAAGACAGCATAGTATGGGGGGGATACCTGGATCTGGGGTACAGTCCAAGTCTAGCATTAGCTTGCTGTGTGACCTTGGGTAGGTCACATTCCCCTCCGAGCTCCAGTTATGTCTTCTGAAAATGGTAGGGACTTGGTAGAACAACACTTCCATTTTACAGATGTGGAAATTTGTGGCTGGGGACAGAAAGTGATTTGCTTAAACTAACACAAAAATCAAGGGAAAGAAATGGGAATGAGATTCAGGTCCTCTGACTCACCAGCTGGACTAACCCTGGAGGATCACTGGCTCACATTTCTAGAATGCTGTACTTTGCATAATAGTGTCTCATCTGAGCCCCACAACAACCCTGGGAGTTGTATTATTCTCATTTTTCAGGTGAGGAAACTGAGACTCAGGTTACTTAACTTGTTTTGGGTCATCCAACATATGGACTTTTCTTGACTTCAAATCCAGAGCTGTAGCCATGATACCATATTGCCTCCCAGATAGCCTATGATGGCATCCCAGAAGAAGGGAAGGGGAAGAGAGTAAGCATTTATTAAGCACCAATGGTGTGCCAGGCATTGTGTTAAGTACTTCGCAGGTATTATCTTGAGGCCATGTCCTTTCACCGGTTTCTGTCTGTGGATCCTCATCCTAGAGGGAATCTCCTTGGCTGAAGACTTTGGTTTCACCTTTGCTGATTCATAGAATCTCTTTATCTCAGGGTTGATGAGGATCTTAGGGATCATCTATCTAGCCCATGCCTGGGCAAGAATCTCTCTACAGTTTGTCTGACAAGTGAGTGTTCAGCCTTTACCCAAGGACCTCCAGCCAGGGGCCACCCACCACCTCCCCAGGTGGCCTACTTGCTTGGGGACAGCACCACAGGTGAAGAAAGTTTGCTGACATCAAGATGAAATTTAAGTCTTTGCATCATCTTTGGCTCCTTTTTCCCACCTGTGCCCTGTGAGGCTGAGCAGAACAAAGCTAATCCCTCTTCCATAGACAGCCTTTGGAAAATGCAGAAAGAGCCTTGTGCCCTTTCTCTCCCAAGTCTTTCTTCTCCAGGCTAAATGCCCCTGGTCTCCTCCATTGTTCTTCATGGCATAGTCCTCATGTGCCCTCACTGCTCACATCTCTGCAGATGCCAAATTCTTTCCACTTTATCCTTCACTCATTCATTCCTTTATTTTTTATTCAGTACCTGATATGTGCCAGGCACCATGCCCATCTCCTTTGTGTCTCTGGTTTCCTGTCATACATTCCTTTCCATCCACAATTTGACCACTTCCTTCAGGAAGCCTTCCCTGATTACTCCAGGTGACTCTACTCTTCCCTCCCTTATCTGCTCTCTAGCAGACTTATAGCCTGACCCTTGACACTGTACCATCCTGTATCATTCTTCACTTCATAGACCTGTTTGTCATCTTGTTATTTCCCATCAGACTATTAGCATCTTCAGGGCTGTGATTGAGCCTTCTTCATTTACATCCTTGGCAGAATAGCCTGGCAGAGTGCTGAGCCCATAGCTAAATACTGGATGGATGGATGGATGGATGGATGGATGGATGGATGGGTGGATGGATGGATGGATGGATGGATGGATGGATGGATGGTTGAGTGGGTGGATGGATGGATGGATGGGTGGATGGATGGATGGATGGGTGGATGGATGGATGGAGGGATGGATGGATGGAGGGATGGATGGATGGTTGAGTGGGTGGATGAATGGATGGATGGGTGGATGGATGGATGGGTGGGTGGATGGATGGATGGGTGGGTGGATGGATGAATGGGTGGGTGGATGGATGAATGAATGGATGGACTGGAGAATCTAAGTCTGGTTCACAGATCACTTGACTTTCACAAGTATTCAGTAAGAACTCACTGGTGGAGGGAGAGTAGTTTAACAATTGAAGGGAGGAGGAAAGGCCTCTCACAGGAGTCAGCACCTGAGCTAAGCCTTGAGGGAGCTCGGCGTTCCAAAAGGCAGAGGTGAGGAGCAAGAGCATTCCAGGCTGGGGGAGTGGGGAGCGAGGCACATGAAGCAGCTTTGGGGGAAAGAGTTTCAGTTGAATGAGAAGATCAAAAGCCAGACTGCAGAGGGTTTAGAATCAAGGGATAGGAGGTGAGAGATGAAATGCCTGGGCAAGAGCAAGTGAGTCAGTTTGGCTGGAAAGTGAGGATGGGAGGTGGAGTGATATCTTATCATCTGGGAAAGGTAGTCTGGAGTCAAACTATACAAGGTTTAAAAGCCGAATGGGAGACTTTGCATTTTAGGCTAGGGGCAATGGGAAGGTCCTGATGGTTTCTGAACAGGGAAATAACTCATCCTTTAAAAAAGTAGAATTCCTCTGCTGAGCATGGTAGCGTTCCTGCAATCCCTGCTGCCGAAGAGTCTGAGGTTGGTGAATTGCTTGAGCTCAGGAGTTCCGAGCTGCAGCGGCTTAAGCTGATCTGAAGTCATGGCTTAATATGGCACCAATATAGTGAGCTGACCCAAAGTGGGGAGCTGCCTAAAGAGAGGTGAAAAGAAGGAGAAAGAAGAGGAGGAAGATTCCCAGAGTCCATGAAATGAAGGAAGAAGGCTGCTTTGTAAGCCTTTGAGAGCCACAGCTTGATGGCAGAGTAGATAGAGCCCTGGGTATAGAGTCAGGAAGAGCTGAGTTCAGATCTGGCCTTGGACACTTACAAGTTGTGTGACCCTGGACAAGTCACTTAACCTCTGCCTCAGTTTCCTCATCTGTAAAATAGGGATAACAACAGACCTACTTACCAGGGTTGTTGTGAGAATCAAATAAAATAGTATTTGTAAAGCACTTAGAACAGTGCCTGGCACACTATATAAACATTAGCTGTTATCATTAAACTATGGTGGGAAGGAAGATGAGATGAAGGACTGTGACTCCAGCTTCACCAGGTCCCAACCATCACCCAGAGGACCAAGGCAAAGAGGACATGAACTATCTCCACCCAACAATAATCACTGTATGCCCTCACCAAATCACAGAACTGGAGAGAAGGGAGGGGCCTTGTTAGCCATTAAGTTCAAAATATACCTGAAAGGAATCCCTACAGCCACAGCACAATAGTGTACAGGGGACACACAGTAATGGGAACTTAATATATAATATGAATATATATGGCTAGGGGAACTTAATCACCTTATTTCCTATGACATATTCCTCCATCCCACCCCAGAGATGGTTACGCCTTGATCTTGCCTTCACCTGTGTGTGTTCTATTTCCATGTTCTTGAACTCTGACATGCTTTAATCTGATCATGATAAAGGATCCTTTATCATTCCATCTTTCCCTATGCCCCCTAACCCTGCTCTTCCTCCTCACTATGACCACCTCCAATCCATTCACTCCTCACTTCTTTCCCAGGCCATCTCAGATGAACTTACTATTCTCTCTTCAGCTCAATGCCATGCTACCCTCCATGGTCAAATCCCTTTCCTCCTTGTCCTAGCACTGAGTACCCCTTCCCAACCCCCAACCTTAGATTACTCCCTGCTTCCACCTACCTGCTTTACTCCTGTTCTTACGCTATCGAGAAAATAATGAAACCGAGATGAGTAGATTCACTACAAATTTATGCTACATAATCTGAATTGGGCCCTCACTGAAGCAAGGCAATCAGTTCACTGTCCTCCTCACCACATGGCTTTGCCAAAGCTTTTTATCTCTCCTTAAGCCTCCCATGATGCCTCCTACCCTCACTTTCTCAGCTGAAGACTTTAATTGAAGCCAATCACTGAGAGCTCCTTTTTCTTTCCTCTTTCTCATCTCACATCACTCTGATGCCTTCTCCCAGTATCTCCTCCTCCACCCCTGTTGATAATGAAAAGGCAGATCTTTCTGCTTGCCAAGATCAACCCCTCTCCATACACCGTTGAACCTCTCCTCTCTCATCACCAACAGATTGTCCCCACTGTTGTCCCTATTCTCTCACTAATCCTTAATCTTTCCCTATCTATTGACTCCTTTCGTGCTGCCTGGGAACACACCCAAGTCTTCCCCTCCTTAACCCCCCCCCCCCCACACACACTTGACCTGACCTTCTCTGATAGCTATTGTTCCATATCTTTCCTCCCTTTCATAGCTAAACTACTATAGAAAGCCATCTACAATCTGTGCCCACACTTCCCCTCCTCTGACTCTCTTCTAATCCCTTTAAAGTCTGGTTTCTGATCTCATTACGCAATTGAAATTCTCTCCAAGGTTGAAGAGGATCTCTTAATTGCCAAGATAATGGCCTCTCCTCAGTTCTCATCCTTCTGTCCCACATTGCACCGTGTGAGTGCCTATCTCTGAATTGGTTAAGGGGTTGGAGGAGGTTGGGAAGAAACCACCCTACTGCCCATTAGGATAACAGTCTCTTTATAGCCTTGCCGGAATGCCTGGGGATGAGCTCCTCTGAGCTTAAGTAGGCTAGTCCATGGACATCAGACACTGTCCCTGTCAGTGAGCCCCAGTTCATCCTCATGACCAGGTCCTAAAGTATGTACTCCAGGTAGGTGCCATTATCATCCATTTTATAGAGATACTATTAACATCCACATTTCACAGAGTGGGAAACTGAGGCACATTGGGTACTATAAGTGGCAAAGTGGTCACTCAGACCCAACTCTTCTTACTCCAGGATTTTCTCTGCTACATCATCTGCTGCCTCCTCTGCACACACAGATGATGAAAGCGCATACACAATATGACCAGCAGACATAAGCTCCCTGAAGCCTAGGACAGCTTTGTTTGTGTCTTTGAATCTCTAGCACCCAGCACAGTTCCAGGCACATAGAAGGCCCTTAATAGACATTTGTTGAGTTGAACAAATTTAATCAGAAACAACATAGATAGTCCCAGGATAGGCATCAAAAAGTCAATCAACAAACCTTTATTAAGTGCTTAATATGTGCCAGTCACTGTGCTGAGTACTGGGGGGGGAAAACGCTGAGCATGAAGTTAGGAAAGACATGAGTTTGAATCCAATCTCTGATATTCACTTGTGTAATCCTGGCTGATCCCCTTCATCTCTCTGGGCCTCCATTTCCTCATCTGTAAAATGGGCATAATATCACCTAGAATAGGTACCTGGCAGGGTTATTTTGAGGATCATGGGACATGATGTATGGAAAACACTTTGCAAAGCTTAAAGTGCTATATCAATGTCAAATCAATCATTTTACAGATGAAGAGACTGAGTCCCAAAGAGAGAACTGACTTGCCTAAGGTCACACAGGGAAGTTTTCTGGCTCCTAATCCCAATATTGCCAGTATCATACTGCCTTTCTCCTGATAGCCTTTGGGATTTCCTTGGTACAAATGGCTACTCCCTACACCTGAGAAGAAAAGGGGCGGATAGCCATGGTACCAACCTAGGCTTCTAATGGACTTCAGGATTTCTGGGCAGGCCCTTCTAGGGCACCATGATGGAAATAAAGCCCTTCTTGGCTGGTACTATTGCTGGCATTAGCCCAGGTCCCACAGAACATGAGCTGTGGCTACCAGGTGGTTCAAAGACCTACACTAGCCAGGAAGGTGAGAGATTGGAAGAGCAAAGTCCTGGAACCAGGCTGAGCCTAGAACCAATGAGCATCCAGGAATAAATCAGCCTGGCCATAACTTCTCTCAGAACTTGGTCTGAGTACTGTTCTAATGCACAGTCCAGGGAAAGAGAGGGGAGCTCCAACTTTGATGGGAAAGACACAGGCCCTGCCCCCAGGGAGCCTCTGATGGCATCAAGATAAGGATGCGGGGGGGGGGGGGGGGGGGGGGGGGGGCAGAGGGGGGGGGAGGGGGACGCACAACCGACAGAGCAAAGCGTACACCACGCCGCATCTCCCACATCCGGC
>NW_020954615.1:1293258-1329118 GCF_900497805.2 Vombatus ursinus
GGGGGGGGGGAGAAGATAAGGATAGAGATAGGGCTAAGCAGACACAGTTACATGTATCCTAAGCCTCTCATCCCACACTGGGACCACTGCAGCTGGGGTATTTTTCCACGAAGGTGTGACTTCCTGATGCCATCTCTACATGGCTGAGGAGATGTAATCTGTAGGCTGCCGGGGAGTCCCTGCCCAGTCCCACTGTAGAAAACGGCCCCACCTTGCTGCCCTGCCCTGGGATGCCTGGGGGGAGGTGTGCCCTGATCCTATCTGGAGCACCCAGCCCAGGCTAATCAGGTGTGGTATGCCTGGGACACCCCAGCTCCCTCCTAGGAGCCAGATTGATCTGCCCTTGTGGCCTGGGTTTGAACCTCAGCCCAGGGAAGCCTGACCCCATGGCTTCCCTTCTTTCTCCACAAGTTGCTAACTAAACAAGTCACTGTTTCCAGCCCCCTGTCTCCAAGCCAGATGGCAATGAAGTCATTTTTGTCAGAGAACTTCCCCGTGGTCCTGGCCTCTCCTTCATTTAGTATATGAGGGTCCAAAATTAGGACAGAGAGCTGGAGCTGGAAGGCACCTCTAAGACCCTCTAGCCCCTTATTTTACACATGAGGAAACCTAAAGGTTACACAGGTTTGACACATTAAACTAGGGATGGGGAACCTGTGACCTCAAGGCCACATGTGGCCCTCTAGGTCCTCAAGTGTGGCTCTTGGACTGAATCCAAATTTCACAGAACAAAAGGGGATTTGGATTTGGATTCAGTCAAAGGGCCACACTTGAGGACCTAGAGGGCCACGTGTGGCCTTGAGGTTGCAGGTTCCCCACCCCTGCATTAAACCATAGGGAGCCACTGAAGATTTTTGAGCTAAGGAATGACATGAGAAAGATTATTCTTGAAGAGAAAGAAGGAGGAATTGGAAGACAGAAGGAATAAGCAAATGTGGAAGGGTTAGGATTGGTGACATAGATTTGGAAGCTGGGAAGTGGAGACAGAGAAGAGGAGAGAGGAAGGGAGCAGGAGGAGAAAGGGGAGAGGAGAGGGGAAGGAGAGGGGAGAGGAAAAGGAAGGAGGAAAAGAGAGAGGAATGGGGAGTGAAGGGGAGAAGGGAGGAAAGGACAGGAAGGGGAAGGGAGAGGGGAGGAGAGGAGAGGAGAACAGTGGAGAGGAGACTAGAAGAGGGAGGGGAGAGGAAAACAGAAAGGAAAGAGTGGAGGGGAGGGAAGAGGAGAGGAGGGGAGAGAAAGGGAGAGGACCAAGGACAGATCCTTGAGAAACACCCACATTAACAAGTCATGAAAAGAATGAAAAAGACAGAGGGAAACAGAGGAGGGTTGGAGAGGCAGAACAGGAGGAGCTAATATGCCCAAGCAATGACAATACCCCAGGGTTATTTAAACACAGAGGGACATAATATCCCAGGGAAGGTCTAACACTATAGTTTTTCTCAGTCCAAAGTAGAACTAATACAGTGGAGAAGTTGTTTACCCTATGGTTACTTATAATCCTGCAGGTTTCTCATTGAGAGGATCAGCTAATATATGAGTGAGGGAAATCATGTAACCTACTCGATGCTTACTTAGCATAGGGGGAGCTAATGTTCCCTCTGCCTAAATAACATGCTAGGATTACTTAATCACAGAGAAAGCCAAGGTCCCAAAGACATTAGAACACTATGGGATTCTCAAGCAGAGTGGGTGCTAATGTGATGTTATATAGGGAAGGTAAGAGAATAAGTATATATTAAGTGCCTAATATATGCCAGGCACTGTGGCAAGTGCTCCCCAGTTATTATCTCCTTTGATCCTCACCACAACCCTGGGAGGTGGGTGCTATTATTATCCCCATTTTACAGTTGAGGAAACTGAGGAATACACCCAAAGATTCCTTAACCACAGAGGGAGCTAATGTCCTAATGAAAAGATAATGCGCTGGAATTACTGAACTATAGGGGGAGCTGATGTCCCAGAGAAATTCTACACCCCAAAGTAAATATTTGTTGAAATAAATTGAATTGAGTAGGGTACTTTAGACTAGATAATCCTGCAGTCCACTAGAATTACTCTCTACCTAACTCATACTAGGCAAGAGGATTTTTAAAAAGCCCAAGAATAGGACTTTATATGTATCCATATTAGTTTTGTCATCTTAGAGTCAGTTTTGGATCCTTATTCTTAGAAAATAAAGAAAGAGTGCCATATGAGGTCTAATAGAGAACTAACTCTGTTATCAACCAAATAATTGAGATGATGTGGCTAGTGTGGGAAAGGGAATAATCTGGACACAGAGGCTTGAGTGAGTTAGGGAGGCAGGAAGAATCAGGATATTCAGGGGCAGAGACTGGAGCATCACGTGTGTGTCAGAGAATGTTGTAAAATAAGATAAGAAAAGCATGCTTTAGAAAGAGCTAGGGCAAGGAGACAGGCAAAGAAAGTCCTCATCATTTCCTTCTTCATGAGCGTGCACCATATATTTTCCTACCACCACACCTTTGTACCCTACCAATCCCACTCCCGAAATGCCCTCATCCTATTTCCAATGATCTAAGCCCCAAGCAACCTGGAAAGTCTGCCTTAAACCCTATATTCTCCAGGAAACCTTTTTGACTACCTAAGCACCCACTGACCTCTCCCAAGGAGCATGGTATATGACTGATGTACTCAACATAAGCTCTAAGGATTCTTTCCCCAACCCCTACTCTTACAGATGATTTGGGTCCCAGGCTTTGGTGAGTTACATGTTCCCGTAAGGGTTCTGGAATACCCCTGAAAGATTGAGGGGAGGGGATCTTTCTCTAATGCCACTGGCTTGAGCCCCAACTAGTGTGCTTCCCTCCAAGATTAACAACTAAGACTCAATTTAGTCAGCCACCTTTAAGTAGTTTGGAAAAAAAAAAAAAGAGTATTTACTTAGGTGGCAAAATAGTAACAGTTGGTTAAAAAAAAAAAAAGAATTCCCCAAAAGTCTGTGACACATTCTCACACATGTACGTATAGAGTCCAGAAAAAAGTGAACTCCAGAAAGCGCATGTAGCAAGGCGCTAACTCATAGCTCTTCGTTGCTGAAAATCCTTTGCTCATATGCACGGACACTTAAGAATTTCCCCTTGGCAGTGGTGCGATCTTTTTGCTTTCTCCTTGTAAAGTTGTGAGTCCAAGCTCTCCTTGGCTCCCAATGATGCAGACACGTCCCCAGCTTATCTGGGCATGCCATTTAGGACACTGACAGGAAAACGAGACCTGCTGCTTGTCCTGGAGGGATGATGTTGGATAGCCAGTATTCTCCAGACCATTCAAAGCTGAAAAGTCTTCCCCTGGTTGGGGGAGACATGGCTGAGGGCTCTCCATACCCCTCCCTCACCTTCAGCAATCCCTCTTCCATAGTGTGCTGGAAAGCCACAGGATCCAATTTCTGGAAAAGTTCTCCCATTCTAGCAAATTCTATGCTTTTATACAGGACCCAGATGCCGTAACAAAATCCCACAGCCAATTGTGACAAGAGATCTATGTCAGGCATATTTTCACTTCATCAACTGACTTTCAATTAAGACTTAAAATAGAAGGAGGGCAAAAAAAAAAACAGAAGAAAAAATGGAAAAAAAATCCTCAAAGATTTTTTAAAAAATAAATTGCTGTTAAGGGCAGTAGAATCACCATATTTGGATTCTAACCTCATAGTCCCAGATAAGTTGATGGGACAGGAAGAAATAGCACCAAAAAAGAACAAAGACAGGAAAATCAACTGGAATTGACCAAGAGAATACAAAGGCAATCCATGCTAGAAGGGACACTACTGTGAGGGTGTCAAGACAGTTGAATGATACCAAATGAAAGATACCAAAGACATTGGGGGAAAAAATTGAGGCACTTATTGTTTGTGTTTGTTCGGCTGTTCAGTCGTGTCTGACTCTGTGATCCCATGGACCATAGCATACCAATACTATCCATGAGGTTTTCTTGGCAAAGCTCCTGGAGTGGTTTGCTATTTCCTTCTCCAGTAGATTGAGGCAAACAGAGGTTAAGTGTCTTGCCAAGGGTCACACAGCTAATAAGTGTCTGAGGCTAGATTTGAACTCAGGTCTTCCTAACTCCAAGCCCAGCTTTCTATATCTACTGAACTACTTAGCTGCTGAAGCCTCCGTCAACTCTCACACTTATATAAAGATTTTGTGCAAGCCGGAAAGTGGGCATATAGGTAGGTAGTTGTTGACGTCCTTTAAGATGCCTTTTTAGGGGTGGGGGTTAATACTTCCCACAAAAAGCATCAGAAAGAATGTCAATAACTACCTACCTATACACCGACTTTCCTACTTACACAAAATCTTTATGTAAGTGTGGCAGTTGATGGAGTCAAACCCCACCCCACTTAAAATAAGTGACAAGATGCTGGCCCATAAACTTTTGGAGAACAGTCAATTCAGAGGTGTGAGCAAAGCTCAGGCATCAATCAATCAGTCAATCCATTATAGTCTTTAGATTGTATAAAAAGTTCTGATCAATTTAGATGTCTTTGGAAGCCATTAGATGACCTAGAAGTGTGTTCGGATTGATTAGAGAAACTTGGACATGCCTGTGCATTGTCTGTAAAATATCGAGCCAATTTGGAACAGAGGGATTCAAGCATCAGGAGGCTTAAATGGTGGAAGCCTTCCAGTCAAGCACTGGGATGAAATTGCTTAATGGGAGAAGAGTTCCTACCCTAGCTTAGGCTTCAGCCTCTGTCTCACTCTCCCCCAACCTTTAGCCAGAAGACAACATCATTAATTTTGAAGGACCAGAGGATTTAGCTTTTTCATTAGCTGATGGCAATTTCTGCATCAAGAGCTGAGGATACAGTGGGGAAAGGTCTATTCAAAGTTCTAAAAGGAGCCTGGGGGAAAAGTTGCAGCATCCCTAAGCGGAACATTTTGAGGTAACCAGCAAAGGACTTCTAGAAACTGTAAGTTACCTTTTGCTACATGCTCTAAGCTTGACCCATTCTCTCCTGATCTCTGTACGTATCTATTTGAGGATAGGTCACAGACTTAGGGGAGGGGGATGGCAGCTGTTCTTACATGCCTTCTTAGTAAATGCCATCCTTCTAAAAGCTAATTAAGTGGCTAACTAATTGGTATCAACTGATAATCCTGGGTGGAAAGCACACTGGTGTGGGATTGTAAATTATCGCATTAGAAAGCAAGCCCCCAACCCCTCAAGGCTACCCTAGATTGTGAGGATTTCCAGGGAAAGTGGGAGTTGGGAGAGTGAGCCCCTAAACAGTGCTGCATTTATTAGATTCATCTAAAACAGACTGTGCTTGCCTTAGATGAAGGTATCAGGTTTCACAGGCAATATTCTATAATGGACTCACATTCTTACTGTTTCACCTAAAAGTTGTGGAATATATAAGCCCTCACTGTGCTTATTATTTGCTGGCTATGAAAAAGCATCTGTCATAACCTGCTCTTGCCCCATGACCCGGCCATCTTCTCTTCCTCTGATTCCTTTCCCAGATGACATCTATTACTCCTGCTTTTCTCCCGAATTTCCCATTGGTTGGATGTTGTAGCCTGCTCTCACCCACCACGAGCCTCTCAGTGCAATCAGCAGGAGATGAATTTTCAAATCTTTGAACATGGTTGTTTTCTTTGTCATACCCCAGTAGGATATTGGTATTAAAAAAAGAGTTGATATTGTTTCTGGGAGAAGCTAGGAGCCATTGAATGAGCTTTGTAATTTCCTAAAGGCAGTCAAGCCCACTTCTTTAATTCTGGGGAAAACTTGTCCGTTTGTATCAACTCTTATATACACATATACATATATATATATACACACACAGACATGTATACAGTAATGCAATATACATGCATGTATACACATATGCATGTATGTACATATACACACATGCATGCATACATATGTACATATTGATGGACCATCTCTATCAATACCTCATCCAAATGCATGTTGTGATCTGGGCAAAAGATCCTCTTTCATCTGGTTTTTTCCTCTATGGATGGTCAGAGCACATTTTTTTTTTAACCATTGTCCTCTAGTCCAATATCCTTATTCTACAGATGAGGAAAAGATCCAGAGAGTTCAAGTGATCTGCCCTGGGTCATTCAACTAATAAGTGTCTGAGGCAGGATTAAAAAGTTTGTTTTGTTACTCTAATAACTAAGTCTCTATTCACTATACTACCCCAACTTTCAAGAGCACAGATTTTTAGCTGGAAGCACCATAGGTGAGAGGTTAGTCCAACTTCTTCATTTTACAGATGAGAAAACTGAGCCCCAGGGAGGTTAATTTAGTTACCCAAGGTTACACAGGTAGTAGACATTGGAGGTGGGATTTGAACCCAGGACCTTTGAAAGTCAGTTCTTTTCACTGGGCCACATTGCTGGAATTGTTTTGCTATGTGCCCAAAGACAGCAAGAACTATTATTTTGTGATCATTTCATCTCAGAATATGAATGATGAGCATAAGAAGAAAAAAGGAACCACAGTCTATGGATCAATATCTACTGGATATTGGAAGAAAAAAGGAAATTCTATGGACTCAATGATATCTAACCCAAGTGAATGATGCTTTGTTTTGTTGATTTGAAAAGTGTTTTATTAGTTCTCTTTTCTTTTTTTAGATCACATCACTTCCCAGTAACTCCCTCCCGTGAATAGAGCCCTCCATTGTAACAAATGAACGCAGGCAGGCAAAATCAATCAAAACACTAGAAATGTCTGAATTGCAATGCTTCGTTCCACACCTGTTCTCCTCCACCGGGATGACAGTCTGGGGCATGGGCTGCTACAGCTAGCTCCTACTGGCTGCAAGTGTTCAGATTTCACTGTAACCATTCACAGCTCAGCAATTGGGCAAATGCTGTCACACATAAGGGTTAGTGTATTGTTTTGCTGATTGTTTCGATATAAGAAAATGATGGAGAAAAGTGTCAAAAACACAGATTCAGCTTTAAAGTGTGTCCTAAATCCATTTTCTCCTGGAGAGCTGGTTATTAACCCTTTACCAGCATATCCTTGGGCAGGAGGTAGAGTTCATCATTGGTCTACTAGAGTCTGTACTGGTAATTGCATTGACAGAATTCTTCAGTTTTTTAAAGTTGTTTTCTTTACATGATTGTAATTATCATCAAGAAAGACTGTTTTGGGGTTTTTTGTTTCTTTTTCTCCTTTTTTTTTTCATTCCTTGTGCTTAGCACAGAGCCTGGCACATAGTAAGTATTTAATAAATACTTTGGACTGTCTGATTGACTCAGTGGTCTCATTGTAGAGGTAGGTACAGGAGAAAATGGTAATGAAAGGTGTTGGAAATATGAATTGGGTCTGAGAAATTTAAAAGACCCAAAGCTTGTACCCTACCCAGAAGCCTCCTGATGATGTCATGAACACATTCTTTATGAAGAGTGCCAGAAAGCCTTGACCATGAGGAACATCACAAAAAGTGAAAGTGACACATTTTAATGACCAGGAAACAACCGGTTCCCACTGGTGAATCCATCTGTGAACTGGTGTCATTGTGCAGTCAGGTCAACACCTGGCCCACTCTTCCCTTACTGGAAAAACAATAGCAGCTCAGCTGGAAGCATATAAAGGGGAACTTCTTCATCTGTAAAATGGGGAGGAGAATAACTCCTGGTGAAATTTGAAAGTGCTAAAGAAATGAATGGGAGCTGGTTTTATTGTTTGGGGCTGGGCACCTTGTAGATCAGTAAATGCCTGTGGAATGAACAAATGAATGAATGAATGAATGATTCCTATAATAATAGCCCACATTTTTATAACTCTTTCAAGTTCACAAAGTACTTTCCTCACAACAACCTTGTGAGATAGCTAGTATATTATTACCCTCATTTTACAGACTAGGAAACTGAGGCTGAGGGGTGAAAGTATTTTCTCTGGGTCACAAAGCTACTAAGTGTCTGAGGTGGAATAATAAAGATAATGATAGCTAAAATTTATATAGGTTTAAGGTTTGCAAAGCATATTACTTTTCCTATCTTATTTGATCCTCACAACAATCCTGGAAGGTAGGTGCTATTATTATCCCCATTTTACAGATAAGAAAACTGAAGCAAATGACTTGCCATTGGTCACACAGCTAGTAAGTGTTTGAGGCAAGATTTGAACTCAGGTCTATCCTGACTCTAAATCCAAGGCAACGAAAGCCAGATAAGAAGGGAGAATGGTTTCAAAAAGAGAATGGATGAAAGAATCTTTTTCAGGTGGCCCATGGCAGGGAAGGGGAACTCTTACTACACCATAAATCATGCTAGGCAACTGCCTACTTCAGCTATGTGTTGGGTAGGCCAAGGCCCTGAGTTCCAATTACGCCCTCCCTGCCTGGCCTTGGGGAGCCCTGAGAGAAACTAGAAGGAAAGTAGTAGGAAAATGAATCAAGACTCCTTTAAGTAATGGAGCTGAATCAGGAAGGTGGGGCTGGGGCAAGCACCTCAGCTGCCCAAGGCCAGGGCCTTTCCAGGAAGGAATGACAGTCAGAGGGTGACAAGTTTGCCATCTCTAACTGGAAGTGTGTCGCTCACTGGGGGCCTCCCTTGCCTGGTAGGTTAATGAAGCGTAATGAGAAGAAAAACAAAATAATTACATCACAGATTGAAATCTGGAAGGAGCTTTGGAAATCTTCTTGTCCCACCCCCTCATTTTACAACTGGGGAAACCGAGGCCGAAGGAATTGAAATGACTTGCCCAAAGTCCCACCACTAGCAAATGCAAGAAGCAGGATTTGAACCCAGGTCCTCCGACTCCAGACTTGCCCTTTCTACTATGTCGCACTGCCTCTGCAAATATTTACGGAGCACTTACCAAGACCAAAGTCTAGACTTGAGATGTTAAGAACATCAATAATATTAACACAAGGTAACGCTTCCATAATATTTTTCAGAACGTTTCATCTACGTGAAAAGGCAGCGTGGCAAAGAGACAAGAATGCTAGATTTGGAGGTCAGAGGACTGGGTTTCTGATTCCAATTCTTGCTACCACGTACTATCTGTGTGGACCCCCTCCACATTCACAAACACCTTTGGTTTCCCCAGTAGCCTAGCTCTCTCTTCTAGTCCTGGCTCTTAGGACCTGTACTATCTTGCCCTGGAGACAACACTGGACTGAATCTAGTGACCTGGTTTCTAGTTAGAGATTTGCCACTAACACTGCGTCTTCTTGGACATCTCACTTCCACTGGTTTGTCCTCAGTTTCTTCCTCTGTGCAATGAGGGAGATCAAAGGTTCTTAGCCCTTCTGGGGGTGAGTCAGCCCTTTGGCATTCTGATGAGGACCACAGAATATTATTTTTAAATGCATAAAATAAAATACATAGGATTACAAAGGAAACCAAATACTATGGAAATCATTAACCAAAAAAAAAAAGTTCACAGGCCCCAGGTTAAGAACCCCTGATCTGATCAAGGTAGATCAAGGTCAAGGTAGACCTGGCCTAGATCATCTCTAAAGTTCCTTGGAGTTCTGAATTAAATGACCCGATGACTCTTTGGTCCCCACAGCACCATGGGAAGGGAGGGAGTGAAGGTTGGGACATTTTAGGCAGATGAGGAAACTACTAGACACAAGAATTGAGGAATTTCTGTAAGCTCACCCAAGTCATCCAGGTCAAAGTTTGGCAAAGGGAAGTGATGGTGCCTTAGGACTAGCCAAACTTCATCACGGTGACTCTTCTGAACTCATCCATCCCTCCTCATCCCTCCCATGGTTCCCCTCCTCTGTCTCCCTCTCGGCTGAGAAACTGGCCTCAGATTTCACTGGAAAAATTGAGGCCATTCACTTCTCTTCTCCCCCACTCCTCATTTCACATCATTCAGATGTCTGCCATTTTCTCCTCCTTCACCTGTCTCATAGAATGAAGCGGCTTTTCTCCTTACCAAAGCAAACCCCTCCACATGCACAAGTGACCTGTTCTATACCATCTTCTCCAGGAGATAGCCCCCTTCACCATCCCCACTCAGGCACCATTTTCAGTCCTTGCCTGTCCATGGCTGCTTCCCTCAAAACATGTTTATGATTCCCCACCCTCAAAAAGTCATTACTCAATCCTTCTGTCCTCACCAGCTAGCATCCTTAGCTCTCCTTCCTTTCCCAGCTAATCTCCTTGCAGAGGCAGCCTATAGGAACGCCACTTCTTCTGCCCTCACTCTCTTTTAAACTCTTTGCAGTCTGGCTTCCAAACCCATCTTTTAAGTGAAATTGCCCTCTCCAAAGTTACCAGTGATCTCTTAAATGCCAAATCTAACAGCCTTTTCTCAATCCTTATCCTTCTTGGCCTCTCTACAGCCTTTGACACTGTTAATCACCTTATTCTCCTGGGTGCCTGGCATTTAGTAAGTGCTTATTAAATGTTTGTTGACTGACTGATTGACTCTGAAAGGAGGCATTGCTGAAAACAGTACCCAAGTGCCATCAGGAGAGACATTTCTCAAAGGGGCAGCTTGGATGAGCAGACAGGAGCTGGTTCAGAGCAGCTGTGTAGTATAAGGAGTATAAGCACAGGGTTTACATGGGCTAAAGAATTCATCTGCTGCTTTTTGTGGTGGCTAAGAATTAGAAATAGAGGGGATGCCCATCAATGGGCAGAACACGCTGTGGTATATGATTATGATGGAACATTATTGTTCTATGAGAAATAACACGTAGGATGATTTCAGAGAAACCCACAAAAACTTACATGAACTGATGCGAAGTGAAGTGAGCAGAACCAGGAGAACATTGTACATACTAACAGCAATATGGTACAATAATTGATTGTGAATGACTTAGTCATTCTCAGCAATACGATGATCTAAAACAATCCCAAAGGACTCATGAAGAAACACACCCTCCACCTCCAGAGAAAGAACTGATGTCTGAATACAGACCAAAGCATGCTTTTTTTCACCTTCTTTCTTTGTTTTGTTTTTATTCCAGTCTTCTTGTACAAAATGGATGTTTTACATGATTACACATGTGCAACCCATATCAGATTGCTTACCCTCTCAGGGAGAGGTGCAGGAAGGGAGGGAGACAGGGATAGAATTTGGAACTCAAAACCCTTTTTTAAAAAAAGTTTTTAAAAATTATTTTAACATGTAATTGGAGAAAAACTAAAATGTTACTTAAAAAAATAAGGAATTCACCAGCTAGAGGCCAGCCTGCCATTAATAGCACTTAGCTAGGCAGGTCCCAGGACCATAGCTAACAAGCCTAGAGATCAGTTCACCCAACTCTCCACTGTCTTGGCATCATGGGATCATGGCATCATGGGATCAGAGATTTAGAGCTCCAGGAGACATCAGCAGTCATCTAGCCCAAGTCATTCATTTTACAGATGAAGAAGCTGAGATACTCAAGGGGGTGATTTGCCCAAGGTCATACACAAACCAGCAGAGAGAAGATTCAAATTCAGTTCTTCTGGCCACAGATCTAGTATTCTTTCCATAACAACTTGTTCCTCTTCTGTGGTCTACTGACAACAGGGACTAAATCCAGGGCCAAGCTGAATCTGAAGCCTTCCCAATCTGGTGGGACCAGCCCAGTCAGGCCGGTGCTGTCCCTCCCCATCTCTGCCTCCTGGAAACCCTGACTTCCAGATTCAACTCAAATATCACCTCCTGTAGAAGGCCTACGCCACAGGAGGGCTTCTTCATCATTTTTTTCTGTAATAGACCCTTTGCCTGGGGACCCTTTCCTAGAAGGATAATTTTAAATTCATAGAATAAAATACATAGGATCACAAAGGACACAAAATTTGTTGAAATAGTTATCAAAAAACTTGAAGTTCATAGACACCCCACCCCCAGTTAAGAACTCCTGTGTACGGCGTTGGGTGGTAGGGTAATCTTTTGTCTACTTTGTATCTTATATGTACCCATTTATATACATGTATCTATCTATTTGTGCAACTATCTATCTATGTAACTATGTATTTGTATAATGTATCTAATCTCTGTAACTACGTAGTTGGGTCTCTACTTATCTCCATCCATCCATCTATTTATCTATTTCTCCATCTATCTACCTATCTATATATCATCAATCCATCTATCCATTCAACCATCCACCCATCTATTCAACTATCCATCCATCTATCTATCTATCTATCTATCTGTCTGTCTGTCTGTCTGTCTATCTTCTACTCCATACCCTCTGAGGTTTTTATTTAAATTCTGCTCTCTCTGACTGCAGGCCCAGGACTCTCCCCATACCACTGGCTGTCTAAATTGCCTCTTTTCAACATCCTTCCAGGCAAAGAGTTCTTTGCGCGTGAGCACACACACACACACACACACACACACACACACACACACACACACACCACTCCCTAACAGAATTCTCATGAATAATGAACCCAGAGTCAGGGACACCTGATTTCTGAGCTGTCACTTACTAGCTACATGACCCTAAGCCAGGCCTTTACTTCTCTGAGCCTCATTTTCCTGATTGGTAAAATGTGAATAATAACCCTTAATCTACCTTCTTCCAAGGGTTGTGATCTGGATAAAATGAGATAATGAAAAGGAAGCACTTTGTAAGCTCGAAAGTATCAATCAATCAACAGGCGGGGCCCGATACCAAGAGCCAGAGAGACAAGAAATAGAAATGAAACAGTCGTTATCATGGCATCATCACCATCATAGCCAGCCCATATAGCTCCCTTTAAGGTTTGTAAAGCACTTCCCATATGTTAAAATGTGATCATATTTGCAAAGTATTTTGCAAACCTCAAAGCATTGTCTAAATGCTAACTATTGCTACTATTTATCTATTACTATCTTGTTTTCTTTTTGTCTGGCCCAAGTCATAGTTGCTCATTTTTATTATTACTATTATTTTTTTTTCTCACTGACTAAAAGAGTGATGCCAACCAACCCTCAGAATCTTGATTATCTGATGAATTTCTTGTTGTCTCATGAGGAATCATGCACTGGATTTAGAGTTAGGAAGACCTGGGTTCAAGTCCTACCTCAGATACTGAAAACCTTGTACCCTGGAGGAAATCACTTCAGTTTTTGAGACTCAATTTCCTCATTTGTCAAGTCAGGATAAAGAGAGTGCTTTGATCACTCTGTGGATGTTAGGCAGTGTGTACAAAGTGTTCTGCAAACCTGAAAATGTTATTCTCATCATACTCATACCTTCATTTGTTTAAACTTTTATTTATTTTGTTTTTAGTTTATGGGATAAAACAACCATTTCCATAACATAGTATAATAAACTGCACATGAAACTGCAAATCTATTATGTACAACTTGCTGTTCCATTTAAATATATAACATTATATTGTAAATTTCTATTTTTCTCTTTTTTTCTTCCTTCCTCCCCCACCCTAGAGATGATTTAACATGAGGAAAACTATTAACGTAACTGATTATATCAACAATAAAAGTTTCAAAGAATGTATGATTATTTCAACAGATTCAGAAAAAAGCTTTTGATAAAGTACAACAGTCATTTCTACTAAAAACACTTGAAAGTATTGGTATAAATAGATGTTTCTGTAAATTGATAAAAAAAAAAAGTATTTATCTAAAACAATCAGCAAGCATTATTTGTAACGGGGATAAGCCAGAAGCCTTCCCAGTAAGATCAAGGGTGAAACAAGGATACCCACTGTCACCAATATTATTCAATATTGTATTGGAAATCCTAGCTATACAAAAAGAGAAGAAAAAAAATAAAAGGAATCAGAACAGGGAATAAGGTAATGAAACTATTTCTTTTTGTAGATGATGTGATGATATACTTGAAAAATCTCAAAGACTCAACTAAAAAGTTAGTTGAAACAATTGATAATTTTAACAAAGGAGCAGGATATAAGGTAAATCCACATAAATCATCAAACAGAACACATTACTCCATGAAGGGTCTCTTCAGTGCCAACGTGGAAGCAGTGGGGTGCGGTGCAAAGAATGTTGGACTCTACATAAGAGGGTGTGGATTTGTTTCCCAGGTTTTGATACTTATCAAGTGTATGACCTTGAATAAGTCCCTTCCCCAGTCCGTACTTCATTTTCCTTAACTGGGAAAGTGGTAATAATATTTGCAATATGGAGTTTACAGCTAGATGGCGCAGTGGATAGAATGTTGAATGTGGAGTTAAAAAGTTCTTTGTTTTTCAGTCATGTTTGACTCTCCGTGACCATATTTTTGGAGCTTTCTTGGCAAAGATACTGGAATGGTTTGCCATTTCCTTCTGCAACTCATTTTACAGATGAGGAAACTGAGGCAAACAGGATGAAGTGACTTGCCCAGGGTCACATAGCTAGTAAGTATCTGAAACTAGAGTTGAATTCAGGAACATAAGTTTCCCTGCCTGCAGGGCCCTGCTCTATCTCCTGAGCCTTCTGACGTCCCCAGAGTCAAGAAGACTTGAGTTCACACTCTGCCTCTGATGGTTACCTAGCTGTATGATCCTTGGCAAGCCATTTAATTCTCTGTGCCTCAATTTCCTCATCCATAAGATGAGCGTAATAATCTCAATGACCGCTGCAAACTTGTGAATATCAAAAGAAATAATATATGTAAAATGTCTTATAAATTTTAAAAGGATATGTAAATGTTTCTCCACCATGAGAAAACCACTCTGCTACTACAGACAGGTAAGAAAAGGCCAGGTTGCTTCTGACAGGCCCTGCCAAGCTGGGAAGCTTCCAGTTTGGGGTCTGTCCATCAAGGAACAATCCTCAGAAACCATCTGAGCCAGTGCCTTTTTTTTTTTACACGTGAAGAAACGGAGGCTTAGGGAAAGTAAATGGCTTGCCTAGGGTCAGGATCATAGGATCATGTGTCTAAAACTAGAAGGAACCTCAGAAAGCACCTAGTCCAAACCACTCACCCCCATTTTATAGATGAGAAAGTTAAGGCCCAAAGGATAACTTGCCCAGCTTCACACAGGGAGTAAGAGGCAGAGGAGAAGGAAGAGGAGGAGGAAGAGGAAAAGGAGGAGGAGGAGGAGGACCAGACTCCACTGAACCAGATAGAGTGATGTGAATTTGCAAAAGATCTGTGATAAGGTGGAAACACATATAATGCAGGTAAACAACAGTGGGTAGCTAGGTGGCGTAGTAGAACACCAGACTCATCTTCCTGAGTTCAAATCTGACCTCAGACACTTACTAGCTGTGTGACCTTGGACAAGTCACTTTACCCTGAAATGCCTTAGTTTCCTCATCTGTACAATGAGCTGGAGAAGGAAATGGCAAACCACTCCAGTATCTTTGCCAACAGAACCCCAAATGGGGTCAAGAAGAGCCAGAAATGACTGAAAAATGGCTGAACAACAACAAAACAACACTGGATTTGGTGTCAAAGGACCTGGGTTCAAATCTTGTGATGCTGGATAAGCCTCTTAACCTCCTTAGGTCTCAGTTTCCTCACCTGTATTATGAGGGATTGGTCTCTATGGCATCTGAGGTCCCTTCCAGCCTGAGATCTTTGATGTTCATGGGGTCCTCAGTAATAGGACTTGCTTCACTAACATAGAATTTGAATTCATTTATGATGTGGCTGAGGAGACTTCAGGAGTTTCTTGAAACAAAACGCCATTGTACGACTTATCCAGGATCACATGACTGAGGTCAGATCCTAGCAGCTCTCTATCTATTCCATCAGGTTGCTGGTTACCCTGCCCTCTCAGGGCCCATTTACAGAGAAGGAAAGGGCTTGCCATCTGTAAACTCTACAGGTGGTTTGCATGTTGAATAGGATGATTCAGACTGGAGATGACTAGAATACTTTACCTTCTCTGTATTTTCTTCAGTTTTCTTCTGGGTGTGGAGGGGGGAGTGAGATAACAAGTGAGGGAGGAAATAGGAGAAAGTAGCTTATCAGACATGGGATGATAGGAGCTGGGAGGAAAAGTCGCTGTGATTGTTAGAAATCCAGGTTCTGAACAGAGGGACTGAAATGCTGGGCAACATGACGTAAATTACACGACAACTGCTCAAAGGGAAATGAACTGCCTCCGAGGGCTGGTGGGGTCACCCTCTTTGGGAGTATTCAGGCAGGGGCCGGTCGGCTCCTAGTTTCATATGTTACAGAGAGGATTCCTTTCACAGATGGGTTGGACAAGAAGACCCAATGTTTGGCCAATGAGATCCCAGCCAACTCTAAATTCTGGGATTTTGTGAACTGGAATATATCTTTATGGTCTCAGAAGTCAATGGGTACAAGATACAGATAGGCAAATTTAGGTTGGGTTCAAGGAAAAACTGTATGACAATTCGAACTGTCTTGAAGAAAGATAGCTGGCCGTAGGGCCAAGAAGACCTGGGGTCTTCAGATATATAAAAGCTATGTGACCTTGGGCAAGTCATAACTTCTGGATTCTAAGCAACTTTCTAAGACTATAAGATGCAGAAAAATGGCCAAGCTACTTTGGCAGGGGGAATGTCCTCATCCAGAATTTCATTATACTAATGGAATCAGAGGCCTGATTTCTATCCATAAGAAAACTTGGGAGATCTCAGGAAATAATGAGTTTCTCTCCCCTCCACTGGAGGTCTTCAAACAAAGGTTGTATGACCACATGTTGGGTATGGCTTGTAGTAGATAGTCATGGAGTCATGGAATCAACCTCTGACAACACACAGCTCAGTGTGGAGGAAACAGCTTGGACTTTA
The DNA here is from genome assembly GCF_900497805.2 of Vombatus ursinus. Lineage (NCBI taxonomy): Eukaryota > Metazoa > Chordata > Mammalia > Diprotodontia > Vombatidae > Vombatus > Vombatus ursinus. The sequence continues at coordinate 1,309,870 of NW_020954615.1, forward strand.
CTCAAAGACCTGGGTTCAGTGCCTGGTCCTTCAGCCTCGTGTGCTGGGAACTTAACATCTGTGAGCCTCTACTCCCTCATTGGTACACTGATTCAATCTGTTAGCAAACATATATTAATTAATCAATCATTTATTTTTAAATTTCAATTTAAAAATTGAATTAGATTAGATTGTAATTTAGATTGTAAGCTCCATGAGGACAGAGACTGTCTTTTGCCTCTTTTTGTATCCCCAGTGCTTACCACAGTATCTGGCACATAGTAGGCTCTTAATAAAGGTTTACTGATTAGTTGATTGGTTGAATTAAATTTTCTTTTCTTTTCAAATGAAGATCTTCTCTCCCTCCCAGCTCTCCTCCCCATTTTCTCACAGAAAAAGCAAGAAGAACCAAACTCCACATTACAAACATACATAGCCAAGCAAAACAAATTCTTACATTGGCCTTGTCCAAAATATGTCTCCTTCTGCCCTCTGAGTACATCAGACCTCTCTTATCAGGAGTGGGGCAGCCTGCTTCATCATGAGTCCTCTGGAATTCTAGTTGGTCCTTGTTCAACAGGCATTTATTAAGGACCTACTATGTGCCAAACACTGGGGTGTGAAAATACAAAGAATGAAAGAATCCCTACTCTTAAGGAGTGCTAGTGAGGATATTAACTGCCCTCGGGGCTGCTGTTAGAAAAGTACTTTGTTTTTCGTTTTGTTTGTTTGTTTGTTTTTAGTTGGGCAATGGGTATTAAGTGACTTGCCCAGGGTCACACAGCTAGTAAGTGTTATGTGTCTAAGGCTGGACTTGAACTCAGGTCCTCCTGAATCCAGGGCCAGTGCTCTATCCACTGTGCCACCTAGCTGCCCCCTAGAAAAGTACTTTGTAAAAGTGAGGGAAGCAGAACGCTGCCAAGGGCTCAGGAGGCATGCTGATTGGCTGAAGATAGCAGGTCACTGAACTCGGCCTTAAATTAGCTTGAGGGGTTGTTGGAGGCTAGAGCCATGATTCTCTTCTGGAGCCTCACAAGGAAAAGTACAATTTGGCTCACCAGGAATCAGAATGGTCAAAGCTAGAACTGGAAAAATGCATAGCATCAAGGCCTAAAAGTGTTAGAATCATGGACAATCAGAGCTAGAAGGGAACAGAGAGTTTTAGTCCAGCCTTTCCTTATATGGGGGAAAAAACACCCGCCCAGATCTGGCAAATGACTCAGCAAAGGTCACAAAAGTAATGGATTCAAACCCTTTAGACATCAAGTCAAGGTGTTGTATATATATATATATATATATATATATATATATATATATATATATATATATATATATACACACACACACATCTATTTACCTCATTATTTCTGAATTTGTGTATCCTCTTTTCCTTGTGTATTATCTGCTCCAGAGTTACATCTTTGATACCCATTAGCACTAGCAAGTTGGGCCCCTAGATGGAAGTTGACTAATTATCCCATCACTAAGGTTGACAGCAGTTTGTACTAAATGTCACTCATGAGCTCCTGTCCAGTGTGTTCTCCATTGATTAACAGACCAGTCACATGCCATTAGTTTTAGAAAGTGTATTTATTAATGTATTGTGTAAGAACAGTTGGTACAAACTTCCCTCCAAAGCATGAGCTCAGTCTCCCTTGCACACATATGGTTTCTGGTGCTTTTGGAAACTGTTGGCAAACAAATTTAACTAGAACAGAGAGGATGAATAAGAAATTAGATCAGAAAGGTCAATGTGAGCCAATCAGGTTGAAGATTCTTTAATTTTATACTACATGTAATGTGGAGTCACTTAAGATTTTTGAGGAAGAGCATTACCTGGTCATAGCTACACTTTAAGCTGCCTAGGGGCAGCTAGGTGGCACAGTGGATAGAGCACCAGCCCTGAAATCGGGAAGACCTGAGTTCAAATGCGACCTCAGACCAAACACTTGACACTGACACTTACTAGCTTTTCGACCCTGGGCAAGTCACTTAACCCCAATTGCCAAAAACAAACAAACAAACAAACAAAAAAGAACCTCATTAGGTAGCGTTGTGGATGATAGATTGGCAAGGGGAGAAACTGGGAGCCTGGAATTCAATTAGGATGCTGTTGCAATAGTTCAAGCAAAGAGTGGTTTTAGGTTTGTTTCTTTTTATTCTCTTTATATTTATTCTGTATATGCTTATATATGTACTTGTCTCTTTAGAATGTAAACTTTTTAGGGTCGAGCACTGGCCTTGGAGTCAGAAGAAATTGAGTTCCAATCTAGCTTCAGATACTTACTAGTTGTGTGACCCTGGGAAAGTGACTTAACTCTGCTTCTCTCCAAAAAAAATTAAATAGAATGAAAGCTTCTTAAGATTAGGGATCACTTCATTCTCCATATTTGTAACCCCAGCATCTAGAAAGGTGCCAGGTGCATATTAGGGGCTCAATAAATGTTTGTTTATTGATTGATTAAAGGCTGTGTGGGGATTTTAATTGCCCACTGCAAGAAAAACCACTGAGGCAGAGTGCTGTGCCAATAGCACTTTATTGAAAGGTCCATGGCCCCCTCTAATAAAGTGGACCTCAGATCTTCCTCATAATCTCAGATATCTGCTTCCTCCAAGACCTTAGTTTTATAGTACCTGATACCTGAACAATACCATGAAGAAGACCAGAAGCACAGCATCTCATTGGTTGATAGAACTTGCCCTAGGCCCTCTAGGAGAGTTTACACAAAACACAGAATCCTATTGGTTGATGAACGGGCTATTGAGCAGACCTTAGCAGACCTATCTGGACCTTTTAGGAGGTCCTACCAAGCCGATGAGCACACCCATGGGCTGGGCTGCTAAATAGCTTCTGGAACATCCACATGGGCTAATGGGCAGGTAGGAAGGCAGGTCACCGTCTGACCACAAGGGTCACTCATTGGCCAAATGCACATAGTCATCTCCCCATGTTGGGTAATAGAGGGATGACAAGGGACTAAGGGACAACAAAAATAGCTGGGGGGATTTCCATGTAATTGAGTCACCTCCTCCATACTGGGCTCAGTCACCATAACAAGGAAAAACAAGGGTGGAGGTCCTCTAGTTAGCTTCCTATGATTATGATTAAGATAGTGAACTTACAATCTGCAGTTCACAACTCTGGAGCCTAATATACAGAACTTACAATCACCACCCGTTTGGAATCATATCAAAATGATTAATACTGATTGGAATAAAATAGGGGTTCAATGAATCATCTATCATAGCTGGTATGAGTGGAAAGAAGAAGACTGATGGGAGAGATGCTAAAAATAACAAAACTTGGCAGCTAATTGGATGTGAAGAGTGAGGCGAGGGAAGGGGATCGCAGGTGACTTGGACATTGCACAGCCGAGGAGCTGAAAGGGTAGTGCCAACCACCACCGCAACAGGGAAGCTGGGAATGAGGATACACCGGGGGAGGGGGATGTGATGAAGTCTTTGGGGACATGTCAAGTTGGAAATGTTGATGTCTTTAATAGAAATAGGATAGGTTTGGAACAGAATCTAGAGACATGGAGTAGAAAGGAGAGAGAGACAGAGACAAGAGACAGACAGAGACAGACAGACAGTCACTAGAGCCAAGTATCCAGATATCATTGGAGCCAGGAATTCAGGACTTGGTACCCTCGGATCTATGGCTGATGGTCAGGGGGCCTGAGTACCTGGGGCTCAGGTTCAATGACCCAGGAAAGTTTGGAAATTTATGCCCTGGGGGCAAAAGGCAAAGATCCCCTGAGCAATTATAAGATGAATTACAGACATGCTGGGAGCTTTCTAGTTCTCCTTGAGCCTAGGTCTGGGTACTTCACCGAGATGCTCACAGATTTGTCACCAATCTTCTATTGGCTCCTTCTGGGTGTGGAACCTCACTTTCGGAACTTCCAAGAGAGACAAGGGAAGGAGAAGCCAGGCTCCCTGCCCTCAACGCGCTCGTGGCCTGGTTCTTTTACATTAAATCTTTCTAGATCTCTCCCACCCTACCTCCCTCACCACCACTGTTAGGACATCCCCCTACCAAAAAAGATTGTCTGGTACTTATGCAGATATACCTCCCCACCAGGGTTCAAGGAGTTAGAGGTATCTTTCTCTAATTCTGTCTTCTTGACACCCTATCCTGGTTTGCTTCTCTCACTAAGAGCTCCCAGTGATTAATAATTAAGTTCCATCTTAACCAATTAACATCAATCCAACCTGAGACACTTAATAGATGTGTGACTCTGGGCATCAATTAATCTCTTTCTGCCTCAGTTTCCTCATCTGTTAAAAAAATGAAGATAATAATAGCACCTACCTCTCAGGTTTGTTGTAAATATAAAATGAGATAATATTTGCAAATTGTTCTGCAAACCTTAAGGCACTATATAAATCTAACTCACTATTATTACTAATTAGCTTTTTCAAAGGGCTATGTGCTTTGAAGAAATAGAAGTGCAAACATTTCTCTCCAACACCTCAGTGACACTCTCCTCTATACCAATTCAGTCTCTGGAAAGAGTGAGCTCAGACTCACGGCAATTTCCTCAGAGTATTGGTTCCACCAAGTTCACGTCCAAATGCAATGTTATGGCTGGATGAATTCTCCTCTCAGTTATGATTAGGCTGGTTCCTGAAGGTTATTCCTCTGGACATGGATGCCGGAGGGACTGGCTGCCAAACCCAGCATGGACTCCGCTCTCAGACTGCAGGTGGCTCAGTCTTCTGACCTTTTCAAACTCACAAGGTCAAAGCCATCTCTAATCTTCTTCACCTAGAAGTGGGAAAGAAGAGACAGAACAGAGACAAGCAAGGACAGGAGCATGGAGAAACAGTTAGAATGTCTAGGCAGGCTCCAAAATCTCTCCAAAGAATTTGCATTATCATGATTCTCCCAGGAGCGATCACCCCACAATTCTCCATCAGCAGAGCAAGCTTTGGGGTCTACAGACTTCCATTACTTATATAGGCAGTATCTCATTACCAATCACAGAGTTTGAAGGTAGTGATTCTGCCCCTGTCAATTTTCTTCCTTGGACTTTCCAGGTGGCATAATATAAGTCCAGTACTACCCATGGGGGTTGGGAGGCAGGAGTCCTTCTCTGCTCTGGTGGAATGGCAACTGATCCCAGGGAGCAGGGAGAGCAGCAGGAATCAGGTAAGCAAGTTTGAGCATGGACCTCTGGCTGCCTGCTCTACTTTGGGGTTTTTTGCCTGTCAGTGAGAGTATATTGATCTTGAGATGGGCATGTCCAGGCTTGGAGGTACATTCAAGAGGTCTGGAGATGCTGGCTTCTCAGTCAATGCCAAGTGCCCTTTGAGAGGAGTCCAAACAACTACTCCAGCACTTCTTAGGGACAATGACCACTGGCCAGAGGAGCCTCAAGCTCTGGCCTGGATTGGCAGAGAAGGGAGTTGCCTGGACAGTGAAGAGCCACGATGAAATCTAACAATGCCTATCCAGCAGTCCTACCAACTGTAACAGTAGTTGTGTTATTTAGTTATGCTGGTCAAATTGTCTGACAATGCGCTCTTGTGAAAGCCTTTTGTTAAGCATAACTGATTTCTGCTCCCCCCCCCTGCTTTGGGGAGACCCTAGACTTGAGCCAAACCTGAGCTTAAATAAATCTTCCTCAGAGGGGTAGGGACATAAAAGAGCCAAAGTGTGAGAGAAGGAATTGAACTGATCTCATAAAGGCCTGGTTTCCCCAGCACGAAGTCCAGTACAACCCAGCCTGAGACTTGGGGGCAGAGAGTGGGAGGGAGAAAGAAAAGATTCAGTACACCAGCTCTGTAAGCTCAGCAGCAGTTATTAATGGGATGCAGTTCTATCCCCCTGCCTCCCCACAGGAGATTAGCACGTGGGTGAAGTTAGGCAGTCAAGACACCGTCCATAGTGCTTGTTAGAGAGGAATGATAGATAAAATGAAGTCCTACCACATGGAGCTCCCAGGATGAGGAAGACACAACTCTGGAAATGTCAGGTGTGCTGGCCCCTTGGCCCCTTTCCTCAGGTAGCCAGGCTCCAGAGTGATGCAGGGAGGGCTAAGCCTTGCCCTTGGGAAGCCCATGGTCTGTCCTCTGTCCTGGTCAGACCACAAACCTGAAGCACTGTGTTAAGTTCTAGCCACCACAGCTTAGGGGGGGACATTGATGACGTAGAGGGAAAGCATCCAGAAGAAGACAACAAGAAAAGAGCCCACATCACGTGAACAGCACCTGAAGGTCCAGAGAACATCTAGTCTGGAGAAGAGCATGCTGGGGGTGAGCAGATGGTCAGTACCGATCTGCAAGTTCTTGAAAGGCTATCACATGAAGGAGAGGCAGGACCAGAAGCAATGGTGGATGCTCAAAAGCCAAAACAAAACAAATTTAGGCCTTATATCAGGAAAAACTTCCTAACAAGGAGTTGGGAACGAGCTTCTTGGAGAGAAAGGAAGGAAAGAATCATTTACTAAGTCCCTTCTATGCACTGGGAAGTTTGCTAAGTACCTTACAAATATCTCACTTGATCCTCACAACCTTGGAAGGTAGGTGCTATAGTTGTTATTATCCTCATTTTACAGATGAGGAAACTAAGGCAGGCAAAGGCTAAGTGATTTTCCCAGAAGCACAAAATTAGTAAACATGAGGCAGGATTTGAACTCACATTTTACTAACGTTAGGTCCAGGGCTCTAACCACTACACTACCTTGGAGTATCAAGCAAAGGCTAGATGACCACTTGGGTATGTTATAGTGGAGATTCTTATTGCGTGTGGTTGTGTTAGATGGCAAACTGAGGTCCCTTCAAGTTCTAAAATTCTGGGGAGACAGACCTTGTCTCCAGAGAGCCCCTCCCTGGTTTCATGGAGGGAGAAAGTTTTCACTGGGCAGAGCATGAGGCCTTCCATTTTGCAGTGGGATGCTGATAGAGAGCGAAGAATGGATTGTCCAGTCTTGGCTAGAAGGAACTCTTCCTCGATGCTCTGCCCATCCAATCCAGACAGGGTGGCCCTTCTATCAGGCAGGCGAGGAGGCCCCTTACGTGACAGGTTCTTGGGTGAGACATTCCCAGCACCACGTGAAGTGTTCCCAAGATTAGAACATGATGTCTCCACCCCCTCCCTGGAGCTACACCGTCCCTCCAGCTGGGGAGGAACAAGACAGGCCCTTGGCATGGAGCCAGGGAAGGTGAGATCCTCACTCTCCCCCCACGCTGAAGCAAACAGGGTGAATGGGATGAAGGTGCTACAGAAACCATCTCCTCTCTGCCTTCTCTCAACTTCAGGGAGGGAGGAAGACCATAGGAACAGGACAGAGGCCTGAAAAAACCTTCCAGATTGGCAGAAAGACCAGGGACAGAGGGCAACAGCCTGAGATCTTGGGGCATCTTAACTAGAATAGATCCAAATGCAGTTCACCCTACAGCAAGGTTCATTTGGTTGGCTTTGTGGATTTTTTAAAAAATAGTTTGATAACTGTTCTTCAATATAGCTGCTTCTTTGTATTCTTCTGTATTTTGTGTTACACATTTAAAAACATCCTGAGAAGAGGTCATTAAACTTTACCAGACTGCCCAAGGGGTCCAGGACACAAAAAAGATTGAGTCTCTGCTCTAGAGCCCAAAACAGAGGTAATGAGACATAAATGGGGGAGCAGTGTTTTCTGCCCTCAGGATGTCCCACTGTTGGGATGAGATAGAGACACCTTAGAGGCAGATTTAAAGATTTAGAGTCAGAAAGGACCATTTTACAAATGGGAAATCTGAGGTCTACAGGGATTGTGATTTTTCCAAGATCACAAAGGTAAAAGGTGGAAAAATTTGAACCTAGTCTCACATTATTTTCTTTGCACCACCCTGCCTCGATGTCCCTGCTCTCAAGAATGTCCCATTCTGTTGGAGGAGATAGCATATATAGAAGGTTTCAGATGCAGGTTTTCAGGTGGAAAAGTCCCATGGTCCTCTGGGTTCCACAGCAAAGCAAATTGTCATTCCTCTCCTCTAATATCATTTCCATTGACCAAATGCGTCAGTTTCTAATGCTGAACCATTTGACAGATTGGGGATTTTGGCAGTGAGAACTTTCTTTTCTAGGGCCTCAGTAGCTGTGGCCACAGCACCTGCAGGAGAAGTTGTCAGGCTACAATTCAACACTGGTTGCATCCCAAGACGATGGCTGGTGGGGACTGGCCCAGCAATCTGGGAGGCTGCTGATCACCTCCATGACGTCATGGTCCTTTTTGAGGATGAAGGGCAAGTAACAGTGACAGCTAACTAACAAGGCTATTGGGCTTACCTGCACTTACCTGGTCGTAGCAGGTGGTCAGTAACTGGTCCATATCATGCTTGAACAAAATGACCTTCTACAACAGATCCAAGTGGTTATCTGGCCTCTGCTAGGAGACCTGCAGAGACCCACATTCACCACTGTTGGACAGCAGCCTAAGGGGAGCTCAAATGGCTAGGGTATTTTTCCTCGGTCTTCCTCTCTTGCGATTCTCATCCTGGATGCTCATGAGCAAGACCATCTCAACCCTGGTAGGACTTCTCCACTGGGCTGGCTGCCTTCAAGGTGCAATTCAAATACTAACTTCTTCCACATGAGGCCCTCCCCCCTCCTGCCAGTTCATAGTGCCTTCTCATCAAATCGCTTCATATTTATTTTGCATATGGATTATTCATTCTTATATGTGTACACACTCTCTCCACCACCACTGAAAACTCCCAGGGGATCGGGGATCATTTCGATTTTGTCTTTGCATTCTCAGTACCTGGCACAGTGCCAAGCACATAGTAGGTGCTTAATAAATAAATGTTTGTTGATTGACTTGGCTTATCTCAGCCCTGTATACTGACCCTAGTAATCCATTCTTACTGTTCCACTCAGCTGGGCCCACCCACTGACCTGCTTGGCTATTTGTGACATTTCCCTAGTATGTTTTTACTGAATCAATTAAGGATAGTAATCCTGGCTGCCTGTGTTTAAATGTAGACTCTCATTTCCACAGGGTGGTGACACTCAAGAGAATGATGCTCAGAACTTGTGTGCCATGCCAGAATGCCTTGCCTTGGCTCTGAGGTACATTGTATTCAAGAAGGATCCATAAGATTACCCTCAAGTATATCAGCAGTTGCCACTGAAACAGACTTCCATTAAGTCTGCCAAGGGATTGTCATCCATTATCTCATCGATCTTGACAGCCCAGCTATGAGTGCTCCCCAAAAGACCACGTATTTATCTTTTTTTTTTTTTGGTGAGGTAATCAGGGTTAAGTGACTCACACACCTAAAGAGTGTTAAGTGTCTGAGGCCGGATTTGAACTCAGATCCTCCTGACTCCAGGGCCAGTGCTCTATCCACTGCACCACCTAGCTGTCCCCATGTATTTATCTTGTATGTACTTATATAGGGTCCTGGTCTTCCCCCAGATGAAATGGTCACTTAGCATGTTTGTCCTCACATCAACCTGGAGAGGCAGGTGCTGCAGGTGGGTTTTGTGTCTTTATTTTTACCAGACCTGCAATTTCATCAGTGCAAGGAGATCGTCATAAAGTGCTCACCTCTGTTGGTGCTGGTCTGTACCTTCTCAGCAACTCAGTCTTGGGGAATTGTCCCAGTCACTGAGGAAGAGAAGTGACTTACCCAGGATCACACAGCACAGTAAGGATCAGGGTCAGGACTTGAAATAAAGTCTTCCTTGGCCTGAGGCCAGCTTTCTAGCCACGAAACTGGAGTGCCTGCATACAGTAAACATTTAATGGATACTTGTTGGCTACATCATGCTGCCTCTCATGATAGGGTTTATCACCCCCATTTTACAGATGAGGAAACTGAGGCTCAGTTAAGTGACTGGCCATGATCATTGACACCACGAAGTGTCAGAAATGGGATTCAAAAACAGGAATTTATGACTCAAGCCCAACACTCTGCTCCCTAGAGTCAGAGAGATGAGTCAGGGAAGAGTTCTTGAAGGGGGAGACTTTTGAAGAGGGTTTTGAATATGCCCTACCTTTATTTCAATTTGAAAACAAAGGCAGGAAGAATGACTACAAGTAAACAATAAAACTCCAAAAACAAATGCAAGAGGCTGCAGCAGATTTCCAGCTGAAGTGACTTCCGGGAACAAGGAGATGAATTCTGTGCTATGTCTCTAGCAGTGAAGAAGGTCAGCCCTGACTCATCCACACTCTCACTCAGGCCTCTTATAAGCGGCGAGTGACACGGGTTTGCAAGCTCCCTTCAGGGGATCTGGCTGAGAAGGAGGTTAGAAGTCAATCTGCAGCTGGGGCTAAAGGCCCATCTTAGGGCAGAGTTAGGAGTCAATCCGCGGCTCTGCTTGGAGGTCAACCTCTGGCCAAGGTTAGCAGGTCATTCTTTGGTCTACTTTAAGGGATCATAGGTTGGGAGCTAGAAGGTCCCTTCGAGTACAGCCAGGTTAAGAAACAGAGGCCCAGAGAGTTAAATGATTTGTCCAAGTTCACACAGTCAGTCAGTATCATAAGCAGGTTTATGTGACTCCAAGGTCAGTTGTCTATCCTCTACATTACTCTGCCTTTCTAGGGCCAGACTGTAGCTGGGGTTAGAGATCAATCTCTGACTGGGGTTCCAAGGTCGCTCAATGGCCAAGACCAAGGTCAAAGTTACATAGGATTCAATCTATGGCTAATGTCAAGGGGACTACAAGAAAGGAGAAGAAATAGCCATTGGGAAGAAGATTGGCTCCATGGGTTAGTTCACCAAGCCCTGGATGAGAAGCTATTGATTCTTGGCCTCTTTGGAACCCCAAAGTCCTGCTATCCTCATAGGGTACTTCATTAGGAATCGAATGCCTGGGCAGGGCTGGGGAAGGGCTGAGAGAGAGGAAGGTAGGTGACCCACCCAGTCCCGCCCCACACCAGGGGCTCCCATCTCCTCATTCCTCATTGCTGAGGTGGCGCACGTGGGCCCAGCCATCCTTGAGACGGGAGGGGAGGACACAGGCTCTGAGGCGGCTCCCCTGTCTGTTGGCACATTTGGGAGTTCAGCCACCTCTGAGTCACTCTCCCCAATTCTGTTCCGGCACAACCCCAGGGGACCCTACCCAGGGGGCAGAGGGCATGGCCCAGACAGCAGGAACCACACCCAGTGCCTAACGTTAACATCTGTGGAGTCTTCGTTGTGGGCTTTAGGGAAAGTGAAACCTTGATAGCCGCCAAAAAAACCACAGGATTGACCTGACTCGTTGCTACCTTCCCCAATTCCTCTTAAAAGAAGACTGCAAGGCTGAAGGAATGGGCCATAGGAATTGAACTGAAAAGAACTGGTTGTTTAGGTGGTTTAAGGCAGCATCCTGTCTACTGAGGTCTCCTAGGATGACAGAAGTTGGGAGTGAAATGGAAGACTGAGTCAGGTGTTGAACCCATTGAGAAAGGTAGGAGGATGTCCAGGGGGTCAGTCACCGTGATCTGAATTGGGCGACAAATTTGGATAAAGAAAATCCCAAAGGGAGAGATGTTGATGAGAGATAGCGGGAAATGGAGAGGGTGGAAGGAGCAATGGGGGAATCAAAGAGTATTTGGACTCCCCTCTGGGACCAGTATGTCAGGGGATATGAGACAAGGTGCAACCAGAACTGAAAAGGATGCCCAGGGAGGCAGTCATCTGGTGGAAGCAAGCTTTTGTGAGCGCCAGAAGGTGGAATGACTGAACGGAAGATGTCCCAGATGAAAGGAAGTTTGTTCATTACGGGCAGGGACTCCTGAGGACGGGGAAGAAGGGCTTGGTCCACACCTGAAGTGGACTTTGGAGGATCTTCTCTCCCTTAACTGCCTCAGGAAAAGAGAAAGAGATTGGCTTTTCAGAAGATATTTCTAGTATTTGAAGGAAGCAGATACAATCCAAGTTTCAGTGCATAGAATTGTCAAGTTTAGAAACCCCAGAAATAACTTCTAGAAAGAAGCAGTATCTGGCCATAGAGTCAACTATTTGCCCTAAGCAGTATCTTTTATGAGCTGCCATCTTGTCTCAAGAGAAACCTCTTCCTGTCTTCCACAAGCTCGGGCCGCAGAACTCAAGGTGTTTCTTCCCTTTCCAAGTCACCATTGCTCTCTGCTCCTCCACCCGCCTCCTAAACTAGTACTTCTTACCACCATTAGTCCTCCTCATTAGCAAGTCCCTTGTCCATATCATCTCTAGATTATTCCTCTTTGGTATTAAACTTTTTCTTTTTCTTTCTTTCTTTTTTCTTTCTTCCTTCCTCCCCTCCTTTGCTCCTTCCTTCCCATTTTCCTCTTTCTTCCTTCTGTCCCCTTTCCTTCTCTTTCTTCCTTCCTTTCTTTTTCTTCTTTCCTTCCTTACCTCTCCTTCCTTCCCTCTCTTCCTTGCTCTCTTTCTTCTTTCTTCCTTTTCCCCTCCTTCCTTCCCTTTCTTGCTTCCTTTCTTTCTTTTTTCCCTCCTTCCTTCCCCTTCTTCCTTCTTTGCTTCCTTCTTTTTCTTTTTTCCTTTCTTCTCTCCCTTCTTTCTTTCCTTCTCTCCCATCTTCCTTCTTTCCTCTTTCCCTCCTTTCTTCTCTCCTCCCTCCCTCCCTCCCTCCTTCCACTTCTTTCTTTCTCTCTCTGAGTATCCATTAAATGTTTACTGTATGCAGGCACTCCAGTTTCGTGGCTAGAAAGCTGGCCTCAGGTCAAGGAAGACTTGATTTCAAGTCCTGACCCTGATCCTTACTGTGTTGTGTGATCCTGGGTAAATCACTTCTCTTCCTCAGTGACTGGGACAATTCCCCAAGACTGAGTTGCTGAGAAGGTACGGACCAGCACCAACAGAGGTGAGCACTTTATGACGATCTCCTTGCACTGATGAAATTGCAGGTCTGGTAAAAATAAAGACACAAAACCCACCTGCAGCACCTGCCTCTCCAGGTTGATGTGAGGACAAACATGCTAAGTGAGCATTGTGGATCCATTTCATCTGGGGGAAGACCAGGACCCTGTATAAGTACATACAAGATAAATACATGGGGGCAGCTAGGTGGTGCAGTGGATAGAGCACTGGCCCTGGAGTCAGGAGGACCTGAGTTCCTTCCAGGTCTGTGTCTTCTGAGAAGCCCAGCCAAGAGTTGAGTCAGTGGTCATCCTCTCCCATGAAGAAACTTCCGCTTTCCAGTAGTTAATCCTGATCAACAGACGCAGCATCTCCAAACCTCTCTTACTCGGGAGACTGAATCCAGGACTGGGGACCGCCGTCTCAGAATTGCTGTTTCATCAGCAATGTCGGGCAATGCAACATGCAGCAGAAGAGGCAGCAAGAGTCCTGGGCTCAAGCTTGCTTAGCTGAGCCTCAGTTCTAGCTGCTTTTCTGGTGCATGTACAGACCCCATATTTCTGGGGTCAAGAGAAGGACACCCCCAGTTCCACACACCCTCACTGAAGTGCAGTGAGGAAGAGCTACTTGCCTCATGGGAGGCTTGAAGGAAGAGAGTAAGCCAGAAACTCTCTCCTTTTTAAGGGACCTTGTTGTCCTTGCCACTGTCATGGCATGGGGGAAGGACCAAGGTCCCACTCAGTCCAGTCTTTCAGTGCTGGGCCATTCCTGTCCCCAGAACTGCCCAGAGAATTAAGTTACCTGCATTTTTCACGATTCAAACCTGATACATAAAATAGCATAACAAACTTCCATTCACTCTCTCTATCCCTGTCTCCCTTGGGAGTCTTTGTTCCTTCCCATTGGTTTTGTCCTCTCCTATTATCAAGGCATGCCCTGTATTCCCTGTTGCCTTCTTTTCCTTTGAATTCTTTCATAAAGGTCTTTCCATATTTCTTTGTATTCCTTGAATTTGTCTGTGGTTGTTGCATTGAAATGTTGTTGCTTCCTCAGTTGGGAGCACCACCATTGAGATGAGAGGCTTAAGCAGAAACCATCCCAGTGTTCGACAATTTGGACACATCTTTGAATTGGCTTTCTGGGACTGTTTTTGGAGACTTCTGGGAAAGAAAAGCTAAAAGATCGAGCATCTTGCTTGAACACACCATAGAGAGAAGAAACGCAGTGGGCAGGGTCAAGTGTTGGGCTCCATCTCTGAGTACCAATTGATTCTTTCCCCTGGCCAAGAAAGGGCAGTCTGATGAGTTTACAGAGTAACCAGATAAAGCTTTGCTTTCTCTCCAGTCTGACTGTCTGTTAGGGGCTGGGTAACTCAAAGCTGATATGATGGGGGTCTAGTGCATGTACAGACCCATCAGTTTGCTAAGATGATGTCATCCATGTGGAAGACATGAGGAGGACACTGAAGCTACTTCCAGGAGAATCCTGAGTACTGCAACATGCATGGATGGTTCTGGTTGGTCTGTAACAGTTTTGGGAGAAGCCTTTTCCCATTGGCTGCACAGCTGGAACTGCTGACATTGTCACAAAGGGCCTGAATCAGCTGGGGCTTTGCTGCATTCGTGTCCAAAGAGACAAGTGACTCCTTACCTAATGGCTTCCACTCAGAGAACCGAGCTATGAGAGGAAGGGCCCCGGGGCCTCCTACCCCACTCCTCTTTGGCCTATGGCCCCCAGGAATGGCCCTAGGTCCTTGGCCTTCTCATTTCTTCCTTTCTGCTCTATGTGCTGGAAGTGAAGTCTCTAGTCTGGGCTAAGAGCTCCAGCTATGGCAATCCGGGTGTTCTGAAATCTAGGCTGAGTGCTGAACCCAGCCTAGCACTGCTGCCCCGAGGAACCTAAGTCTGGGACTCCAGCCCAGCAAAATCCAACAGCTGTGCCAACTTCGGACATGACATTGGTTGGACTAAGATTCAGTTAGGTGACACAGCAAATAAAGCACTGGAGTCAGGAAGACCTGAGTTGAAATCCAACCTCAGATACTTACAAGCTGTGTAACCCTGAACAAGTCACTTCACCTCTGTCTGCCTGTTTCCTCAACAGTAAAATGGAGATAATAATAGCATTTACCTCCCAAGGTGTCATGAGGGTCAAGGAAGATAATATTTGTAAAGCACTAAGCACAGTGCCTGGCACATAGTAGGCTCTTAATAAATACTTGTTTCCTTCCTTTCTGGAGTTAAGCTAAGTTGTGAGTATAACCCTCCTCCCCTTACCCCACCCCAGACCAAGTTTGTGTTGTTGTTATTCAGTCGCTTGAGTCATGTCTGACTCCCCATGATCCCCATTTAGGGTTTTCTTGGCAAAGAAACTGAAGTGGTTTGCCATTTCCTTCTCCAGCTTATTTTACAGGTGAGGAAACTGAGGCAAACAGGATTAAGTGACTTGCCCAGGGTCACACAGCTACTAAGTATCTGAGACCAGATTTGAACTCAGATCTTTCAGACTCCAGGCCTGGCACTCTATCCACTGTGCCACATGGGTGCCCAAGGTGGTGTAAGGGGAGATTACGCCCCTAAAGCATTGAGAGAAATGTTTATACAGTTGTTCTGGCTGTATCTATGAAGTTACTATCCCTCTGTAAAAGCCACCCAATGTTAAAAGGTTAAGTGGAAATGAGGGTACTAGTTACTGATCACCTAAAATAAGAGAAACAGCTAGTCGGGGCTATAGCCCATAACAAAGAGAAGAAAGAATTTCAGCCCCATTCAGCCGTCGGAACCCTGATGGCCAAGATGCAACTGGCCTGGCCCTGAAAACGTGTGTCCAGAGTCATGGCTTGTGACACTTTTATCTTCAATCATCTTCAATATTTTAAGATTCTTCCTGGTCCACCTCCCCTGTGGGAGAGGACAGAGCTTATAGAAAGAAGCCATTGCTCCTCCCTCATCAATCAATCAACCAATCAAACATTTAGCACAGGAGCACAGAACCTTCCCCCCTAAGTCCTCACTTAAGGACCTAGAAGGCCCCAGGTTCCCCACCCCTGATCTAGCATCTAAAGCCTTTGTTAGGTACCAGGTACTGCACTAGAAATTTGGGATACGAGAACCAAACTGATACAAGTGTTGCCCTGGAGGGATGTGTTACATTCTAACGCTGCCAGGCAGCTTGTTTCCTTAGGAGTGATTTGTTAATGCTTACCTAATATTTACCATTGTAACTATTACTTGTTAATCTATTCTCTCTTAAATGAAAGGAAATCTGGAGGCTACCAAATCTTTGTCTGGTTTGATTAGTGATGGTGACAGGTAAAGATTTGGAAAGAGGTTTTAATCCCTCTAGAGTAACGAGACGTGTCTCTGCGTTTGGCTGTGATTGACCGGAGAGAAGAAGGAAGAGCAGATACTGATCCCATTTGGAATTCCCACCAGAAAGTGGGATAGGGCATACTAATATCATACTCCTAGGCTGGCACAGATTTCCTTAAGCAGGACAATCTCTGAAGGAGGAGAGAGGCTAATGAAGATATCTCTGCCTCAGACCTAACAGTGAGCAGGCAAAGATAGAGCTGACCCTGAGAAGGACCAGTCTCCCAAAAGGGTGATCATGCTGCATGTGGGGCATCCCTTTCTCAAACCTGGTACAAAGGACAAGCACACTGAACAAGAGCTGCCACAAGCCTTTATGTGAGAGCCCCTACCTAGAACAATACCTCCTGCTTGCCACCCCATTAATGTTTAGCCATTCCATTATTGTTAAACATTTGAGTTGTTTCTAGATAGGATCAATTGCAAACAGTGGTGTTAAGAAAATCTTTTAGTATATTTAGGGTGGGTTTTTTTTTTAAATTTATAACACTGTCTTGAGCTCTTCCCAGCAATGGTATTATTGGGCCAATGGGTATAATTATTTTTGTAAATTGTACTTCATATTGCCAGATTGATATTTTAAAAAAATTCTACAAGTTTGCAATTCCACCAGCAGTGTATGAATACATCTGTTTTGTGACAAGATCACCAGCACTGAGTTTCATCACTTTTCATTATTTTTTGCCAATTTGCTGGGTATGAGCTATAGTAGGACCTTCCTTCACAGAGGGAAGAATAAAATGGCATAAACTATGGACTTGAAGTCAGGAGTACCTAGCTTCAGATCTCACCACTGAAACTTACTGGCTGTGTAATCATGGGTAAATCATGTAACCTCTCTGACCCTCAGTTTCCTCATGTATAAAATAAGGATCCTAATACTTGCAGTAGCTATCTCATAGGTTGTCATGAGACTCAAATGAGGTCATGTATGTAAAAAAAGTATTTTGCAAACTTTGAAGTGCTATCTACATGTTAATTACATATATATTATATATGATATATATATATATATATATATATTAGTAGGAGAAATCATTGAGGTCAAGTTTCTCAAGAGAAAAGTGTGCCCTGTACCAACGGTCCAAAATTTATCTCCAATTTACCTATCCATGTCTTGTCTGTATATAGTTGTTTGTAGGTTGCCTCTCCCATTAGACTGTGAGCTCCCTGAGGGGAAGGCCTGTGTTTACCTTTCTTAGTATCCCCAGTGCTTATCATTATGTATCTCTAGTGGCTGGTATATAGTAGGAGCTTAATAAATGCTTATTGACTTGGTTGATGGTACATTTCCAAAGCACTGAATCCGTCACATCATCCCTCTGCTTGAGGACCTCCCTTGGTGCCCATTTGTCACAGAATGAAGCCTAACGTCCTCAGCTGGCCATCTAAGCACCTCCATTATCTGGCCATAATTTGTCTCCATTTTTTTCTTGAACCTGAACTTCTGCATGTAAATAATAGGTAAAGAACTTTTCAGAGCTGATGATGGGATTAGAGCTCAGACAAGAGCTGCCTGGGCCTATCTGGGGCCCAGTTTGGGGGGTTTTCATCAATGCTAGCTCTTCTCTGTGATCTGCTGGCTTATAACACTTCCCATCCTTCCTGATGCTTACATGTAGACACTGGTTAGGAATCCACTTCCAAAAGATGCTCTTCCTCTGTCCTCAGAACACAGAGACAAGACCCTGTTCTCTCACCAGACTTGAACAGGCAGGTTTGGAGTGGTACACACCTGAGCTAGTGGCCAGAACAGATCACCTGTATCTTGCCTGCTTGCATTCATCCACAATCCTACGTCTATGTTGCTTTCTCAGTCCTGGTGTTCCCTCCCTTGCATGTCTTTTGGGGGATTTTGCCAAACACACCAGACTGTGTTTACTGGCTGTCAAACACCCATGTGTCTGTGTTGGGGCCATGCCAAAAAAACATTGCTGACACCAGCCTTAACTCCTATGGCTCCAGGACAGGAATTCACCATCCCTGGCATATGCTTTCTGCATTTCTTCATTTTCCTCTTCTCCGCTCTCCTCCCCTCCTCCTCCTCCTTTCTTTGCTTCTCCTTTCTTCCCCTTTCCTCTACCCTTCTCCTGTCCTATCTTCCCCTTCCTTCTCCTTCTCTTTCCTCAATAGCTGTATACATTTGGGCAATTCACTTAATTTCTCTGAGCCTCAGTTTCCTCATAGGTAAAATGAAGGGGTTAAATGAAATGATCTTCAAGATCCCTTCCCTCTCTGATTCTATGGGCCTATGATCTCCTTTTATCCTCTCCTCCCTCTTCTCTCCTCCTCTCACCTCCTTTCCCTCACTCTTCCTTTTTTTCTCCCTCTCCCTATCTCCCTCTTTTCTCTCTCCTTCCTCCACATTTTCCTTCTCCCCTCCACTCTTCTCCCCTTTCCTTTTATGCTCTCCTTTCTCCTCCCCTCCCTTTTCCTCTGCCTTCCTCTCCTCCCCTCCTCTATCACTCATTAGTGAAAGGGGAACTCATTGTTTTCCAAAGTGCTTAGCATAGTGCATGGCACATAGTAGATGCTTAATAAGTGTTTATTGACTTACTGACTGGTAGCTCAATCCACTTCTGGAAAGCTGTGATTGTTATGAAGTTTTTCCTTATGTACAGAGAGTAGCCATTTAGGCATTGCTATGGGAATATAGAACAAAGATTGCAATCTTCAGTCTTGCTAATCTAAAGCTCCAGGGTAATCTTTATAGCTCTAGTGCTGGCTGCCAGCAACATGATGGGAATTGAAAAGGATGTGCTCATCCCATCTCATATATCAGATGGGCCTGAGGCATTGCTATTGAATAGGAAGAAAAATTCATCAGAGAAATAGATTCAGCCTCTCTTGCTATGCTGGCTGGATACAGCTACTGGTATGATTCACAAAAGAGTTGAAATAGCCCTGAGGCTATAGTTTATGTCACATTATGACCACTCCTCTTCAGGGAAGTGTATGACTAGCCTGGGCCCCTTCAATGTGAGTCCTTAAAAGTTACAATTACAACAAGCCCAAATCTATCTGCAATTTCTGCCCAGCATTCCTACTTTTGCCCTCTGTAGATAAGCAGAAGGTTTCTGATGCCTATGCTATATAACATTTCTTCAGGTTTTTTTTTTTTT
>NW_020954615.1:1329128-1332614 GCF_900497805.2 Vombatus ursinus
CTGAGGGGGAAGGATGTAGCTTTCTAACATGGCCCATTCTCTTTCTCTCTCTCTCCTTCCCCGAGGTACAATGAAAGGGTTAAACAGAAACACTGGAAAATATAAAATCCCCATGTTTTTCCTTCAGTTTTAACCCACTTCTATCATCAAATTTCAGAGCTGGGAGGTGCGTTAAGAGATTACCCAGTCCAAGCCTCATGTTTGGCAAGTGAGCATACAAACACCCAGAGGAGAAAAGAGACTGGCCCAAAGTCACCCAGCCCCTCTCCTGAGCCCTGACCAGCAGGCTTTCTAATGTGTCCTGGGCCCAGGAAAGCCAGACCCCGAGCTCCAGCCAGAGACAATTAGCAAAACCACACTGTGTTTCCACTCCAGACAAACTATGTGATTCCCTAACAGGTTCTGGCTGGATCATAGACTGGCATCCTAGGAGAGAGCTGAGGGAGCCTTAACCACACTAGCATGTTGACCCCCATGCAGGCAAGTAACATGCTTTGAGAGTGTGTCATATGTATGCAGAATACCATACAGCCCTTGGAGGTGACACAAAGGAGAAGATTCAGTCCCTGATCCAGGGACCTTGGGATCTAGCTGGGAAGACAGACAGACACACACACTCTCACTTGAAAACACTTACAAAGCCTATTAGATCATAAGCACCCTGAGGTCAGGAATCTGTGCTTTATTTAAATTTGGTAGCCACCTGCTTCCCCATCTATTTCTCCTCCCTTCCAAGAGTAGGGATTCATTCTTTCTATGTACGTTTGTCCCCAGAACTTAGAACAGTGTCTGGCCCATAGCAGTTGTTTAATAAATGCTAGTGGGTTGATTGATTAGAAGTTCTGGCTTCCTTCAAGACTCCTCTCAGATGGTATGTATCTTGTATTTACTTACCTGTTTTCAGGTTGTTTTCCTCCCAGCAGAATGGAATCTCCTTGAGTCCAGGGACTATCTTCATTTTGTCTTGGAATCTCCAGCACCTAGTATAGTGCCTGGCACATTTTGGGGCGAGGAGGGATGAACCTGGGATTTCATCAATGCAGGGAGCTCCTTGTGAGCCAATTCCTTGTAGCAAAATTGTATACTTCAGCACCTGTTCAACTTAACAGTTGATCAGATACCTCAGAGCTTGTGTTATACTGATGGGGGCTCAAGGGTATCCTCTTCATGTTGAAAAGAGAATTGTGTACATGTAAGAATGTGTAAAATGAGATTCAAACCCAAGGCTTCCTATTCCAAGTCCAGTTCTCTTTCCATGGTGCCCCACAACCTCCATCAACAGTGATCAGGAAAGAGACAGTCTTGGGATGGTCCCAGGAAGGGAAGGTAGGAGGGGAGGTCCAGGCTCTGGCATGCCATACTCAGTGTGCCAGCCAGGACTCTGGCACATACTGGGTTAGTGGGCAAGCCAGCATGCAATATCTCTAATTGGCCAAGGCAGGAAAGCAGCTAGAACCAGCGTGTCCCAACAGGAAATCCTCAGTCATCAATAAGGCCAAGTTCCCCTCAGTGACTTCATCCTCCTCTCATGACATCCCCTTGGGGAGAGGGAGGAGTAGAGAGGGCACTCCCAGCTTCCTGGGGGCTCCAAACTGCAAAGGTTCAACAATTTGCCCAAGGTCATTCAGCAAGTCAGAGGGTGGAATCTCTATCTTTATCCTATCAGGCACCACGATGAATCAGGGTGCACAGTGCCCCAGGTAGAGCAAACAACCCTTCTTTCTGTTCCCCAGCTCTGCTTCTAAATCCTGACATGGAAACTCTGGTTCCAGACCAGCCAAATCTCAGGATGCTGGGAAGCCCAGCCCAAACCTATAGCATCTTCTTCCTAAGGAGGTCCTGTACCTTGACGCCAGCATCTCCATGGGAATTCACTGAATTCACTGAATCCAGAAGCTAGTGTGATTTGGGCAATAATCATTGTCACTCACGTTAATGCAGCCAAGTACTTCCTTCCCAACAGTCTTGTGAGATAGGTAGTACAAATATTATTAGTCCCATTTTATACATGAGGAAACTGAGGCAGGGTCTGAGAGATAAACGGGCTTACCCCGGACTGCTCAGCTACTCAGGGATATCGGAGGGCCAGGTGAAAGAACTGGGGGCAGGGAGAAGCGTATAGCCTGGAGAAGAAAGGATTCGAGGGTCTCATTAGGAGTTGGCTCTGTTCAAGAGGGGAGAACCAGATCAATGAGTGGAAGTCACCAACTGCCAGGTTTAAATGTGTTGTGAAGAATAACTTCCTAACAACTTGCACCGTCTAAAAGTGGGATGGACTGCCTTGGGAGACTCCATTGGACATGTTCAGGCAAAGGCTGGGTGATAGGTTGGGGGTCTGTAGTAAAAAGGTTGGACTCAGAGGACACTGAGTTCTCTTCCAACTCTTAGATTCTACGAGTCTGTGAGGGCAGTGTCACAGGCTGGATTCAAACCTAGATCTCTTGACTCCAAGCCCCTTGATCTGTCTTACACTATGCTGACTCTCAGCATGCACACAGAGACACAAAATGGTGCACAAACACACATACAGACATAGACACAGACTTATGGACCCACAGGAATGCAATCATAGTCCAATCCAATGAACCCAATAAGCATTTGTTAAGCACCTACATATATAGATGTATGTATGTATGTATGAATATGCATCTACATGTATATGTAAATATGTTCTATATAAAAATACACATATATTTATACATATATATGTAAACATGTATATGTAAATATTTTTTATATAGACACATGCATTATGTGTATGTAAATATGTATGATAACTAGAGGAGAAGGGGAAAAGTATGAAAAACAATGTGTACTCTTGAGTAAGCCATTTAATCTTCTGGGCCTCAGTAAACCCAACTGTAAATTAGAGGCTGGACCATGACGTCTGAGAGCCCTCCTAGCTCTACATCTGTGATGTGTGGCAGAGCTAAAAGGGACCTTTGAGGTTATCTACTATGCTCTCCTTTCAACATAAAAAGCCCCCATTGGTGGGGCACAACCTCAGAGGTATAGAGCCAGCAGTACAAGGGAAAAAAAATCCATATTAGGAAACCCTTCCCAAAAACTCAAGCTGTGAGAAAGCAGGAAGCACCACCTCAGGATGCGGTGAGTTTCTCCTCAGTAAAAATTCCAAGTCAAGGCTGGATGACCTTTGGTAGGGATATTTGAAAGGGGATTCCTAGACCAGATGACCTAGAGGCTGGACCAGATGAACTCTGAGGTCTTTCCCAACTCTAAGATTCTGTGGCTTCAGTGCTTGGATGGTGTTCAAAACCATGACTTGGATGGAGGAAGTGAATTCCCCCTCACTGGAGGAGGTCTTCAAGCAAAAGCTAGATATCCAATCATCGGAGATGTTTATAAAAAGGATTCTTTTTATGATATAAGTTGGACTAGATGGCCTCTGAAGACCCTTCCAACTCTGAGATTCTGGGATTTTATGATTTGGGCCTTATTAACATCATGCTTTAACCAATAGGCAAA
>NW_020954615.1:1332624-1346391 GCF_900497805.2 Vombatus ursinus
AGCTGCCTGAGGACAGGGACAGTTTCATTTTTGCATACCCAATGCCTAACTGACAGTAAGCACTTAATAAAGGCTTATCGCATGAATCATAAAAGAACAGTTGTAGAGTTTAACTTAAAGCCAACTAATCCAACCTCTCTCATTTTATATATGGAGAAACTGAGGCCCAGACACCCTAATTGTCTTACCTACAGGCACATAAGTGGTGTAGCTGGAGTCCAAACTCTGGAGCCAATGTTCTTACTATGATGCCTCCCTTCAATTGGTGAATTAATTTAAGATTTTCTTTATTTGTTTGTGTGTCTAAAGCAGGGAAACCTCACTCAGCTTCCAGATGTGTCCCTTTCTGCACAGGCCAATGGATCTGAAATGGCCTGTCCTGCATAACCCACCCCCAGAGTCCACCCACTTTCATCCAGTCTTGGAAGGAAGCCTGCCTTCTGATCCCACAGAAAACAGAGCTTTAAGATTTACCAAAAAAAAAAAATTCATTATAAAAACCTTTCAGTCATCATCATTTCCATTTTTATAGATGAAAAATAGAGATGCCCACCCCCCTACAAAGGGTGAGTGATTGTCCCTCATGCCTGGAAGGCTCTGCCTCCTGGCTCCCCAGGCTGCCCCGGTTAATCTGGCTTCTTTCAAGATTTAGCTCAAATCTCTCCTTTGGGTCAAGGTCCTTCCCAGCCCCTCTATGATTAGTGCCTCCCCTCCAAGACAACTTCCCATCTACACTGCCTATATCTTGTATGTACTTGGTTGTTTGCTCATTGTTTTCACCATGGGAACATGAGGGATTGATTGTTCTTTGTCCTTTCTTTATGTCCCTGGTGCCTAGCCTAGTGTTTGATATGTAGTAAGCAGTTAATAAATGTTTTTGTTCACTAGCTGACTATACTGTACAATCAGTGTATCCAAGTCAGGACATTCTTGAAAAATCATCTATCTGAGCCAGCTCCCCTCCTCAACCCCATATTTGATGGCCTCAGAATCTTACATCTCCATTTCTTTTCTAGCTGCCCACAATCCCAAGCCCCATACCATCCCCTGCCCATTTCCCTTGAACTCTGGGAGAGAGAAAGGGAAGAATCAAACAATGGCCTAAAATTAGAACCCACAATGGAAACAATGGAACCCAGGAATTCTGAGTCATTCATTGTTTTCTTCCCCATTCAGCCACGGCAAATTCCACCAGTAACCACCAGCCAGCTCAATTTCGGACAGAATGCTGACAGTGAGAATGGGGAAAGGAGAAGGAAGAGCCTCTGGGGACCAGGAAGCGGGGGCAGGAGATGGTTCAATGCCACTCATCTTCCAAGGCAGTGTCCAGATGGAGACTTTTGGGGGCTCAAATGCTGGATTGGCCACTGGTCCCTGGATGACCTTGGGCAAAGTGTGTCATTGCCCTAGGCTCTCTTTCCACCTCTTCAGATCATGGCATTCACTCCTGGCATCTCTCGGTAGTTTTAAAAATAGGATGTTTTCCACTTTTTTCTAGGGAATGATTCCCATAAGTGCCCAGTTACTTTCCTGCTTGTGTGTATTGGCCCCCATCACATTCCACCCCCATCAAAGAGAGCTCAGGGTCAGAATCCACTGAATCAGACAAAGGGTTCTCCAAGGACGAGGACCATATCACAGGCTTCCTGGAAGCAGAGGCTCTGTCTCTCCCATAGACTTGGAGCTCCCTGAAGGCAGGATCTGAGCCTCTTCAGCAGGTCAGGAGCTTCTGAGGGCAGCAGATGTCTTCTGCCTTCAGAGCAGGGCCTTCCTGAAGGCAATAGCTGTCTCTCTTATCATAGCAGGGCTTCCTGAAGGCATAGGCAGTGTCTCCTCATCAGCTCAAGAGCTCCCAGAGTTTAGGAGCTGTGTCTTCCCTGCCCCCAACAGATTAGGAGCTCCCTGCCAACTGGCCTGAGTCTCTCTCCTCAGAGCAGGGGCTCGCTGAGAGCAGGGCTTGTGTCTACACAAAAGACTTTGAGATGGAGCTGGGAACTCAGCCTTTTAGAGATGAAATTGCCCTTTGCCAAGAAGTTTTCCCCTTTGGAATGGTTCTGCAATATTGACAAGGACTCCTGATCAAGGCATCTGCAAAAATAACCAGGTTTGTACTGAGGAGCCTGGAACTTGAAAGCTACCCTCTCAGCCTATTCAATAGCAAAGTTACTCAACTCCAACCCCGCAGATGCAGATTCCAGGCAGTGTGTACATGTAGGTGATTCCTGAAAATGCTTCATAAAACCTGGCTAGTATAACATGATGGCTGCCTTCTGCAGTAATGACATAATTTCTCCATAAAAGACATCCTTTATGGGCAGGTAACTAACATGGATAGATTGTGATCGATTTGATCTCCTTACAGAATTGTTGGGTTGGAAGGGACCTCAGGGGCAATCTGATCCAAATTATCCAAGAATGCATCCTCTCTGTTCTCGAGCAAGCGTCCCCTCTAACCATCCACAGTGAGTAGTTTTCTGGCCTTTGCTTGGAGCTCTCCAGTGAGAGAGAACCCACAGTCTCCTTGGGCAAACAGTTTCCCTTTTAGACAAGACTAATCACAATGAGGGCTAGTCATGTGGCTCAGTGGATAGAGCACTGGACCTGGAGTCAGGAAGACTCAACTTCATGAGTTCAAATTCAGCCTCAGACACTTTCTAGCTGTGTGAAAGTCACTTAACTGTTTGTCCCAGTTTCCTCATCTGTAAATTTATGGGGAAGGAAATGGCAAACCCCTCCAGTGCCTTTGCCAAGAAGCCCCAGATGGGGTCGTAAGGAGTGGAATGGGATGATAAATGACTGAATAACAATTGCTATGAAGTTTTCCCTGATATTCACTGAAAATGTAGCTTCTATCCTAGCCATTGCCCATACCTCGGCTCTCTGGGACACTGTAGAACAAAGCTAATCCATCTCTTTCTCACAATAAAGGCTTCAGATACTTAAAAAAAATTACTGTGTTCCCCATCCCCAACTCGCTCATCTTATCCAGATAACCAATCCCAAATTCTTCCATGGATCCTCAGATGGTACAATGTTGAATTGATGTACCTTCTCCTCTGGGAAGGGAAGAGAACATGCATTAATTAAGTGCCTACTGTATGCTAGCCACTGCGGCGAGCTCTTTATAAATTTATCTCATTTGATTTCTGGCTACTCTCCAGCTTCTCAAAGTGCTAAACGGTGGCACCCGGACCTGAATACTGTCCTCCAGGTGGAGTCTGACCAAGGCAGAATGCACAGCACTATCACCTCCCTATTTCTGGAAGCTCTGACTCTTACAATGCAGCCCTAGATCACATTCACTTTCCTGGTGACCACACCACGCTGGTGAATGCTGATTCACCTCAGCCAGTCTCTTTGCCAGGTACCTCTTCCACACCCAGTTCAAGACACAGACCTACCTGGAATTCCAAGCAACTAATTATGCAATTCAATCAGCCTAAAGAATGGGGGAAAGTCTTTCAACAGTAATGGGGGTGGCACACCCCAATCAGGGATCTGTAGCAGCAGATGACTAAGGGCACCAGCATTTAAGCTCAGATACGCATGCACTAAGCAAAAGACACCTACGGTCCATATGCACATCTTCAGTATTTTAAACAAACAAGAAAAACCCTAGGATGTCATCAGCATAGACTATCCCTTCCAGGTTTTAGTAGGTGGCATCCTGAACTGTGAGGCCAAGCAAAGAACATTGCCTGGTGTCCACATTCTGCTGATGAGCCTCTTCCCATTTGGCTGTTGGCTTCTTAGAGTATGACAGTGCTCAGATGACCTAGTCTCTCTGTTTCAAAACCTTCCCAGCTTGTTAGAAGCTCCAAACACTTGGGATCCATTGGCCTGGCCTCTATTCAACCACCAAAGAGATTTTCCAAAAACCACGTCACTTTCTCTCCCATACACTCCCATGGCCCCCTCTTACCTCCAGGAGTGAACATAAAATGTTCTGTTGGGCATTTAAATCCCTTCACAACCTGGCCCATTCCTACCTTTCAAGTCTTATTATGAATCACTGCCTTGACATACTCTGTGGCCCAGACAGACTGTCCTTCTTGCAATTCCTCATGTAAATATGCCATCTCCCAATTCCATGTCTTTGCACTTGACTGTGACCCATGCCTGGAATGATCTCTCTCTTCACCTCTGCTCCTACAATCCTTTGTTTCCTTTCAAATTCAGCTCTAGCTCTAGCTCTATCGCAAAAGCGAAACTTTTCCTGATTGATCCAATGCTAATAATACCTGAAGCCACAAAATGTGGTTATATTATTTGAAATTGATTTTGTGTGTATGTATGCGTGTGAGTGTATGTGCATATATACATATATGTGCGTGTCTAAGCAAGTGAGCAAGCAATGAGCATTTATTGTTTACTATGGGCCAGACACTGTACTTGTCTGCCTCTACCCATCACCTACCCTCAAGAGAACATCAGCTCCTTTAGAGCAGGAATTGTTTCTTTTTTGTGTTCTATCCCCAGAGACTCAGCACAGTGCCGGGCACGTAGTAGGAACTTAGGAAATGAATGATTGATTGGTTGGCTGGTTGATGGCCTTCAAGAGACCCTATAGTCATCTCCACATCACGATGAGGCATCCAAGGAGGACCTTAGGAGAGGTACATTGTGTATATGGTGAGTATAAACTCACTATAATCCAATAAGCACAGATTAAGCATCTACTATATACAAGTCGGGGGCAGCTGGGTGGCACCATAGTGCATAGACCACCAGGCCCGGCGTTAGGAAGACTCATCTTCCTGAGTTCAAATCTGGCCTCAGACACTTAGTAGCTGTGTTACCCTGGGTAAGTCACTTCATCCTCTTTGCCTCAGTTTCCTCATCTGTAAAATGAGCTGGAGAAGGAAATGGCCAACCACTCCAGTATCTTTGCCAAGAAAATTCCAAATGGGGTCACAAAGAGTCTGACATGACTGAAAGGACTAAACAACAACAACAGATGTACAAGTCACTGTGCTAGGTGTTAAGAAGACCGGGACAAAAGCAAAACAATCCCTGCCCTCAAGGAGCTTACATTCAACCATACTAAATAGTACAAAATAATTTCAAGAAGGAAGCAATGCCTTGGGGGGAAAGGCATGGGAAGATCAGAAAAGGAAGGGGTAGAACCTGAGCTGTGCTCTAGGAAGTAGGGATTCCAAGAGGTGGAGGTGAGTGAAGGAGCTCTTGCAAAGGTATGGAAATGAGAGATTACCCTACGAAGGTAATCCTCAGGAAATAGCCCCGGGGAGGAGGCCTCCGTTAAAGAGCCTTAGAGAGGGTTGTGTAACTTTCTACTCCCACAGCCATCACTGGAAGGCTCTTTGTTGATTCGTGTGTAGGTGAAATTGTTCCTGAGCTGTAAGTACCCAACGCCCAAGGGGCACTGGCGTTTTGTGACTAAGAGCTCCAATGCCATGGGGCAAAGCATCAGCTGGAGGAAACTGGGGGTTGCTGTTTCAGTGTCCTTGGCCAGAGTCATAAGTCAGTAAGCCTGTGGCACTGCACAAAGCGTCCTTGGTCCACTGAATTCTACTTCCTAGACCACGGGTGAGACTCGCTCGTGGCTCTGAGAAGCTGTAGCATGGGTAGTGGCCACACCTCAGTAAACCATCTCAGCAGATGGGCCAACCCAGGTTGAGGGTAACCAATGAGCCACAGACCTGGAGGTGAGTTAGGTGGTGTCTACCCCAGTGGAATGGGTGGAGGAAAACAATTGGTTCTACCCCTTCTACAAGGTCTTTTCTGATCTCCCCATGCCCTCCCCCCAAGTAAACATTTCTTCCTTCTTGAAATTACTTTGTGCTATTTAGTATGGTAGAATGTAAGCTCCTTGAGGGCAGGGATTGTTTTGCTTTTGTCCTGGTCTTCTTAACACCTAGCACAGCGACTTGTACATCTGTTGTTGTTGTTTAGTCCTGTCAGTCATGTCAGACTCTTGGTGACCCCATTTGGGGTTCCTTGGCAGAGATTCTAGAGTGGTTTGCCGTTTCTTTCTCCAGCTCATTTTACAGATGAGGAAACTGAGGCAAAGAGGGTGAAGTGATTTACCCAGGGTCACACAGCCTGTCTGTTGCTGTGAAGACAGTTGGAGCAGGCACTGTGGAGTGTTTAGTGCTTGATCAGGCTTCAAAGACACCAAGGTCATCTACTGCATCCTGGGCCATTGCATGTCATGCTGACTTTAGCCTTGGCACTGGACTTCAATGACACTGGAAGAGAGACTGAGGCTGATGACTGTGTGCAGCTCTGCCTCACTTAGCTCCAATCCATCTGTGCATAAGTCAAGACATTACCCCCCTTACGTCATTGGTCTTCTTTAAAAGCAAAGGATGAATAGCAACTTCATAGACCTGAAGGAAGGAAGGAAGGGAAGGAAAATAGGAAGGGAAGGAAAGGGAAATGGGAAGGAAAGGGGAAGAGAAGGGGAATGGAAGGAAAGAGAGAAGAAGAAGAAGGTATACTCTAGTCAAGGAGTGGGTAAAAAGAGCAGAAGTCACTATTTCTTGTCACTGGGACTCCACTGAAGAAAATGACTTGAACAATGAGATGAGGTCGGGGCAGTGGGAAATCTTTTGAACTTTTTCCTCTGATCTGAGTCAGAGTCAGACAAGGGAAGGCTGGAATCAGGTACTGGGCTGATACAGGGAGAGGGAGGAAGGGAACTTGACAGGTAGAATAGAGTAGAGTAGGGAACAGATAGTCATTGATAAAATACACTCCAAGTGTAGAGGGATCATTATGAAAGAAAGAAAAGGAGAAAAATAGGCCACATACAGTGAGGAGGAACCCACTGCCCGTGTCCAGAGCTCTAGCTCTCAGAGCTTTTCTTCCCTTCTTCTCTGTAATTCTCCCCTTTGCTCCTGACTCTGCACCTTGGGAGCAAGCAGAGTGATTCCACTCCCCTCTGTCCCCCACAGAATCCTAAATGCTTGAAGACAACTAGCATATACCAATCCTTTCCTTGATCTTTTCTTCTCCAGGGTTAACTCTCCCAATGATCTTTCAATGATCCATGTGTGACCTAATGTCTGCTGGTTGCAGAGGCACCCTGGCACCCTCGATAGAGAGAGAGCTGGCCTCAGAACCAGGAAGACCTGGGCACAAGGCTGGGAAACTCCCTATGCCACAGGTTGCAGAGAAGGTGCCAACTTGCATTGTGGAGGGAGTTTC
This sequence comes from Vombatus ursinus, assembly GCF_900497805.2. Lineage (NCBI taxonomy): Eukaryota > Metazoa > Chordata > Mammalia > Diprotodontia > Vombatidae > Vombatus > Vombatus ursinus. The sequence goes on from NW_020954615.1 coordinate 1,339,795, forward strand.
TTCACCTGGGAGTTCCCTCTCCCCATGAAGTCACAGGTCCCATCCTGTTGTCGAAATCTAGAGGCCTTTTGCCATTCTGGTCATCCTACCCTGGGTGTGCTTCAGCTTGTTAATTTGCTTATAAGTGTGGTGAACAGAAGCAGACCCATACTCCAGACTTGTTCTGACCAGGAGAGACTGAAGTGGGACTGTCACCTGATACAGAGAGCCATACAGGGTGTCATCCCTGTGTAGGATAGGACAAGCTGTGGTGATGGTTGTGTCCCAGACTTCACATTTTAGTCAACCCAAACGTAGCTCTTTCTACACGTGGCCAGGTTCTATTGTCACTTTTTATCGCGTCTTTGTCCTCAGCGTCCCTCATCCTCTGCCAAGCTTTCTCTGCACTGGGCATTGGGCCAGACACTGCAGATCAAGAGACCCAGGATCTGTCCTCAAGGAAGGGCTACCATTCAGACACATCACACATAACCCCCCACCACACACACACACACACACACACACACACACACACACACTCAGCCCTGATATCAAAACCCTGCCACCATGGAAGGGACAGAAACTGACAAGTGTCAATGAGTTAGGATAATTCATAGGAAAGGAAGGAAAGAGCCCTTCTGGGGAAAGAGGTTATGGGCTGGGCTGTGATCTGTGCCTGGTCCAAGGACTAAGTAGGAGACAGAGAGTTCAGAGCAGTGATGGCCAAGTTAGAGAGGCCAGACAAAGTCCAAGAGATACTACAATATAACGGAGTGACAGGCATCATGGAGAAGACAGATTGGGCTCTTTGATCTTCTCCCAAAAAGTAGAATCATTTCTGGCAGCAGCAAGCCGATCACACCCCTCGTTGCTCAGGAACTTACTCTGCATCACGGGAGGTCCCAAATATCAGCACCTTCTGCTCTGAGACACTCACGCCACACACAGTCACATGTGGTAAAGCAGGAGTTCCTAGCCTGGGGTAGATTTCAGAGGCTTCGTGAACTGGGATGAGAAAAGCATTGTGTTTTTATTTTCATTAAACTTGAATTTCCTTTGTAATCCTGCTTACTTTGTTTTGTGCATTTAAACACACTACCCTGAGACAGGGTCCATAGACTTCACCAGACTGCCAAGGGGCCCAGGACACAAAAAGAGTTAAGAACCTGTTACAAAGGAACCAGCCTTGGGCCTCCTCCCTTCCTAAATTGCCCCAGCTTCCCAGAGCACCACATTCTAGGGATCAGTCCAGCAGACCTTAGTCTTCCTCCAGTATTCTCTCCTTTTCTGAACTCTGCTGATCTCTAGAACCCAATGGAGACAATAAGGCCAATCCTCTACCTTCTTGATTCCTGACTCACTGCGCTCCAGGATTAACTGTGCCTGACCCCTGATTAACTTACCTTACCCACCCCATCTCCAACAAAGCACAGGTAATGGGGAGCCACTGTATCTTATGGAGCAGATCAGTGACAGTCATATTTACACGTTAGGAAGGGAGTCTGAGGGAGGGAGGTCAATGGGAAGTTGCGGTGTGTAAATTTGTAGGAAATGGTACCATCACCCAGGGGGAAGTAGGAGGCAAAGAAGCATTTACTGAGCACCTACTGTGTGTCAGGCACCGTGCTAAGTGTTTTACAAACTTACCTCCTTTGATTCTCTCAACGACTCAGGAGGAAGGTGCTATTACTATCTCCCTTTTACAATCCAGAACAACTTTTCTTACTAAACTAAATAATGGAATGTCTTTACTTTGAACCGATTTTATCTTCTGGTTGAGTAGGAAAAGACTGCTTTCTACAAAGTTACCAAAGTTACTCTTAATTGCCAAATCCAAAGTCCTCAAAAATTTCTTTTTCTTTTTTGAGGCAACTGTGGTTAAGTGACTTGCCCAGAGTCACACAGCTAGTAAATGTCTGAGGCTGAATTTGAACTCAGGTCCTCCTGACTTCAGGGCCAGTGCTCTGTCCACTGTACCACTTAGCTGCCCCTAGGGACCTTTTCTCAATTGTCATTCTTGCCCTCTCTGCAGCCTTTGACAGTGTTGATCACTGGCCTTGACACTCTCTCCTCTCTAGGGTTTTGGAACACCATTTTCTCCTCGTTCTCCTCTTCCCTCTCTGACATCTCCTTCTCTGTCTCCTTTGCTGGATCTTCCTCCAGGTCCACACATTAGATGTCCTACAAAGCTCTGTCCCTCTTCTCTTCTTCCTTTATATTACAATACTGGGTGATCTCATCAGCTCCCTTGAATCCAAATATCACCTCCATGCTAATGATTCTCAAGCCTACTTACCCAGCCCTAACCTCTCCGCTGACTTCCAATCTCTATTGGACATCTCAAACTAGATGTTCTGTATGCATTTTAAACTCAACATGTACATACCTGAACTCGTTATCTTTCCCCCCAACTCTCCCTCCTTCCTTATTAGTCTCTCAGGCTCACATCCCCATCCTCAACTCTTTACCATCTCACACACACCCCCCACCCCCACATCCAATCTGCTTCCAAGGTCTGTTGATTTTACCTTTGTAACACCTCTCAGAAATATACACTTCTCTAGGGGACCATGAGTTTTGGTTGTAAGTGTATTCATTTGGGGCTGCTCTCCCTTTCAGCCACACACACCAAAACCATAAGGGTGTGTTTTTTGCTGTATATTCACAAGAGAAAAGTGAGTATAAAAGGATTCTACCCAGTCTCCTTTGGCAGTATTAAACTATTTGATCTAGCTATGTCTGGCATTTAAAATTCTACATTCTTGTGCCAGCTGCTTCTTTAGTCTTGTTTCTCCTTGTTTATTCCTGATCCAATCAAATTGATCTGCTGGTGTTTCTTTCTGCAGAATCCCACCTCTGACACTCACTGTGGGACCCCAGGTAAGTAATTTCACTCCTTTGAGTTTCCATTTACTCACCCACAAGATGAAAATAGTGCTTGTAGTACCTACTTCATGGTTTCTGCAAGGCTCCAATGCCATATCATTGCTGAAAGTGCAAAGCACCAAAGAAATGTGAGCTCTCAGCAGTCACATCACCTGTCTCAGTGTCTCAGCCCTCCGGTGCCCAGGTGTGGAATACACCCCTTCCTCACCTCGGCTTCTTAGAACCTCTCTTTTCCATCAAAGTACATCTTAGTTATCACTTCCTCCCTTCTTTCACCCTCCTAAAATTCTTTGGTCTTACTTTGTGTAAGGCAACAATAAGGTTGCAAAAAAAAAAAGCACAAAAAAAGCAGAGTTTGGTTTTTATTGTTGTTGTTGTTGCCAGCGGATCTATATTAAAAAGGCAAGGATGGTAACCAGCATGGTGGAATAAAAAGATCTTGTCTTCTTTAATTAACTTTTGCTCTGGCACAAATCATTTGTGTGCCAATCCAGAGAGGATCCTGGGACTTCAGTTCCCCAGATTCCACATAGCTTCTATAGGGCTTCATTGGCTAAGCCTCCCAGAATGTTTTTGGGTGTACAGGGTTTCTATAAGGCTAAAATAGAAGTTACAAGGAATTTCTAACCCTAAGTCAAGTAGTTGTCTAGGACAACAGGCTTTGATTCTGCAGCAAATATAGCCAGTTAAAAGGAAAAAAAAAACCTAGGAGCACTCCACCTGCATTTTGTTCAGCTACCCCTTAGCTGGGTTTGGTGGTTTATAGCTTTGGTTATAAGTAAATAATTGGTGACCTTCCCTTATTCCAGAGAGGTTTTCTAGTCACTGTACCCTATTAGTTGGGAGCCAAGATGCCCAAACCATGGCCTTAAAGAAACGAAGCCCACAAGTTGGTAACAGAGAGTAGTTCATCAACCAGCAGAGTAATGTCTCAGCACAGACAATGTGCCCAGCAGAGAGTAATCACCAGAGACATCACCAGAGGACGTCAGGAGCCTTGCAGCAGCACAAGTAAGAGTGGCATTGACCCCAGGTATCCCCAAATGTGCATCAACCACATGTGCTCTGGATACATAGCCTCCAAGTATGTGCCCCTTCACACATGTACCCTGGCCACATATGTGCCTGCCCTCCATGAATGGTTCATACATGTTCTCTGTGTGTATGCTCTCCCACAAGGGTAGTATGATAACCTATGAGAGTGCATGTATGCATGGGGGTGGTGGGGAATCTTCTTTTGTCACTTAATTTGCTCACATTTTTTCTTAAATGTATTTAGTTTTGACTAATGTGTCCTCTGGGTGACTTATGAAAGTTAACAGAGAAAGAAGTTTGTGAGTGATGCTTTTCATGGGATCATAGATTAGAGTTAGAAGGGTCCTCAGAGATCATCTCGGGCTACTTCCTTGCTTTACATAGGAGGAAACTGAGGATCAAGGACACTAAGGGACTGGCCCGTCATGGAGGTAAGAAAGCACTAGTGCTTCTTTCCACTATAACACAGTTTCTTCATCGAGTCAGTGTTTCCCCAAAGACTGCCTTGAACATGGGGTAGCTCCTCTGAGATCTTAGATGTGATAGGAGGGGCCCCAGGGGCTACATCTAGACTTTCTCTTTATGTCTCTGTAAACATATTTCAGCCAGGGCAGCTAGGTGGCGCAGTGGATAGATCACTGGCTCTGGAGTCAGGAGGACCTGAGTTCAGATCTGACCTCAGATACTAACTAGCTACGTGACCTGAGCAAGTCATTTAACCCCGATTGCCTGGCCAAAAAAACAAACCTCCCATAGAAGGCAATCTACCTGAGGGCAGAAACTCTTTGTTATCGTATCCCTAGCACCTAGAACAGAGATGCTTGATGGTCTTGAATTGATATGAAATGAATTGATGAAATTATCTCTTCAATATGCTTTATCTCCCCTACTAGCCTGTAGTTTCCCTGAAAGCAGGAACTGTATCTTTTTTTACCTTTATGTCTTCCCCACCACCATTATCACGTTCCTTCTCATGCTCTTCCCAGAGTCTTGCTTATAGTAAGCATTTAATAAATGTTTCAATAAGTGATTTTCCCTACTCTTGGGAACTCCCTAGCCCAGGGGTGGGCCTCGAGGCAACAGGTAACTCACCCTTACCCTAACCTGTTGGGGAAACATCTTAAGGGAACCTCCAGTCTGACAGAAGAAACACTGCTTTTAAAGTTGTTACCATGCTGAATGGAACACACTTAGACCAACCAACATAAGAACAATAAACAGATACATACCAGTGAAGTTAAACAAAATCAAATCCCAGTAAGTGAGAAGAGTTTCCATGAAGGGGGGAGTCACGTGGTAGTCCAAGATGGGTTCACCAACTCTTCATCTGGGAAGGCTTTTGGGAGTAGGGAGCTCTTTAAGAACTAGGGAACTGATTTATTCACCCTATACTTAAAGAGAACTCGGCCTCCACCAATCTGGATAAAGAAAAAAAAAAAGACCCTTAGGACTCCAGGCAAACCAAACATTCTAAGTCCCATACAGCAGGCTTGTGCTATAATCTCCTACATCATGCCTTTCCTCATGTTATTTCCTGAGCCTGGAATGACCCAATGAATCCCTACTTACCCATGATTTTTTTTTTGAGGTCTTTAGGGTTAAGTGCCTTGCCCAGGGTCACACAGCTAGTTAGTATCTGAGGCCAGATTTGAACTCAGGTTGTCCTGGTTTCAGGGCCAGTGCACCACCTAGCTCTACCCACTCCACTCCCAAGGGTCATCTTTGATTTTTTTAAAATTGTTATGTCTTGGGGAGGGAGGTGGGGAGGGAGGGGGAGAAAAATTTCAAACTCAAAAGCTTATGGAAGTGATTATTGATAATTCAAAATAAATTAATTTTAAAAATAAAAATAAAAAATAGTTATTAGTGTTCTTTCTTGTTACGTTGTTGTCACTGTGAATGAATCAGTTCCCACATCAGAACCTTCCCTAGTAACAAAGTGTAGAAACCCACCCATCCCCACCCCAATGAACATATTCACTATATCTGACAATGTTTACCTTATTCCACACCTTTAGTCAACCACCTCTTGGCTGAGAGAGGACTATCCATCCTTTAAAGTCCAAATTAAATGCCACCTTCTCTGAAAAATCTTTCCTGAATCACTCCCAATTGTTAATTGCCCTTTCCACCCTCTAAGGCCTCATGTGGAATTTTGTTTGCAACTCTTTAAGAGCATGTATCATACAATATTATATGTTATAGTCATATCCCAAGCCTCTTTCAACTTGATCCCCTGGAAGCCATATCATGGCTCTGGTGGAGTCAGCATGTATTAAAGTTCATAGCTCTGAGCCCCCATTTCCAATAAAGTTCACCAGGCCCAGCCAGATGACACTAAATTCAAAGCAAAAACCTCATAATTAAAACAGAATTCAAGGTAAATAGAAAGGAATTGAGTTAGGTAGAAAGTATGCTCAGCACCCATACCTGGATGGCTGCCCCTCCCATGCCTGTAAGGGAGATTGAGAGTAAAATCCCCAATTAGTTCCCTGCATCCTAGACACAGTAGGAGAAGGACACACTTAGTTTGAATTCATGGCAGGGTATTAGAGAGTATCATCCACAAATAGTCTCTGCTGGGTCACACCCTGCTTCATCTCAGAACAGGCAAGCCACATCTTGGTCTCAACATTACTGCCAGTTCTCTCTCTCTCTCTCTCTCTCTCTCTCTCTCTCTCTCTCTCTCTCTCTCTC
>NW_020954615.1:1346401-1389784 GCF_900497805.2 Vombatus ursinus
CTCTCTCTCTCTCTCTCTCTCTCTCTCTCTCTCTCTCTCTCTCTCTCCCTCTCTCCTATCCTCTTCTATCCCCCTCTCTCCCCATCACCTCCATAGCTGCCATTTTAAACCCTTTATCTAATCACCCTCATGAAATAGTGGTTCACACTTTTTACAACTCTGTGATGGAGGACCACCTACCAATCCAATGTGGTCACATGTTGATGCTTCTGCACAGCCATATGAGAGGTGGAATCCAAGGACTGGATTGGAGCTAATGATCGGAGCTCTCCACTAGTTCCCAAGCACTATGGGAACATGGAGGTCTTCCAAATGAGCTTTTCACAAAGTGCCAACTCTTTGGTGCCTTATCCCCTTACTATATTGTAGACTCCTTAGGGTAGAGATCCTGTCTTATTTAAACTTTATATTTTTCCCTTTACCCAGCATAGCACCTGTTCAAAGGAGGTGAATATTTGCAGCATTATATAGTTCCTGTAGCCCATGTGGATACACCAAAATACATGCTTCATGGTGGCATGGCTTTCCTCTTTAATATAAACCTCAGTGGCTCAAAACATCCCCCCATATGCTAGCTACTCTTTGTATCTTTTTTCAGTAGATAGAGTGCTGGATCTGGAGTCAGGAAGACTTGAGTTCAAATCTGGATTCAGACATTTACTGGCTATGTGACCCTGAGCAAGTCACTTAACCCTGTTTGCTTCAGTTTCCTCAACTGTAAAATGAGTTGGAGAAGGAAATGGCAAAGCATGCCAGTATCTTTGCCAAGAAAACCCCAAATGGAGTCATGAAGATTTAGACACAATTGAAAAAAAAAAAGACTGAACATGAGAGTATAGGTTCTTAACCTGAGATCCATGAACTTTGTTTTTAAATACATACATATATATACATATATGTATGTGTATATATATATATATATATTGATAACTGTATTTCAATGTAACTGGCTTCCTTGGTAATCTGTATTTAAAGCCATTCTTCTGGGAAGGAGTCCATAGGTTCACCAGATTGCCAGTGGTGTCCATGACATACTAAAGGCTCTAGAGGGACTTTGCTAGGAAACTAAATGAAAAAAACAAAACTCAGTGGCTTAGAAAAGCTGAGGTCTACAGAATGCATAGATGGAGAATTTCCTGTTCCTGGAGACATTCAAGTTGAGACTTCACCACTCCTCAGACATGATGGAAGGGGAATTCCTGTTTGAGTGTGGATTGAACTGGGTGACCTCCGCTGCCCTTAGTAACTCTGAGGTCCTATGATCCTCTGGGCCTTTGTCCTGAGTTAACTACCATCTGGCCACAAACCTGTTTGGTGGGCACAGGTAATGGGGCATAGAGCACCCCTAATCCTCTTCACTGCCTCACACCTCCCTGGGAAGTCCAGGGTGACAAAGTCACTTTACCATCTGACCAATGAGATTTCTGGCCTATGTTTCAGGGCATCCTGTACTGACCTCCCCGAGATGCCTGTTTCACCCTCATGGAGTGTCTAGCGCTCCTTCCCAGACCAATATCTCTTTGTTGAGGTTAGTTTGCCTCACAAGCGGTCACCAGCTTGGTCATTAAAATGGATTCCATCTCTTGGTGAAGCCTGGCCTCCTTCAGCCATGGCTGTAGGCTCAGCTCTGAGCTGCAGATGTTCCTTCCACAGTGGCCACCCCCAGTCCTGGATCTCATGCCCACTGCAACAAGGGGCAGTGGCAGACCCTCTTCTCCTCCCATCTCGAACCCTGCAGCCCCTCCTGGAGCTCTCTGTGCCCGTGTCCTGTCTTAAGGAAGCCCTTGGGTCTCTCTCTTCATCTGATGATGAGGGATGGCTACTGAGCATATGACTCATCTGACCTCTCCTGCCTCAGGTCACTTGCCCTGCTCACTTCCCCAGGTTCGCTCATCCCTTAAGAGCCCCCCCGCAAGGGGAATAACTTCTCCAAAATCCCATCATTACAGTTTACAAAGGAGAAACACGACACATATTCTCACAATAACCTAGATTCCAGGAAATGTAAGGAGGGAGGGTCCTCTTTTTGTTCAAGGTTCTGGTTTTCTTGCTTTTATCTAAACCTCTTTTGAAGTTATTGGGAAGATCCCTTTACTCGTTTGGGGATCACCAGCTGTCATCTAAGCTCTCTTCTGGCTCTGGCATCCTTTTTCCTTCAAGTACGTCCTAGCTCTGCCATTCCCTGCTCTGGAGTCTAAAGTTCCTTCCTATTCAGGCATTTGATACTGTTGTTGATCAATCATTTCAGTCCAACTCTCCATGACCTCACTTGGGGTTTTCTTGGCAAAGATACTGGAGTGCTTTGCCATTTCCTTCTCCAGCTCGCTTGGCAGATGAAGCAACTAAGGCAAACAGGGTTAAATGACTTGCCCAGGGTCACATAGCTAGTAAGTGTCTGAGGCCAGATTTGAATTCAGGTCTTCCTGGTTCTAGGCCTGGCACTCTATCCACTGTACCACCAAGCTGCCCATATTCAGACAAGCTGTATTCTAAAGGCCCTGCCAGCTCAGATACTCTTTGGTCCTGGTTCTAGTCTGTACTGCCTGTCAGGGTAGTCCTACAAATTCTCCCCCTACCTCAAGCTGGGTAATATGCAACAAGGTTTCATTTGTCCAAAATCCTATAAGATGTCACTAGGACCTCTTCCATCTAAGCCTGTAGAGACTGGGGCTCTCCTTCCTTATGGATCCTCTTTTCTCCATCTCTCTCTCTCCTCTGTCTCTGTCTCTGTGTTTGTCTGTCTCTTTCGCTGCCTATCTGTCTCTGTCTCTGTCTCTGTCTCTCTGTCTCTCTCTCTCCTCTTCCTCCTTCTGTCTGTTTTTGTCTTTCTTTTTTCTTCCTTTCTTTGAGATGCTGTTTCTTCTCCTTTTCCAGAAGTCATCTTCATGCCCTTATGTCTACACAAGGGTACATGCTGTCTCTCTCTCTCTCTCTCTCTCTCTCCCCCTGCCAACTCCCCACTGGGGAGCCGTATGTCTCATTCCTGGGGGACATGGAAGCAGCTGATTTTGTTCAAGATGATAGGTTGGGCTCAGCACCGTGGCACCCAGGCTCTGGGCTAGAGGGACAAGAGCCATAGATGCCTCCAATCCCATAAACACCTCTGACTTGCCAGACGCTGATGTGAATGAGAGCAGCTGTAGACCATGGCAGGGTGCGAGGCATGCCAGCGGCTGGAAGTGCCCCATGCTGACCGAAGGACTCCACTGAACATGTCTTGTGCCTCAGCCTTCCCATCTTTAGGAGTAGAAAGAAAACTCTGGGGTAAGAAATCACCAGCAAATTTACTTAGAGACAGATTAGGTACTTCTCTACACAGTGCAGTGTGAGGTCCTCCTGCCCAAAGACATATTCCACCTATCTGTCACCATGCCTGGAATTCCACCATGCATACTACATTCCTCTAGGTTCAAAATCACCTGCTCATTTATTCAATGAGCATTTAACACCTACCAGGTGTCAAGCATCATGGTGTACTGGATAGAGAGCCAGGAAGACCCGGGTTCAAGTCTGACTCTGACACATACTAGCTGTAGGTCTCTGGGCATGTTATTTAAACTTTCAGCACTCTCAACAACTCTCTGAGATTCTAACTTGAAGAGAAAATGCCAACCTGCCCTTGGAAAGTCAACTTCCTCAGCCAGGACTTCCTTATAGCCAATGAAATTACAAGTCTAGAACTCTGCCCCTGGAACCACCTTGGGCTCTAATGAGCCAGCTTTGGCCCTATCTTGCCCATATTCAAGTCACACTTCCTAGATAACTCTCCAATTTGCCACCAAGCTGTACCACCCCTTTCTACCTCCCCTTTAGGGCTAGTCTTCCCCCTTTAGAATGTAAGCTCCTTGAGGGCAGGGAATCTATTCAACATCCTCATTTTACAGAGGAAGAAACTGATGCCAGAGAGGGAAAGAGGCATCATCATTTAACTCATTGGCACATAGTTGTATACTATGACATACCCAACCAGTGGTCATGTACCTTATAAGACAGGTCCCTAATAAATGGTCACTCTAGATAATATTTATAAAGCTTGTGGCACAGTGAGGGGCACTTAGTAAATGCTATGTAAATGTTAACTGCTTTTACTGCTACTATTACTAGTAATAGTAGTAGTAGTAAGTGCTATATAAGTATTAGCTACTATTATTACTACTAGTAAGCACTACATAAATGTTAACTGTGGCTACTACTACTACCTACTAGTAGTAGTAAGTGCTATAAGTATTAGCTGCTGCTACTACTATACTCTAGTAAGCACTATATAAATGTTAGCTGCTGCCATTGCTACTAGTAAGTGTTATATAGATATAGCTGCTACTACTAGTAGTAAGTATTATATATATGTAGCTGCTGCTACCAACTACTACTACCACTAAATGTTATATAGATGTAGCTGCTGCTACTACTATCACTATTAGTAGGCACTACATAAATGTTAGCTGCTGCTGCTATGTAAATGGTAGCTATTATCATCCAGTGAAGCCAAGAAATGTATATTAAGCCCTTACTGTGTGTTGGGACCTGGGCTAAGTGCTATGGATACAAATAGAAGTAAGAAGATGACCCCTACCCCCAAAGAGTTTATGGAGAAAGACATATAAAAAGGCATTTAGTCAGGGACGGGGGATGGGGGAGGGGGGAAGAGGCATGGTGGGAAAGAGGCCATGGTGATAAACTCTAGAGAATCAAAGGCAAAGCCAGGCTGGCCTGAACCCTTCCTCCAAATGCAGGTTCAAGAGGAATTCACCAAGGGGAGAAGCGGGACACAGGGGCAGAGGGATGTTCCAGGGTGTCAAGGCAGCTGAGGGAGGCATGGTCAGAGGTATGTAGAAGAATGAAGGATTCTAACAACCATCTATTCCAGGCTCTGTGCTAAGCACCAGCGATACAGACAAAAACAAACAGTTCCCACCCCAAGGAGCTTACATTCCATTGGGGAAAACAAGGAACACTCACATGAGAAATTGCAAAAACTAATTTAAGGGGGCACTAGGCATTGAGGGACTCAATAAAGACTTTGTGTGTCATCTAAGTTGCTTTTTGAAGAAAGCTGGGGATTCTGGGTCCTAAAGGTGAGGAGGGAGCACATTTCAAACGTTGGAGGGAGGGGGGTTGCAGCCTGTGCAAAGGCATGATGGTGGGTGCTAGAATGTCATGTAGGAGGAACAGCAAGCAGACCAGTTCTGCTGGAACTTGGAGTAAGCCAAGATGCCAGCTCCCCTAAGGGAGAATACTTTCAGTCAGTCTTCAGTATGAGTTTATCAGAAACTTTCTCACTGAAGTATTATACAAGAGCATTGAGTATAAGGAGGGGATAAGGAAGAAGGAAAAAGGCAATGTGTGGGCATCAGGTTCCAGAATGGGAGGAGGAAGAGGAGGAAGAGGTTGGAGAACAGCACGCAAGGAACTGTGGTGGGGAACAGTTAGGGGGACACAAACTTTGCCACCACCACCACCATCATCTTGCTCAGGTCCAATGGGCTTGATGACAGAGCTGGGCATGGACAAGTAGAGGGCCCAGACAGGGTGTCTCCAGAGCCAGGAGCCAGGCTCTGCTGCCACAGAAATCACAGGCCAACTCCCAACTTACTCTCTGCTGTCCCAAATGGGTCTCCAAGCCAAACAAACCAGTGTGTGATCCAAAAGTCTTGGGATTAGAGGCCAAGACACCTGAGTTTTCATCCCAGCCTGGCCTTACAGCTTGGCCATGTGAGTTAGCCTTCAGTTCAACTGAGCTTAATTCAATAACACAAGACCCAAAGCTAAAAGGAATTCAGAGACCATCTAACATCCTCATTTTACATAGAAGGAAACTGAGGCCAGAGAGGAAAAGAGGCATTATAGTTGAATTTTTTTGAACATGGTTGTACACTATGACATGCCCAACTCGTGGCCAGAAAACTTCTTGATCTCCAAGAAGGGCAGACCCCCCACCTCCCAAAAGTCCATTGTACTTTGCGGGTAAGCTATTTTTCCTGACAGTGTAGATGCACCTCTTTGCAACTCTCCCTCCTCCCCCTCCCCCACCTTGCTTCTGGTTTTATCTCTGGGGCCGAATAAAACTAATCCTTCCCCTACCTGATAGCCCCTCAGATATTTGAAAAAAAAAAAAAACTACCACGCATCCCAGAATCTTCTCTTCCCCAGACTAAACATCCCCAATTCCTTCCTAATCATCCTCATATGTCTTGGATTCAAGGTTCATCCTGGTTGCCTTCCTCTGCACACTTTCCCAGCTTATCAACGTCCTTCTCAAACTTCAGTGCCAAGAGTTGAACACTCCATGTGAGGTCTGGCCAGAAATGAGTACAAGGGAGCTATGACTTCCTTATTGCTAGAAGTTCTGCCCCACCCCATCTAAAACAACCCTAGATCTCAATGGGGATTGTTGGCTGCTGAGACCAAGCTTTCAGTACCCTAAGACTCCCAGAATCTTTCAGAACAACTGCTATTGAATTCTGCTTCCTCCATCTTGTCCTTGTGATGTTGATTTTTTTTGTACCCAGAGGTAAGTTTACATTTATCCTTCTTGAATTTTATCTTACTAGATTCAGCCCAGTGATCTAACCCATCAGGATCTTTTTAAAGCCTGACTCTGTCTACCAGTGTTAGCTATCTCTCCCAGCTTTGATGAACATGTCATCTATGACTTTATTCAAATCACTGATAAAAATGCTAAATAGCACAGGGCCAAGTATATATCCCTAGAGACTGGAGTTCAAAGCTGGCCTCAGATGCTTACTAGCAGTGTGACCCTGGGCCCTGTTTGCCTCAGTTTCCTCATCTGTAAAATGAGCTGGAGAAGGAAATGGCAAACCACTCCAGTAAAAATAAAACCCCAAATGGGGTCACAAAGAGTCTGACATGACTGAAAATAATGAACAATGGCTCAATGTCAACATGTCATGAAGTCTCTAGTGGAGTACCCCAGGGATGTACTTGGCCTCCCTGACTCCAAGCCCTGCACTGTATCCACTATGCCACTGAGTTGCTCACTGAACCATTAATGACTATTTTTAAAGTCAAGTCTTTCAACTCATCCGGAACCCATCTGATTGTACTATCATCTGGAACATATCCATATTTTATCAAATGCTTTGCTAAAATCTAGGTAAATTGTGTTCATGGCATTACCCTCATCTGCTACTTTAGTGGTACTGTGAAATAAAAGAAATGAGGTTAGTAAGGTATGACCTGCTCTGGATGAAGCCCAGTTGGCTCTTTGTCATCACTGCTTCACTTTCCAGGTATTTATCAACCATCTCTTTAATGATATGGTCTAGAATTTTCTCAGGATTTGGGAAAGGTCAAGCTCACTGACCTAGATTCTGCAGACTCTTCCCTTCCCCTTTCAAAAATCAGAACAACATTGACCCTTCTTTACTCTTGTGGTCCTTCTTCCCATTTTCCATGATCTTTCAAGTGTCAAGTTTCAGCATCATATCTTCCAGTTCTTTCAGGACCAGAGCAATTAGTTCATCTGGGCCAGGTGACTTGAATTCATCAAGGGCTCCTGGGTGTCTCTTCCTATCACCTTATATCTCTTAGATATCAACTCCCTATTAATCCTTTTTGTTCTTTTAATTACAGTGAGAAAGTCATTATCCTTGGCAGAAAAAATAGAAACAAATTCAGAATTGTGAAGCTCTGTCTTAGTTATTATCCCATCTACCTTTTTTCTTTCAGTAGAGCTAAAAAATTCCTTTTCTTTGTTCTTGACTTCTCTTACTAGCCTCAGCTCATTTTGAGCTTTGTTATTCCTGGCAATATTCTTACAAGACAATGCCATGCTCTTATATTCATCCTCTGTGACCTCACCTTATTCCCACCTTTTATGCATTGCATTTTTAAATCTAAGCTGGTTGGTGAGTTCCCTGTGCATCCACATTGCTCTTTTAAATCCCACATTTCTTTCTCATTGGAATTGTTTCTCTTTGTGTCTCAAGAATTTATTCTTGAGCATCTCTTCTCAAATGACTTCCCCAAAACATTTTACTCCATTAAATTTCCTCTGAATCCTTTGAAACCTACTTTCCAAAAAAATCTAGGGTGTATTTCAGACCTGGATTTCCTTTCCTCTATCATAAACTCTAAGATGGAAAATTCTGCTCCCCCTTAAATTTTCTCCCTGTTAATGAGAATCAGACCCAGAACTGAATTTCCCTTTGTTAGTTCCTCCATCTTTTGAAGGATGAAATAAGAAAAATCAAGAAGTTGTAGAAGTTGTGGGCAGAGATTGCCACCACTGAGGTGGGGGGAGAGAGAGAGAGAAAGAAAGAGAGAGAGAGAGAGGAGAAGAAAGAGGAAGAGGAAAAGGAGGAGGAGAAGAAGGAGGAGGAGGAGAAGGAAAAGGAGGAGGAGGAGGAGGAGGAGAGATAGGGAAGGAAACAGAGATGGGGGAGGGAGAGAGAAAGAGAGAGAGAGACAGAGACAGAGACAGAGACAGAGACAGAGAGAGACCTCCGAAAGTTGCCTGGACAATTGAATTAAGTCCCATCGTTACGATGCTAAACTTCTCTGTGAATCTGATAATCTGTTTCCAAAATTCCTCAACTATTTCCTGTTTCTGCCTCTAAGATCACCTCAGGCTCTAGGTCTGCGATCCCCATCTATAAAATTTGAATAGTAATGACATGACATTTATTTAGCAACTTAAGGTTCAGAAAGATCAGGAGTGAAGATAGGGAGTGGACCTATGATTTCATTGACAGGGGATTCCCAGACGAGGAAACTTCTTCTGCCAATGCAAGTCACCACCTTCTCTGCAATTTCAAGTGAGGAAGAAGAACATTCCAAATATGGGGGACCAGCCTGTGCAAAGGTGTGGAGGAGGTAGATGAAATATCATGAGCAAGGAAACAATAGCAGTACACCAGTCTGGCTGGAAGGTGGAACACTCAAGGAGGAGGAGGAATGTGAGGTCAATGTGGGAAGAAAGGTCGGAGCCAAGTTGTGGCCTAGAAAGCACTTTACGAAGCTTAGGGTATTACATAAACATCAGCTCTTGTCATAACACCAGTGGGCTGGGCCATGATGACTCCATGTCACAAGGTTACCCACAGCTACAACCGTGACAGCACCTTTTGAGCCCTTCCCCTCTTGTGTCAGGAAGGTCTGGGTCAGGGGGTCAGAGTATGCTAGATCGAGAGCTGGAGGGGACCTCATTCAAGTTAACCCCTTCATTTCACAGATGAGGAAACTGAGGCCCCAAAAAGTCACGTATCTAAAACTGGAAAAGACCCTGGAAGTCATCTCATCTATTTGCACCCCCCTCATTATATCAGTGAAGAAACTGAGGTCATAGAGCAGGGACCCCAGAGTTCATCTAGTTTCACTCCTTTTTTGAAAGAACAAGAAACTGAGGTCTAAGAGATGAAGTGATTTTCTGGAGGTCTCAGAGGCATGATTTGAACCCACATCCTTGGACTCCAGAAGGGGGTACGCAGTCTTCCTTTTCTTAAAATGGAGCTGAGTTTTCATTGGTATAAGGAACTCCTGATGAGAAAGTTCCCTCTATCATTACAAGTGGGTGCTTATGCTGTAGCTTATAGTCTTCAAGAATCATCTTGGGGTACTGACAGGGTAAGTGATTTGTCCAGGGTCCCATGTCCAGTATCCAATGCTCCTCTCTCCATACTACAGGGCCCATAATTGCTCAAGGGCACACAACCAACAGGTAGGTCCCTGACACCAAAGTGAGCCTTCTTTTCTAATGCCCCATCACATTTCCAGCTGAAACAGACCTCTGGATCATCTAATCCCTGAGTTGTTAACCTGGGGTCCACAGACTAAGTTTCAGGATGGCCTATGAAGTTTGGGGGGGGGTGAAATACAGCTTTATTTTCCCTAACCTCTTAACTGAAGCTTAGCATTTCTTTCAATTATTTAAAAATCTTATTTGATAAAATGGCAATGATAGCACCTACTCCCCAGAGTTGTGGTGAGAATAAAATGAGAGGATATTGCAAGTGTTTTATCTAAATGCTAGCTTCACCATCAGGTTTTGTGTTTTTTATTCTGAGAAGGCTTCACCAGACTCTCAAAGGAATCCAAGACAAAAGACTAAGATCCCCTGCTCTAGTCCAGCCCCACCTCACTTCACAAATAAGAAGATTGAGCCAAGAAAGGGAGAAACGATTTGCCCCAGGTGTGTGTCTCTGTCTCTCTGCCTCTGTCTTTCTACCTCTCTCTCTCTCTCTCTCTCTCTCTCATGCACACACACACACACACACACACACACACACACACACACACAGGCTTTATTGAGTCTTTTGGCTACCCAGCCCTTCCCACCACACTGTACCAGTGGTACTGTCTCTGTCATTCTTCTCTAGCTTGTTGTGACAGGGTCAGACAGAGGCTAGGGGAACCAGTCATCTTTCTTAGGCAAAGTGAGTCAGGGCAACTGCCAGGTCTAGCTGAGGCCACGGGGCTGGCAGCCTGACTCACCATTGCTGACTGATGGACAGACAGACAACCCAGTGGGGTGGGAGCCAGTGAAAGTGCTGGGAAAAGGCGGCACCCGCCACGGAGGACACGTTCACTCAGTCATTCAACAAGCCTGTTTTTAGCACCTGACGTGGCCCGGACCCAAACTTGGCACCAGCCTGACTTGCTGGCGATGAGCAAATACCTCTATGATGACATCTGAGGGTTACAGGAAGGCTCCTCTGCCCATGAACTGCCTGAAATTCTACCATTAAGCTTTATGCTTCAGTTCATATGGACTATGTCCAAGGTCATGTGCTAGGGGCAAGGTGAGGCTGCAGAGATAACAATAACAGCTCCAGGGGTGAACTGAGAAGTGTATAACAACCAGCTCTCTGGAGCTGGAATGCTTCCCTCCCCCAACATTCCCATTATTTCCACACCAGCAATTATTTCTTCCTTATTGATGAGGATCAATTTCAGAATAGAGATTTCCCTCACTGGGTCCTCTACCTTTGAAAAGGTGAAATTATCATTGAGGCAAGTCAAGAAATATATATATATATATATATGTATTCCTTCAGATATATATATATATATATATATATATATATATACACACACACACACACATACAGACACACAGGACACACTTCAGGGTACATGATTCACATTTTCTCCATCACTTTCTTAAGCCTAGACAATCAACAAAACAATAAACCAAACCCTCATTTGTAGCATTTGCTGATTTCTGGGGTGTAAAAGCTCATATTGAAAATTCAGCAATCAGCTCTCTAGCTCTAGCACTCCCCTGTGACCCATATATCATCAGATCAGAGATAGGAAGAACCTGAGAAGGCACCTATTCCAACCCCCTCCTTTAACAATTGAGTGACTTTCCCAGAGTCACAGAGCACTTCCCACCATACCAATTGCCACCTGTTCCTCCTAGTTTCCTCCTCTGGGGCCAAGCAGAACAGAGCTCCCCTCCCTCCTCCCCGGGACAATTCTTCAAATACTTGAAGACAATTAACATGATTGCCCCTCTCCTGCCAATATGCCCTTCTCTAGGCAAAGCATCACAGTTCCTTCCAATTATTCCAATTTGGCATGACCTTGAAACCTTTCACTGAGCTGTGTAATATAATAGGAAGAGGGCTGACTTTGGAGTCCAAGGACTAGGGTTCAAATCCAGATTTTGCTATTTATTCAAATCTAAATTGGTCCAAGAGTTTTCTGTACTCACATAGGTCTCTTTAGACAACTCCCCCTTTTTTTCCTCTTTAGAATTGCTTCTCTCTGTGTTATCTGAATTTCTCTCTTGAAAGTCCCCTATTCCTCCTGGGCTGACTTTCCCTATAGTAGTTATAATAATAATAACAATAATAATTCATGTAATTATAACTGGCATTTATATAACTCCTTAAGGTTTAAGAGACACCTTGTTTGCTTTCTCTCATTTGAGTTCATATAAAATCTCAGGCCATGGGATCCTACCTGTTCCTTCTCTGAACCCCTTGAAATCTAGGGTACACGTTAGTTTCTGCCCTGTTTGTGTCTTCGTCACAAATTCTAAGCTGGAGTGCTTACTTTCCCCAACATTCTCGTTATTGCTACCCTATCAATTATGTCTTCCTTATAGATGAGGATCAATTTCAGAATAGAGATTTCCCTCACTGGGTCCTCTACCTTTGAAAAGGTGAAATTATCATTGAGGCAAGTCAAGAAAGGATTAGCATCTCTGCTCTTGGCAGAGAGAAGTCCAGCATTAATATATATCACTACCTTAACAAGCTAGTGCATCAGACTTGGGATCTGTTCTCCCATCTCTTCATCTATTTCCTTTTTCTAGCTCAGTGGTTTATAGTATACTCCAAAAGTGCTGCCGCTTCTGTTTCTGCTTCTGTGGATCTCTTTCTGAATACCCTCCATCATGCTTCTCCTCTCTGACTTCTGAATTTTCTCCCAGGAGTCCATCTTCTTAGTATATTATGATATTCATCCCTTCACAGGCTTTCACCTGTACCATCCCTTTGGAATAAGATATCCTCTCCCAGGGCCATGTTCTATTCATAGGTCTCATCCCACCAAGTCTTGGGAATACCTACAAGACTTCCTACTTTTAGACCTCTCATTCATTTCCTTGTTATTCACATCTTGTGCGTTAGAATGAAGTCTGATGTTACGGGGTTTCTATTGATGGTCTCCGTATTTTTGTCTCCTATAAATGCTGCTGCAATGTACTTTTCCTTTCAAGTCCACATGTATTAAGCACCTATCATACGTCCGATGCTGTCCTCAAAGGGGTCTGTTTTCCATCTTTTTGACCATATCTCTATTGTCTCTCTTCCCTCACATCATGTCAAAAGTAGGACCAGAATTGGTTAGGACACTTCCGAGAAGGTACAGCTGCTACTGCTTCCTGGGCTCCTACCTCCCACAACCTCTAATCCCACCCAGTCCCCCCAAACTTCTTTCCCAACTCTTCTGCCCTATAGACAATAACAACTAACATTTATATAGTGCTCACTACATGCCAGGCACTGCGCTTTACAATTATAATTTCATTTGATTCTCACAACAATCCTGAGAGGTAGGTACTATTATGACCCCATTTTACAGATGAGAAAACTAAGACAAACAGGTTAAGTTATCAGTATTGTACAGCTAAAAAGTGTCCAAGGTCATATTTGAACTCAGGTCTTTCTGACTCCAGGCTTGGCACTCTGTTCACAGTGCCCCCTAGCTGCCAATCAGCTTATAGACAATTCTGCCCCCAGGATTTTTTTCTTCTGTGCAAGTGTCTTCTAAGTCTTTCTCTTTCTTAGGCATCTTCTCTTGTATTTTTCTCCCATTGTTCTTTGCATATAAACCTCGTCTCTCCAGTGAGGAAAGCCCCCACCTGAGTCCTCTTGCCTGCTCTGTCATCATCCTCCTGGGTGACTTTGAGTGAGGTAATTTGTCTTTTCTATCAGCCTCAGTTTCCTCACTTGTTAAATGATGAACTTTGACTCAATGGCTATGATAGATACCGATAGTATTCACACCTTTTGACCCAGCAATAGCACTTCTAGGACTATATCCCAGAGAGATCATACAAATGGGAAAAGGACCCACATGCACAAAAATATTTATAGAAGCTCTTTTTGTGGTGGCAAAGAATTGGAAATTGAGAGGATGCCCATCAATTGAGGAATGGCTGTACAAGTTGTGGTATATGAATGCAATGGAATACTATTGTGCTATAAGAAATGATGAACAGGCAGGCTTCAGAAAAACCTGGAAAGACTTGTATGGTCTGATGGCTGAATGAAGTGAGCAGAACCAAGAGAAACATTGTACACAATAACAGCCATGTTGTGTGATGACTGATATTGATAGACTTAACTCTTCTCAGCAATACAAGGATCTAAGACATCTCCAAAGACCTCATGATGGAAAATGCTAGCCACATCCAAAGAAGGACCTATGGAGTTTGAATGCAGAGCAAAGCATTCTATTTGCTATTTTTTTTTCTTCTGTTGTGTTTTGTTTCCTCTATCTGGTGGTTCCTCCTATTGGTTCTAATTCTTATTTACAACATCACTAATGTGAAAATATGTTTAATAGGAATGTATATGTATAACCTTTATCAGATTGCATGCTGTCTTGGGGAAGAAGGTGGGGAGGGAGGAGGAGAAAAATTTTAAACTCAAAAGCTTATGGAAGTGATGGTTGATAAATCAAAATAAATTAATTTTTAAAAAAGATATCATTAGCATTATTTACATGGTGCTTTAAGGTTTGTAAAGCACTTTACAGAAATTATCTCATTTTATCTTCACAATAACCCTGGGAGTTAGGTGCCACTACTATTGTCCTCATTTTACAGATAAGGAAACTGAGGCAGATAGCGACTAAGAGACTTGCTTAGGGCCACACAGCTGGATAAGTATCTGAGGCCAAGTCTAGGGTGCTATCCACCTAGTTGCCTAAAGAACACTAGCTCTGGAGCCAGAAGAGCTGGATTCAAATCCTTCCCCTAAAACTTGCTGCCTATGTAACCCCATCTGTCAAATATAGGGGTTGGAGTAGATGGCCTTTGGGATCCTTCCAGTTAGAGCCAAGATCCTATAACCTCATGGTTCCTCCCAGTTCTTGGTCTTGTCTATGTTCCGCCATCACCCAAATTCTCTGACCACTTAAAATGATGATAATATTTAGCTCCTTGCCAAGCTGTTTAAAGTATTGAGATTGCCTTACAGGTACATCTATCTCTCCCATCTCTCCTCTCCTGACGCAGCTCAGAAGTCCTGGGTTTAAAATCCAGCTGTGGGACCATGGGACAATCATTTTCTTCTCTGGGTCTCTGGGAAAGGCTGGACTACATCATCTCTAATGTCCCTTTCAGGTCGGTCAGTCATCAAGCATTTATTAAGCACCTACCATATACTAGGCAATATGTTAAGTACTGAGGACAAAAAGAAAGGCAAAAATTAGTGTCTGTTCACCAAGAACTTACAGTCTACCCCTGTGGGTTCCCATGGCTCTGAGGTTTATATGGCTCCAAGGCTAGGGGAGTAGGGCAGGTCGGCTTACCTGCAAGAAGAGGTTAAGCTTTGCTCTCTGCTCTTTTCCCATCCATCAGGGCACAGTAGCTGCTAAATGACCTAATACCCCCAGCTCCCTCTGTCCAGGGCATGGCTTTTTACCTGGCCCCTGATTCCCCCCTCCTTACAAGAGTATCTGCTGGTTAACAGTGATGATGAGATGCACAATCAAATTTAGAGCTGGAGGGGTCTTTAGAGGTTGTCCAGACCAACCCCCACATTTTACAGTTGAGGAAACTGAGGCCTGGGAAGGGGTTGGGGGAGTAATTTACCTAGGGTTCCATAGCAAATGTATACCAGAGCTGGGATTAGATGCCAGCATTCTCCAATTCCTTATTCCCAAGAGATGCAAGAACTGACCAGTCCTGGGTCATCTTTCCCCCCAGCCATCATCCCTATCTTCAACTGTCTGCTCCCTTCCCAAGTCATCTCAGCTACATAACTTTCTCAGACAGAGAATTAGCAGCACTATAGCCTGGTATGGGGCTCTGGGGAGCTAGATTCAACTCTGGGTCTTGTTAGCTACATAACTTTGGGCAACCACTTCTCCCCTGTGAGCCTTGGGGTGCCCTACCCCTAGATTCCCTTCCAGTTCTAATCCTGCATTCTAATAATCCCATGACAATTTAGGGGAAATCACAGTGTACCCTCTGGGCTGATGCTCAAAACAGCCTTCACTCACTTGCCCATTTGAAGGCAGCAAATTGGCTTTCATGCAATTCACACAATTAGGGAACATGGGAGCCACTCAGGCTAAAGGTTCTCATAATCTGGTTTGTGTCGTGGACCCCTTGGGCTATTGGGTGAAACCTCTGGATCCCTTCTCAGAATTCTGTTTGCAAACAAGTAAAATAAAATCCATTGGGTTAGGAAGGAAACCAATTCTATTGAAATACATTTAGCAAAATGTTTTTTAAAAGTAAGTTCAGCAGCTAGGTGGTGCAATAGATAGAGCACCAGCCCTGGAGTCAGGAGGAGCTGAGTTCAAATCTGGCTTCAGACACATAACACTCACTAGCTGTGTGACCCTGGGCAAGTCATTTAACCCCATGGCCTAGCCAAAAAAAAAAAAAAAAAAAAGTAAGTTCATACATCCCTGGTTAAGAAACTCTGATCTAGTCCATGCCTCCCTTTTGCAGATATAGAAACTAGACATTCCAGTTGTAAGAAACAGATTCTCCTGCACTGGGGAATCCAAATTCACCTCCTTTTCTCTGACCCCATGCTGCCTCCTCCAGAGGTGGAAAGCGAAGTTTCCAAGCCTTTCTTGCTCAAAGAGCAACTTTCCTGAGGTCATACCAAAAAGTGGGTGGCGGGATTGAAATGAGGCTGCTGGCAATCCACCCTTATTCTAAATATGATCCCCAAAGATATCCCGTCTCCATTATCCATCCCCTCTTAACCCCCATTAAGTATCCACATTGACTCCAGGCCTTGGGATGTAACAAATACTTTTCTCTTTTGAAGAGTTTTCTATTACAGTAGTGAGCAGGGGCCCATCTTAATTATTATACAATGTGGTCTCCATTTGCAAAAACCCAATGCAGTCTAACACAGTCAAGATGTGCTGGTCACGCTGCAGGGGAGAAATGGGGAACCCAGCTTCTGGTCCCCATAGAATCAGGGACAGCTCAGAGGCTGGTCAGGCCCCTTCTCAGGAGGCCAGGTCGTGGGGTCAAGAGTCCAAGGCTGAGGCTACCCTCTGCAAAGAGGAGGTTCTGCTCCCTCACCTGAGTACATACCCCATTACCACGTCTGCCTCTCCTATTCTATTTGGCTCCTTTGTCTCTCCCTATCTCTATCTCCATCCTAGCCCATCTCACTGCCCCACACCTCTCCCCATTTCTCTGTCACCCTTCTTTCTCCCGGTCTCACTATCCTGTTTCTTGTCCTATCTCCCCCACCTCCATATCATCTCTTATTTTTCTCTCCATCTCTCTATTCTTTTCTCCCTCAATCCTCTCTCCCTGGCTCTTCATTGTCTCTCCAACCTTCTCGTTATTGGAGAAAAAGGGGTGACTTTTTGTCACTTTGTTGTCGTCTACTTATCTCTTTGTCCCTTTTTTCTTTCTTTTTTCTTTTTCTTTCTTTCTTTCTCTCCTCCCCTTTCTCTGATGTCTCTCCCCAATTCTTTCTCCCCATCATCTCTCTCCTTCCATCTCCTTGTCCTCCCTATTTTCTATCCCCTTTCACTCAGTCTCCTTGGATCTGGCCCTTTGTTTCTTTGCTACCCCTTCATCTACCCATCTCTGTACCTGTTTCTCTGTCATTCCCCTCCCTGCTAATCCTCTCTCCGTTTCCATCTCCATTTCTCTGTCCCTTTCTCTCTGTTCCATGCCCAGTGTTTCCCTATTCTTAGTCAACCAGTCCTGACCTCCCTTCCCTGAGTTTCTAGCCCCTGCTGTGGGAAGCACAGGGTGTGAGTTGAAGGCATGACTTTCCTGAAAAACCAAGACTGGGGAGTAGTGATGACTGTGATTCCTCTCCTCTACCCCCCCCACCCCAGCCCTCATTAATAAAGAGAAACCTCAAACCTCCCCTAGCCCCCAGCCCTCTTGAGCTGGAGATTAGACACAGATTGTGGGACCCTGGGAAAAAGAATGGTGGAGGCTGAGACGGCTCATTAAATGAGAAGGTCTGGTCTGACAAGGCTCTAAACCCACAGGGGAAGAACTAGAATGTGCCTTGTTTTACTTTCTGGGTTGTGTCTCCCACACACCCCCCCCCTCCACCAGAGCTCAGAAGAGCCCTGTCCTAAACAATGGAGTTGGGGGTGGGGCTGGGGGGTTGAGAGAGGATAAAGGATCCTAAGTCCAACATTTAAAACTGCCCCAAAAAAGGGCTTAGCACAGGACCTGGCACATAGTAGGCTCTTAATAAATGCTTATTTTTTTCTTCCTTCCTTCCTCCCTTCATCCCTCCCTCTTTCTCTCCCTTCTTCTTCTTCTTCTTCTTTTTTTTTGCTTTTCCTTTGTATTTCCAGACATTTATTTAAAAATTATTCTTAATTAATTTGTATTCCCTGACCCATAGAAAGTCTCTAATAAATGGTTATCGGTTGATGGCTGGATTGTTGTAGCCCAGCTCCAAGACTTTGCTCAGGCTCTTTTCCCCACCTCTGTGCCCTTTCCTCTCCTCTCTGCCCTTATAAGCCATCCCCGGCCTTCAACTCAAGTCTCACCTCCTCCAGGAAGCTGACTCTGAATCCCTCAGTCTTCAAGGATCTCTATTTTCCTAACACTTATTGTCTGTATACACCACAGAATCTACAGCCTGATTAACCTGTACCATGGATTATTTTCTCTCTCCCCAAATGAGAGTTGTCTTTTAGACAAGTCCATCTAGAAGATTCTCAGGAAAGAAATTTTACCTTCTCTTTCTTCTGTCTCTTCTCTAAGAAGTTCAGGGATGGGCACACAGAGTCTGAATCACTTTAAGGAATTCACAAAATCTCAATTGGAAGGAACTTCAGGGTCATCTAGTCCACTCCATACCCAAGAAAAGATTGGCCTTACACCATCCCCAGGACATGCTCTTCTAGCCTTTGCCCAGGTGTCTCCAAAGCAGGGAGCATCCATTATCTCTGGCTGTGTTGGTTGGCCTTTCCTAGCCTCTTAAATGCATCTGCTAATCCACCTCATAGACCCAAAGTGCCCCCAATATATGAAACATTAAGCTAAGACTCTTGTAATTTATTCTGTCTGACTCTAAATTCTCAGCCTAGAAGACGTCAAGGTCTACCCTCAAAGTCACAAAGATGGAACCTAAGATAATTAGGCAAAGAAAAGTTTTCCCAGGGAATCTGCTTTATTTTCCCAGGTTATCAAATTTTCTTCCAAAACAACCAGCACCTCAAATTCTAGAACAACCTTTCTTAAAAACAGCAGTGGAAAACAAATGTTCTGAGGGCAGGTAGGTGGTGCAGTGCACAGAGCAGCAGCCCTTGAGTCAGGAGGACCTGAGTTCAAATTTGACCTCAGACGCTTGACACTTACTAGCTATGTGACCCTGGGCAACTCACTTGACCCCCACTGCCTCAGAAAAAGAAAACAAATGTTCTGACTTCTTTTCTCTTCTTTCTTTTGTATTAAATGTGTTTTTGCTTAAGATTATCAGCTGAAAGAGTGCTTGACCATAGCCTTCTGATGCTCAAAGATCATAGTTGAGGAATTAATCATTGGTGGTCCCTTTTCCCTTTCAAAAGCAATTGCCAGGGACAGCTGGGTGGTGCAGTGGATAGAGCACTGGCCCTGGAGTCAGGAGGACCCAAGTTCAAGATATTTACTAGCTGTGTGGCCCTGGGCAAGTCACTTAACCCCATTTGCTTAGCCAAAACAAACAAACAAAAGCAATTGCCAAAAGCAAAAATTAGAGAAATGCAAATTAAAACAACCTTGAGATATCATTTTGTACCTGTCAGATTGGCTAAAATGATTGAAGGGGGGAAATGACCAATGTTGGAGGGAATATGGAAACATTAGGACACTGATTCATTGTTGGTGGAATTGTGAACTGATCCAACCATTTTGGAGAGCAATCTGGAATTATGCCCAAAGAGTTATTAACTGCCTATACTCTTTGACCCAGCCTCACTAGGTTTATTTCCAAAGATGATTAGGGAAAAAGGAAAAGAAGCCATATGTTTTAAAGTAGCTTTCTTTGTGGTGGCAAAGAACTGGAAATTGTGAGGATGCCCATCAATTGGGGATAGCTGAATAAGTTGTGGTACATGATTATGATGGAATACTACTGTGCTATAAGAAATCATGAGCTCAATGATTTCAGAAAAACCTGGAAAGACTTGCATGAAAAAATGAAGAGTAAAGTGAGCAGAACTAAGAGCACATTGTGCATAGTAACAGCAATATTGTTTTAAGAACAACTTTGAGTGACTAAGTCTTTTTGGCTATTATAAATACCCAAATTAACTACAAAGGACACACGAAAAAAGACATTATCTGCATCCAGAGAAAGAACTGATAAATAAAAGTGTGTATAGAATGATTTTTCACATTTATATATGTATTTGTGTCTCACGGTAGCCATCTCTAGGGTCAGGGGAGGGAAAAAAGGAAAAAAAAGAAATTTACATGAAATTTTTGTTATATATTTAAAGGGAATAGCAAGTTGTACATAATAGATTTGCAGTTTCATGTGCAATCATCTTTTATTATACTATGTTATGGAAATGCTTGTTTTACTTCATAAATTAAAAACAAAAGCAATCACCAGAAAGAAGGATCACATCATTGCAAAGTTTGATTTCTGCTAGAAAGTACCTTCCTTTCCCTCCATTTGTGTGAACCATAATGGTTTTCCCCCTCTCATTCCTGGAAAGAAAGAGGAAAAAAAAATAACCCCATGTGCTTACCTGGTTTGCTTTCTTAAAGACATCTTTCTTTGCTTTCTGTTAAATGAGTTAGTGTGAGGAAAGTGAAAATAATGGCTCACTAACTTAGAAACATATTTAATAGTTACTAAAAGTATTCCTTCTAAGTAACATATCACTAAATTTTTTGCATATCCCTTGTATATGTATATTATTTATATGATTTTTTGTTAAAAAAACTTTACTATAGGGAAATGGGGAGAGAGAAAGAAAGAGAGAGAGAGAGAGAGAGAGAGAGAGAGAGAGAGAGAGAGAGAGAGAGAGATCATTTCTTTCCACTCTGGTTTTTTTGTTTGTTTAAAATGCCCCTAGTGGTTTCTTGTTGATTCTTGACTTTGAATTGCTAAAAATTGATCTGGTTTCTGCCAATCCCCATTGCTCTTTAAAGCTGTGAACTCATAAGTAAAGCATCCATATGAATAATTTCTTCCTCTCATCCTGAGCCTGAGGGCATGTAAGACCAGGTTTCACAGATTCAGGTGCAAGGATTTCTATGAAGTTAGACTGTTAAGTTTGACCTTTAACCTCCATGAACCCCAGGTGCTATAGATCTTGGAAGCATAAAAAAGTTACCAGAACTTCATTGCCCACACAGGGCAACTCAATATGGAAAGCAAAACCAAAGACCCAACTTCAGGCTTCTCTGATCTTGTGAGAATCAGCAATCCCGCCCTTAGAGCTTACGCTCATAGGTCTAAGTAAAAGACCAAAAGACCAGGAAATGTCTACAAGCCTGGAGAACTCCCATACTACAAGAGCTATGGAGACCCTTCTCAACCATGTTCCTGCCCATATGAGACTAAGGACCAGCCAAATACATTTAGAATTTTGTCTCCAAAATTTGGCAACTATCTGGCTTAGTGGATAGACAGGCCAGACTTAGAATCAGGAAGACCTAGATGAAAACTGCTTCATGCCCTTTCTAGT
This sequence comes from Vombatus ursinus, assembly GCF_900497805.2. Taxonomy (NCBI): domain Eukaryota; kingdom Metazoa; phylum Chordata; class Mammalia; order Diprotodontia; family Vombatidae; genus Vombatus; species Vombatus ursinus. The sequence goes on from NW_020954615.1 coordinate 1,367,738, forward strand.
TGTAGAACCCTGAAAAAGATACTTGACCTGTGGAAGACCATTTCCTCATCTATAAAATGAAGATAATAATAGCACCTTACAGAGCTATTTTGAGGACCAAAGGATAACATATATATATATACACATATATATAATATACACTGTGCTATATAAATGTAAGCCATTTAGTAGTAGTAATAGTAATAGTAGTAGTACTTGTTGTTGTTATAATAGTAATTATAATAGTAATTATCATTATTGTCTGTAAGTTTTGTGCATGATTTTCCTTTTTCTGGTATGGTGGCTGAATTAGGCCAAAAGGCATTTATTTAGAGAGTGTTTGATGTTAAGTGGTGAAGACCAATATGCCGCCCCTCCTCCCCCCTCCTGAATTCAGTCGTCCATTCCACTTTTTTTAATTGTCGATGTTTTCCTTACATTAAACCAAAACCAGCCTCTTTACAACTTCCCTCATCGCTTCTGGTTCTGCCCTCCAGAGCCAGGGAGAACACACCTGATTCCTCCTCTCCACGACAGCCCTTGGAGTATTTGAAGACAGCAGTCATGCCCCTCTCCCTCTGCCTTCTCTTCTGCAGGGTCAACATTCCCAGTTCTTTCAACAATGTCACGAGTGTAAGACCCCTCAGAAGCCCTCCTCTGAATGTCTTCCAGCTCATGAAACACCCAGATGTAGCACCCAGAACTGCCCAGAATCCTCCAGATGAGGACAGCATACAGTGGAATGAATGCTTGAGGGCTTTGACTCCCATCAGTTTTAGGAGATCTCATCAGATTTCCTGGTTGCCATATCACAGTGCTAATTCATGGCTAGCTTGCAGGCCCCCACCCAACACTCCCAGATCATTTTTTTTAGACAAATGGTTGCCTCACCATACTTCCTGCATCTTATATTGCTTATGTTAACTTTCTGAACTTTCTAAGACTTTTGCTGTATCTCTATTCAATTTCATGTCATTTCATTTGACCAGTCATGATCTCTTTGAATCCTGATTCTGTCATCACGTATGTTGGCTATCTGTCCCAGCTTGTGTCAATGGCACTTCTAATGAACGTGTCAAATGCACCTTCTTCCAAGTTGCTGGTGTAAATGTTTAATAGCACAGAGTCAAACAGGATCTTTGGGGCCCTCCCCTCAAGATCTTCCAAGTTGATGTGAAATCTTTCATGGCTCCTCTTTTATTTTTAGTCATTTAATCAGCTCTAAATGCAAATGATTGTACTATCTTCTAACCCACTTGTCTCATCTTTTCCCCCAAAAATGGCGAGAAAGAATGTCAAGTGTTTTTGCTAAAATGCAGGTGAATTGTTTTCTTGTATTCCTTCTTACAATCCAATACTGGCCCCAAGGAGCTTCCTAATGGAGAAGAAAACATGCACAGGATCCCAACTTCAGAGCCATCCTTGACCCCTCACTCTCCCTCACCTCTCACAACCAATCAGTTTCCAAATCTTGCCAAGTACCACTCCCACAACCTCTCCTAAATGCATTTCCTCCATCTCTCCACTCATGCTGATGATACCTTAGGTCAGATCCTCATCATCTCCTCAGGGCTATTGCAATCACCTCCTCACTGGTCTTTCTGTTTCCAGTCTCTTCTCTCTCCAGACCATCCTCCACACAACTAACAAATTCATCTTCCTACAACACAGCTGGGTCTGACCAAGTAACATCCCTGCTCAAAAATTTTCATGGCTGCTCCCCATTTCCTCTAAGATAAAATCCAAATGCCTCAGCCGAGCATTTGAAGTCCTTCATAGGCTATACCCAACTTACCTTTGCAGTTATTTCATATTCCCCACTCTGAATCTCAGCCAACTAGTTGTTCAGTGAATTCATTATTTCTTTTCCCATTATTGTGAGGAGGGGTAGTTCTGATTAACTAGAGCTTGGGGGTGGGGGAATAGGGGAGGAGGAGTTGTCTGGTCCTCTTCCTGCCCCTTCCCTTCCCTTGGACCTCTGGATGGGACCTCAAAGTTGTAGAATGTTGACTGAGGATGCTACCGTGGTCAGGAAATGAAAGTGACTGGGAGATGGGCTGGGTCATGTTTCCACATCAGGTAGGGAGAATGGATATGGAAAGAGCCTGGGAGCCCCAGGCATCCCTGCCCCATCCTTCCACTACCCATGCAGGAAGCTTTTGCAACCCAAGGGAATCAGGTTGGATGCAAAGTACTTCAGAAATCTAGGAATGGTACAATAATAACAATACCAATAGTAATTAAAGTGCTGGATTTGGAATCAGGGATCTGGGTCTGAAGCCTGACTCTTTTGCTTACTACCAGTGTAGCCTTGGGCACATTCTCTGTACAAGGAGGTTGGACTCAGTGGTCTCTGTAGTCCCTTCTGACTTTAAAATGATGGTGCTGTGATTTTTGATCTTTGAATTCAAGGCACCAGGGGGCTGCCAGGGTGTCTGTTCAGAGGCGTCACCTGCCTGGCACATTAGGGACATACCCCTGCATGACTGCATTTGCACCATCCCAAATAATGCCCTGGCTACACCCTTCTTTCCATTTCCGGAGGGGAATCCTGGATGAATGATGACCACTAGCTTCTGTGTAGAAGCTCCTGACCACAGTATAGCAGAAGGCATGCCGGGCGAGGAGGGCAGGTAGGTGGTACAGTGGAGATAGGAATCCTCCCAGCCTATGTGACCCTGGGCAAGTCACTTGACTCTGTTTGCCTCAATTTCCTCATCTGTAAATGAGCTAGAGAAGGAAATGGCAAACCATACCAGTATCTTTGCCAAGGAAAACCCCAAATGGGGTCACAAAGAGTTAGACACGACTGAACAACAACAACAATACTGAGCGAGGAGCTGGAAAACCAGTGTTCTACCCTCTGACTATGCCACTTCTAGCTCGTGGTGTTGTATAATTTAATTGAACTCAATTGAATTCAACAGACTTTTATTAAGAATATAGTATGTGGCAGGCATTGTTCTAGATGCCAAGTATAAAAAGATGAAATAAAAAAGGACTACCCTCAAGGAGTTTATATTCTCCTAATTAGCATCTCTCTTTCATAGATCAGGAAAAGAAGGCACAGAATGAATGAGTGAATGAAAAAGCATTTATTAATCACTTACTGTGTGCTAGGTGCAAGGATGGGAATCCACCTAGACAATTAAAGTATGTGATAAGACTCTCTATCTTGATATATTTATCAGGTAAGAACAGTCTAGATTATTCAGTAAGTGTGAATATGGTCTGGACACCACCCTAGGTATGGTGTGGAGGCTGCTTGGATTGGCCGGGGACTTGGTCACACCCTCTTAAGCTGCATAAAAATCATAGAGCTAGTGAGAACCAGAAATTTGAATGCCTGGTGGAGGATGAGGAACATTCTAGCTAAATACCTAAGAAGGTACGAGGAGGAGAGTGCCTCTTCCTCCTCCTCCTCCCCACCTTTTTTCAGAAGAGAACCCCATAATCTTTGTAGGACAAGAAGACTTGAACTTTTCACTAGGGTCCTAGCAGTATCCCTGGGACAATGACAGCTGATGACATTTTCTACATAAGGAGCCAGGGATAGACCGGGCATAAATACAAGGTACTACAAAGAGCTCCTTAGATAAGCTGTACCATATAGAAAAGGAATATCCTGAGGACTTCTGAAACAACCAAACAAAAAAAAAACCTTCCAGGACCTGTGAGTTTGCCATATGTGCTCTCTAATCCTCAGCTCACTTTCCCCTGGACTCTAAATTCTGTTGGGAGAGTCAAATGATTGATGACTGAACAACACAAAAGATGTTTACTGAACTGAATTGTTAAAGACCTTTGACAAATCTAATCTTGGTTTGGAAGAAATTAAGGGAGTGCCAAGGCCTTGGGCTAGGCTTAAGGGGCTAGTTCTAAGAGTTGATGAAATGATCTGTCTCTCCTATCCTTTCTCCAACATTTAGCAGCAGATGCTTCCTATATGGATTATGATGTGGTAATCATTATAGCCGCTTCACTAAAAGCTAAAAGGAAAGCCCATTGTCATCAAACATTTGAGGAAATGTTTTGTACTAATTCTTATTAAACCACCTTAGTGAGTAGCTTTTATTAAAGCTAGTTAAGCCTGACTGACTAACTGATATCTACTAATAATCCATGCTGAGAGGTACACTGGTGGGGTCTCATGATCCATAATGCATTAGAAAGATGCTCTCAACTCCTCAGAGATAACTGCTGAGGGAATATGATGGCTATACTCTGAGAACCAGGTTCTTCAGTGCAAGTGAGGGTTGGGATAGTTGCCATAGATCATATGCTACATAAGTATTGAGTTCAGCAATGAGTTACATTTAGAAAAAGCCAAAATGGTCCCTGTCCTCAAGGAGTTTACATTTTTTTAAAGGCAATTGGGGTTCAGTGACTTGCCCAGGGTCACACAGCTAGTAAATGTCAAGTGTTTGGTCTGAGGTCAGATTTGAACTCAGGTCCTCCTGACTTCTGGGCCAGTGCTCTATCCGCTGCGCCACCTAGCTGCCCGGGAGTTTACATTTTAATAAAGGAAGACAACACACATAGGATAACAATGAACTGGGAAGGGCATTTTGGCCAGCGTAATCTCAGGGATGGTGAGTAATTGAACCCACAGGACAATTGGTTCATACATCTTTATAGGAATAATAGTGATGATAAGATTGTTATTTCTAAAGCTAGAGGTGAAAAGCAGAAGCAGTGGGATATGGTGTGCCAATGGTCAGGAAGATCAGAGAATAGGAATGTGGGGATCTGGGTTAAGTAAAAAAAAGGTGAAAACTCACCAATTAGAACCTGAGGGATATAATCATAATGATGACATCACCAATGTGCAACAAATAAGGAAGTAGAAAGAATGCAGTAAATAATTCATCAAAGAAATGTTGTATCAAAAAAAGGAGGGTGGCTCACATGGTTAGAGTGAGGAATATCCAATGGGCTCATGTGTCCCACTGGCATCCTTGGGAAAACAAAAATTGAGGAAGGCTTCCAGAACATTGGGCAAACCCTTTTGGAGAACACACAGGAGAACATGGATGAGAGTCTCAAAAGATGGGCAGGTGTGAATGAGCTGCTATCCACATCATTGGAAAGAATATTCATATGGATGACATTGTAAATTTGAGCACTTGAATTAATGAGAGCAAACTGAGCTCAAGTCACATAGCACACAAATATTTGTCCTGTAATCTTAATACAGATGATGGTGCTTTTACTACATGTCTATGACTAGTGTGCAACTAAGAACTCTAGAAGGTTGAAGGTAAGTGCCTAGAGGCACCCAAGGAGGTCTTGGCAGCACTCAGGGTCTCTGTATTAGCTAACCAACTCAACAAGCTAGCCCATATTCTTCCTTAAACCCCACTGGAATAGATGGGAGTTGTACAATGTGTTTTACTTTTTAGCTTTCATTGACCGGGGCTCTAACGATTACCACCTCACGTTCCACTTAGGAAGCATCTGCTGCTAAATGTTGGGGAAAGGATAGGAGAGACAGACCATCTCACCAACTCTTAGAACCAGCCCCTTGGGGGGCAGCTAGGTGGCGCAGTGGATAGAGCACTGGCCATGAAGTCAGGAGGACCTGAGTTCAAATCCGGCCTCAGACCAAACACTTGACACTTACTAGCTATGTGACCCTGGGCAAGTCACTTAACCCCAACTGCCAAAAAAAAGAACTTGAGCCTAGACTAAGGCCTTGGCACTCCCTTTGTTTTTTCCAAACCAAGGTTAGATTTGTCAAAGGTCTTCAACAAGTCAGTTCAGTAAACGTGTTTTGTTGTCGTTCAGTCATTTTTCAGTCCTATCGGACTCTTCCTCACCCCAGTTGGGGTTTTCTTGGCAAAGTTACTAGAGTGGTTTGCCATTTCCTTCTCCAGCTCTTTTTACAGATGAGGAAACTGAGGCAAACAAGGTTAAGTGACTTGCCTAGGGCTGCACAGCTAGTAAGTGTCTGGAGCCAGATTTGAACTCAGGAAGATAAGTCTTCCTGACTTCAGGTTTGGGGCTCTATCCACTGCACCACCTAGCTGCCCCAAACACTTATTAAGCCTCTACTAGGTGACTGTGCAAGGCACTGTTCTCAGCACTGTAGAGAAGATGAAAAAACAACTCAATCTCTGCCCTCAGGGAGTTTACGATCTAGTAAGAAGGTACAAACAAGTATGATGTAGAACATAACAGGGCAAAGAGGAAATCCAGACACAATGTTCTGCAAGAACATAAGCAAAGAGCTAACTTTCAGTTGGGGAGCAGTGTTAGGGAGGAGATTAGGGAAGGCTTCATAAAAGAGACAATACCTAGGCTGACCCTTGAAGGAAAAATAGAATGTCAATTGAGAGAGATAAGGAGAGAGAGTGTTCCGGACATGGGTTTAGAGACATTGTAGGAAATACTCAGAGATTTCAAAGGATCTGGGATCTCACTGAGGTAATTGCTCTTTGCAGCAACACAGATAGCAATTATCTCATTCTGTGCCCATTTCTCCTGAGTGACTCCCACCCATACCTTTCTATAAATTTGTCCTACAAAGTCCATCCAATGTACCGCGAGCCATCCTCTAGGTCTCTTGACATTGTATAGCTACCCTGGGGACTTCCTTGTGACCTCACTACATAACCCACCATCTTGTTTTTATGTTGCCTCCCTGACGCTTTCTCATTTGAAACCTGTGACATCCTGCTCACGCTCACCGAGCATCAATCCACTACCTCTTAAGCTGTCCTCACCTGTCAATTCTTTGGAGACTCTTCCATGTTCAAGTTCCATGACTTGAAACCATACCCCAGGATGGGGTTATCAAAGGGCAAGAGATAAAATGAAGCAAATTTAGCATAGGATTACGAAGTTACAAAGTCTTGAAGGAAAGTTATCTTAAAATGGATTGAATTTGGCCTTGAACAGCTGGCTCAGCCTTCTGGTTAGCAGTCACAAACATCCAACATCTGACCTATCTGCCTCACAGGATAACAGTCACTGAATTTCAGAAGGGGGAGGGGGGACGGGAACAAGCATTTATTCCGTTTCTACTGTGTGCCAGGCCCTAGGCTAAATGCTTTAAAAATCTTATCTCATTTCAGAGCTGGAAGGGACCACAGTAGCTAGTTCAGTTTGCAATAGGGGTTCTGTGAACTTGTGTATGTGGTATGTGTGTGTGTGTGTGTGTGTGTGTGTGTGTGTGTGTGTGTAAATAGCTTCATAGTTGTATTTTAATAGAATTGGTTTTCTTTGTAATCCCACGTATTTTATTTTATGCAGTTAAAAACATTATTTTGAGAAGAGGTTGCTAGGCTTCACCAGACTGCCCAAGGGGTCCAGGACACAAAAAATGTTAAGAACCACATGACTAGTCTAAGCCATACCTGGATAATTATCCCCACTGTCCTACAAGTGGTCATCCAGATTCTGCTTGAAGAATGTTCAAGGGGAAAGAACTCGTGACCTCCTGGGGCAGGTCATTCCAATTTTTGATAACTCTAATTGTTAGAATTAGATCTTGGCTCAGCTACTTACCAGTCACGGGAGCTAGGCTTCTCTGGGTCTCAGTTTCTGCAACTGTAAAATCAAGACATCAAAGAGGGGGACAGAAGTGACCAAGAGGTAGAGAGAACAGATGCAAAGCTAGAATGAAACATCATCTCCTCTTTGAACTAGAAGTCTGGAGGCTTAGGGCAACTAGGTGGCTCAGTGGATAGAGTGGGGTCAGGAATCCAGAAGACCTGAGTTCAAATCTGGCCTCAGATACTTACCAGCTATGTGATCCTAGACAAGTCACTTCACCTGTTTGCCTCAGTTTCCTCATTTGTAAAATGAACTGGAGAAGGAAATTGCAAACCACTCCTGTATCTTCGCCAAGAAAACCCCAGACACGGTCGCAAAGAGTCAGACATGGCTACAAAATTGGAGGCTTGGAGGGGCAAGGCAGACATTTCTGGGCTCCTTAAGAATGCAAAATGGGAGATCTGACCTCATCCTAACAAACTGAGATCATAGAACCAGAATTTTTCAAAGATCTCAGAAAAAACTATAGGAAATCAAACCAGGGACCCATTGAAGTATTCCCCTGAGGGTCTTCAGACTGAGAAGATAAGTAAGGTCCATAAAGATTTGAGGAAATTCCTAAAGAACAGATGCCGCAAAAGTTATTGAGAGGAGTTTGGGTCTAGGCAAGGTTGGGCTCCGACAAGTCGATTTCAAGCCAGTTGATTCTTGGAGCCCCTGCTGGAGCTAGAGACACCTTGGGGTGAATTGTGGACACTGGAAGATTGGTGATGGCAGAGCAGGGATGAGCTCCATTCTGATCCTTTCCCTCCAGAAGCATAACTGGGGCAGGGTGATTGGGGTATTGCCCCAAGACACCAAATTTACAGTTTATAGCACCTGAAATCCTTCAACAGCATAGAAACAACAGTGCCTAGTACTAAGTTAGCAAAAAATAATTAAAGACTGGATGGAGCTCCCAACTGGTGGGGTCCTCCCCTGCCTCATCCTATTTCCCTTTCTTCCAGCCTATGTTTCTGCTGCATTCCACAAATACCACAATTCCTGGTTACAGCTCGGCTTTGCTCCCTTCTTCTGAGGTTATCTCCACTAGTTGCTGATCACCCATTCCTACTTGCAAATGAAGCTTTCACTTGACTAGGCAACAAGGTCCATGACCTCCAGGCAGGATATTGTGGCAACAAAGATGGGCCTGAGATGCCTGGGCCTCTTCCGTGGATATAACAAACTCATTTCTCTTTACCCTTCCTACTCCTGATATTAGGTCATAGAATCGTAGAATAAGAACTAGAAGGAATCCAATCCCCCATTGTACAGAGGAGGAAACTGAGGCCTATGAAGACTAATCAGGTACAGGGCCAAAGGTCAGGGGTGACAGATTTGGCATTCTGAAACACTTTCTTGATGCCACAATTTCTCCTAACTCCTTCCAACTCCAATGCCCAGAGGACAGGAGGAGGGAAAATCACAGAAGCTTAAACCGTTAAAACAAAACAAAACAACAACAACAACAAAAACAACCTTTAAATCAATCTAGACCAAAGGTTCTTAACCAGTTTTGTGTCATTTCTGGCAATCTGAAAAAGCCTATAAGCTCCTTTTGAGAATCATGTTTTTAAATGTAAAAATAAAAAAAAAACATAGAATTAACAAAGGAAACCAAGTATATCAAAATACAATTGTCAAAACATATGATTTTTTTTTAAAGTTCAGACCTCAGGTTTTAGACCCAGTGGTCTGGACAGATATAAATAATTGCAAAAACAGTAATTGCTCATGGCTAAGTCCAGTCAATGTACTAAAAATTACAATGTTACCTAAATTAATTTACTTATTCAGTGCTGTATCAATCAAACTACCAAAAGAATAGTTTGTAGACCTGGGGGTGGCAGGGAATGATGAAATTCCTATGGAGGAACCTTTTGATAAAGAATCTCAAGAGTATTCTCAGCAATGCAAGGATCTAAGACATCTCCAAAGGTCTCATGATGGAAAATGCTATCCACATCCAGAGGAAGAACTATGGAATTTGAATGCAGATGGAAGCATACTATTTGCTATTTTCTTTTCTTCTGTTTTGTTTTGTTTCCTATTTCTGATGGTTTCTCCTAGTGGTTCTAATTCTTCCTTACAACATCACTAATGTGAAAATATGCTTAATAGAAAGGTATATGTATATCCTATATCAGATTGTGAGCCACGTTGGGGAGAGAGGGAGGGAGAGAAAAATTTAAAACTCAAAAGCTTATGGAAGTGATTGTTGATAAATTAAAATAAATTTATTTAAAAAAATAATCTAAGGGATAATAATGAAAAAAATGGGAAGGAAGGGAACCAAATCTCAAACTATACTACAAAGTAATAATCATTAAAGCAATTTGATACTGGTTAAAAAAATTTGAGGACTATTAGTGGAACAGATCAGATATACAAGAAAAGCAAGCATCAGTCAGGCAGAAATTAGCTTTAGACAAAGATCCCACACCATATACCAAGATAAGCACCTAATGGATGTATGACCTAAATATAAAAAGTCACATCACAAAACAAATTAGGATCCAGGAAAAAAAAGGTTTTTGTATCTATGGAATGGGGAAGAGTTCATGTTTAAACAAGCAATAGAGAGGATCACAAGTTAAAATGGACAATTTTGATTATGTAAAATTTAAAAGATAAACAAATTCAGTATAGTAAAAATTAGGAGAGAAACAGGTAACAGGGAGGGGAAATCTTTACAACAAGTTTCTCTGATAAAGATCTCATATCTGTGATGTAAGGACCTGATTCAAATTTATGATTAAGAGCCATTCCCCAATAGATAAATGGTTCAAAAGAGACAAAAGCTATCAGCAATCACATGAAAAAAGTGTTGTAAATCACTAATGATTAGATCAATTCAAAATAAAGCAACTTGGGGAGTTCTAGCTCATGCCTATTAGGATGGCAAAGATGACAAATGATGAAAATTTACTGGGATGGAGCTGAGTATTGATCCAGGCACAACGGACAGCAGCTTGGACCAGTGTCTGGAGAGACACCCAATGTACCACCTTTTGATTCAGTTATGCCAGTACTAGGTCTATACTCCCAAAGAAATCAAAGATGGAGGAAAAGTATCTGTATGTAGAAAAGTATTTATAACAACTATTTTCATAGTAGTCAACTAAAGGAGTATCATCTTAATGGGGGAATGACTAAACAAATTGTGGTATAGAAACATAATGGAATATCAGAGTTGGCTGACACCTCGGGGGTCATCTAGTTTAGATGACATCTAGAAATGATGAGAGGGACAACTTCAGAGGAAACAGTGAGATTTGTATGAATCACTGCAGAGAAAACTGAGCAGAACCAAGATACTAATTTATACAATGACCATATTATAGAGAAAAACAACTTTGAGAGACGAGGACGCTGATCACCAAAATGATAAACCACAAGTCCCAAAGAATGAATATGAAGTCCACCCCCTCCCCTCCCAGCAGAAAGGTAACTTCAAATGCAAAAAGAGACGAGGCTTTTTGGACATGGCCCATACAGGAGCTGGTTTTGCTGAATTGTGTTTATGTGAATCAAGGGATTTGCCTTTTGGGTTTTGTATTTTTTGTTGTTGCTGTTCAGGTGGAAGGGATGAGAGTGGGAGAGACATATTAATAAAAAAGCAATGCTTGTTAATTGAAAAAAATAAGATTTAAAAAAAAAAACACAAAAGGAGGGTTGAGCCTGTCAGTCAGTATGGGTAGGCATGACAAAGAAAACACCAATAAACCATTTTGAAAAGGAGCCCAAAGGAGGCAAGGGCGCAGAAGGGGACACAAAGCTGCTGATGGAGTCATCTGTTACTCTGTCGCCAAGCTTTTATACATATGTATACACATACATAAATGTTTTTATAACAAACTGTTCAGCAGAAGTTCATAGTTTCTTGTGCAGTTCTCTTCCCCATACCTTTGGGTGTCTTGAAATGGTTGTGATTGTTGAATTCACAACAAGAAAAAAAATTTAACTTTAAAAAAAAAAAAAGGAACCATTGGCTTAGTAGTAAAATCTGCTCATTTTACAGATGAGAAAATAGAGGCCCTGAAAATTTATGTGACTTGCTGAAAGGTCTCATAGTTAGTAAATTATAGAGCCTGGATTGAAATGCACATTTTCAGCTCTGACATTCCTTCCACCAGACTGTGAGGCTGCAGTGACCATGCCCCAGGGAGCTTCTATGGTGAGGGGGGGAGACACCGTCCCTGCCCTCAGGGATCCCCCGGTCTAATGGGGGGGTAGCAGCTCCTGCCTTTGGTGGGCCCCTGGTCTGATGGAGGAGTCACTGGCCATGCACTCAGGGAGTGCATAGTCAGCAGCAAAAGTTCTACCATAATCCTCTCTAAAGTGCTGGGCACACTTAAAAAATGCTCTCTGTCTATCAGGTATCCCCACTGTGAATCTATGCTGCTTTAACTCTCCAAAACTCTTTCCCAGATTGGAGAAAAAAAAGGGGCATTCTCTTGCAGTGTAAGGAGAGGGAAACTGAGGTCCTGTGTGGGTAGGGCCATGGCCCAAGGCCTGTGTTTGATGAATTCTGGAAGCCAGGTAGCTTGCTTCAAGGTCACCCCAGCCCTTCCTTTCAGGCCTTTGGCAGAAAGGTGACACAGCCCAGAGAAAGTTCACAGATGGGTGGGGACCAGGCAAAGAAAATTCCAGATTTCCACAGGAGCCTCAGGAGAAGGGAAAAAACTTACCAAGGGGAATGTCTGTGTGTGTGCATGTGTGTGTTTTCTTTCCAAAGTGCAAATAAACCTCTCTTCTGTGGTATGGCCCATGGCACCAGAGAGGAGGGAGCACTGTGGGTCCCAGGCCTGACCCCCACCCCTGGCCAGGAGCTGGGGCTCTGGGGGAGGGGGCACCTAGGGAAAGGAATGTTGGCTCTTAGCACTGGTCACATGGGTCGGAAACCCAGGCGGGATTCCTCCCTCCCACAAGGGTGGGATCCTGCGTCAGTCTGCCCTCCATGGGGGGTCAGGGGGACTCCAGTCCCAGTAATTAGATAGCAAATGGTTGGTGGGGAGAAGGGCAAACACTGAGGTTGTTTGTCCTGGGTCTCAGGGAGGTGGTTTGGATGGATATCAGTGACCGCCACCTTTTCCAAAACAGGCCCAGGACTCACTGGCCTGGCTGCCCAGGGTGGCCCGAGAAGGAGGCCAGGGATGGGTCTGGGGAAGGAGATAGAACCAGAGTGAGAACAATGGGGCATGTGCCCCGGGGAACCCTGGGTTCAAATCCCACACCTGCATGATCTTGGTTCTTTCATCATAAACATAAGAGAGCAGGCTCTGGATTCTGTTCCAACTCTCAGGATAGTAGTTTTTTCCGCTGATAGATGCTGCCAAGGCTACCACCCTAGTTCAAACCCTCCTAATCTCTCTCCTGGACAGTGCCTTCCCTGCTCCACATTGCTCCAAGAAATGGTGACACCACCACCCTCCTACACGCTTGGCCCAAGAAAGTTCCCCTGGGAGAAGAATTTCACCCTGAACAATCTATAGAATGAGGAGGAATGGACCCTGTGACATTGGGAAGGATTTAGATTAGACAGAGAAGGCCTTCCCAGGCATAGCATGGGGTGGTGTCAAAGGCTCTGTATCTGGAATCGGTGGACCGGAACCCAATCCCAGTTTTGCTGTTTGCTACCTGTGTAAACCCAGACTTCCCCTCTCTGGGCCTCAGTTTCCTCCTCTGTAAAATAAGTTAGACTAGTGGAGTTCTAAATGCCTTTCTGACTTTAAATGCTTTGATCCCATGAAATGAACTCTGGGAGTGGGGGAAACAGTGGAAGCCCCTCACAGAGCTTCCTTTTGCCCAGCCCACCTGCCCGCAGCCCCCTCCCTCCACCAAGGTCGGCTGAAGCACCACCTGCTCCCATGGGCCGTTCCTGATTCTCACAACGACCGGTTTTTCTTCCCTCTCCAGATTTCTTTGTGGATTTTGGTATTGACTGATCCATGTCTATATTGCACCCCTCCCAGAAGAGGGTAAGCTCCTTGAGGGCAGGGATTGTTTTGTTCTTGTGTTTGTATCTCCAGCATCTAGAACAACACCTGGCACCTCGTTGGCACTTAATAAATGCTTGCTGGCTCTTTAAGAAAAGGGAAGGGTTCGGGCAAGATCAGAACTAGGAATCCTTCTTCCCAGACTCACAGGCACAAGACAGGCCTGGAAGGAGTAGCATGAAACATGACCTTGAATCAGCTCTTCAAGCCCAATTCAGCTGATCAGGTGGAACACAGCCCTGTGGGAAGAGAGATCCCAGGACCACCAGAGGCCGTGTTGGAGAGGAGGGGGGAAGGCCGGAGCAGGGAAGGGGCTCACCTAAGATGAGTCCACCAAGGAAGCCCTCTTCTGGGCTTACTTTAATTAAGCGGTGTTGCTAACTAGGTACTCGGCTCATTTGTCTCTAGGGTCTGAGGAATCTCATGGCTGTCAGTGCCCCCTAAATTAAGGTGTCCTGGTCACTTCACCCTGGTTCTAGCTCTGGTTATGGGATAGTACTGCCCACAGGCAGACAAAGCGATGGCAAAAGGATGTTGCATTCACCCCACTCCCACGGGGCCCGGGAAAGAAAAGCCAAAGTCCAAAAACAAGAAGGAAGGCCAGGCAGAGTCCCCTCTTTTTATTATGGAAGTCTGTAAAATAGTCACATGGATTATGTTTGAGATCACAAATCACACAACATTCATTTTTAATATGCCACACGAAATATTATATACATATTAAAAACCACACAACAGAGAACATACTCACACACACAGCACCAGATCCATAACAATGACTAAAAAAAAAAACAGAAACAAAAACACAAGTGCGCTCTTTGCTCAATATTAAAAAAAAAACAATCGAGATAAAACATATTAATATTTTTGAACCACGTTTACAATAATGGGGGTGGGGGGGTCATATTTTACTAAATAACAAATATTTAACAGCAAAAAAACCCTTTATACTAAATATCTATTTTGAATTATAACAAAAATAGTACTTATAATAGTTTATAAAGACAGACAAAAAAACAAATTATAACATTTCTGCAACCAAAAACATTGTTTTTTTTGTGTATAAAATAATATTATAGCAAATTGGGCAGGGTTGGGATGGTGCGGGGGGCGCCACCACCAGGGCCCCGACATCAAAAGTGCTTTATTCTGCAAACCCACTGCAGGGGTGGCCTTGTGTGGGGGGGCGGAGGGGCTGTCTTAGTTAGGATGTCCCCATCTAAATCTAGTGCTAAAAGACAGACACACGCACGTTTGGAGATACATGCGTGTACACGCATCTGGGCATACAACCGAGCTGCAGACGGATGGACGCTTCTGGCCTAAAACCGAAGCGAGCCCATCAAGCCAAGTGCCTTAGGTCCACGCTTCCTTCTCTTTCCTTCCTGGCTTCTCTCTGCATTTGTACTGGGCCCCTGGTTCCTGCCCAACCACCCACCTAACCCTCTGCCCACCAAGCTCTTTGAAGAATCCTCCACCCCTTCCTTCTCCAGTCTCCTGAAAGATAGAGGTCCACCCCCAAGTCCTGGCTGGTTTGCATCATGTTACCCAGAATGCCATTCTTCAAGGTGACCCTGCCCTAGGGTTCTAAGACTTTGAACCCATGGTTTACGGAGCTGCAGGAGAACGGGATGGGGTGGAAAGGAGTCGAACAAGGCAGGGGTTGGGAATGGGAGGGGAAGCCCAGTGAACAACACCCCGCTCTGTCCTGGCCGTCCCTTCCTCGCCATCCTGACTTCCTAGCAGGCAAACCTCACCCACAGGTGAGAGCGACCTTGGTACCAGGCACATCATCTCCTCCTCTTCAGATGCAGAGAAAGAGCAGGGCCTGGAGAAAGAGGGAGGACTCAGTCTTGCCGGGGGGTGCCCAGAACGCTCATCTAGTAACTGTTTCTCAGAGCTCCCTTCCATTTCTGTCCTTAGTCAGTAGGGAGACTCCAGCAGGGAGGCTTCAAGTCAGACTCAAAGAAAAGGGGGCTTGAGAATTTCTCCTCCTTCCACTTTGTCTTCCCCTCCTGGAGCAGAGTATAACATGGGCCAGTGGCATGAAGGAAATATGGACAAGGGGAGGGTCTGGGGAACCGGGCGGGAAGAGGAGACAGGGTAGGGAGAGAGGCTCAGCTTCTCTCAAAGAAGCAGCCCTAAACCCATCCCCTCTGCTCTGAATTCACCCACCCAGGGAGAGAGTGGGGGAGAAAGGGGGACTTAGGTCAGGGCACAAGGTCAAAGCAACCTTCGAGTCCCCAGAGCGTTGGCATTTCTGTAAGAAGGGCTCATGGTGACAGGTCACTTCCCTGACTGTGCAGGCCGTACATGCCATCTGCATCAAAAAGGCCTGTGGTCAGACCATCAGAAGAATGCTCTGACCTAGGGAAGGGTGTCAGATAGTGGATCGGGGGTCAGGGCTTGGGGGAGATCATGATTTCCTCCTCCTCTCTCTCCGGAGATCATTAAGAATAGGGCAATGGTTGGGAAGCAGGCGCAGTGGAGGAGACAGCTGACCTCTCCAGTCCTGCAAATTCTAGGCATCCCAGGGACTCATTAATAAATATAAGGGCACGGGATGGGGAGGGGCTTATTAGCTCAAGTGCTCTCAGTGGCAGGGGTTGGGCACGGGGAGGAGAGTCTGGCTCAAGGCTGATAGACGGGGAGAGTGAAGCTGAGTGTGCTCACCCTGGGCTTCCAGGGCCGATGCTGGGGGCGGGGGGAGGGGGGTAGGTGGAGGAGGAGGGGAGAGAAAGTAAGAGTAGCAGCAACAGGTGACTTCAACCGTCCAAACTGGCAGTGAGAGTCCCTAATGGAACTCACAGCCACTTTGGCTCACCACCCTCAGGCCATCACCCAGAATGCCTTGCTGCAGAGTAACCCCCCCCCAAGCCTGGGGAGGTTCTGAGGGGTTCAAGGCCTGGTCTGAGCAGTGGTAAGAGGTGGGGGTAGAGCAGGTCTTTTGGGGGGATGGGAAATGAGCTAAGTGGGTAGCTCCCTTCCCTGCACTTTAGACCCCTTCTCACCCCAACCCAAAGGAGGAGAACAGAAATAAAATGGGGCACTGGGGGGAAGGGATGAGGGCAGGGAACAACGGGAAACAACGACGTCCAAAAAACACCGTTAACACCACACGTTTAACACTGTAAAGGGCATGCGGGTCACCGGCAGATTACGATCTTCCACCCCATGCCGGGAGGAAGGAGGGGCTAGGCTGGGGGAGACGAGGGAAAGAGGAGGGGAGTCGGAGAAGGGAAACCAACCCCTTGCTCCAAAATGAAGGGCCAGACCCTCCTCCCAGCCCCATATTGTGGGGATGACCCTTTCAGCATCGGCCAGAGGGTGTAGGCCACCAAGGGAAAGGAGAGAAGAGCTAGTGGATCCTCTCTCCTCCCCCCTCAGCCTTTTCTCTTTGCTTCCAGGGTCCCCCCCTTCCTACACTGACACAGGTTTCCTTGTTACCCCCCCCATTCCTTTACTGGCTCCCCTCCCCACCCAAGCTATGGAAAGGCAGAGGGGGAGGGGGAGGACATCACCAGGGAGCCCCCTTAGACGGTGGCCCCCAGCATGGCCTCGGTCTCGGTGAGGATCTTGTTCTGGTTGGAGTCCAGTCCGAAGAACTTGACGCTGAGGCCATCCACAGGGTGGAGAACGGGGACCAGGGAGATCCGTGGGAATGTCCGGCTGGCCAGCTCGAATCGACTGGTGCTGGCCAGCTCCACCGCCAGCACCTTCAGGAAGAGCTTGGCCAGATGTTTGCCCAGGCACATCCGGACGCCACCGCCAAAGGGGAGGTAGTGGAAGCGGCCATCCTTGTCTTCACTCCGAGCCTGGCTGAAGCGGTCAGGGTCGAACACATCGACGTCCTTGAAGACCGGCGCGGTGTCATGCGTATCCCGGATACTGTACATCACGCTCCACCCTTTGGGAATCTGAAAGCCCTGCAGAAGGATTAGAGCAAACGGGGGAGGGCCACTGAGAACGGATCTGGGAGGGACACGGCAGGCAAGCTATCAGAGGAGCCTTAAACCTGGGTGATGACCAGGGCGTGAGGTCCGACAGCTAAAACGGATGCCAAAGGCTGCTAGCCTAATCTCCTCACTTTACAGAGGAAGAAATTAAGGCCCAGAGAGAGCAAGTCATTTGCCCAAGGTCACACAACTCGTAAATGACAGAGCAGGGATTCAGACCCGGCCGCTTTGAGTCCAAAGGCCAAAGCATACTCTTTCCACGAGACCGGAGATGGACTATCTCCCCCTATCAGACGCAGAGCTCCCAGAGGAGAGGGCTGTGTCTCCCCCCACCAGACCAGAGGCTCCCTGAGGGCAGGCTTCCCTGGCCTCTCCCCTGACAGCCCACACTCACGTCTAGCTCGAAAGTCTGCAGCACAGTGCGATAGCCACCAGAGATGGGCGTGAAGAGGCGCATGACCTCCTTGATGACACAGTCCAGGTAGCGCAGGCCGATGAGGGTGTCCAGCCTCAGGGCACCCTCGCACACACAGCCATTGTGCAGGATACCGTTAACTCGCAGCTCCTCCCTCAGTTTTTCTAGCACGTTGGGGTGCTTCAGCAGCTGCATGATCAGAGAGGTACTAGCGCTGGCCGTGGTGGCATAGGCTGCAAAGATCAGCTCCAGGGTCCCATCCTGCAATGGGCATGGAGGGCATGGTCAGGACAAGGATCCACTGAATGGGCACTGCCCAGAACCCCCTCTTCTGGCCCCAGAGCTGATTGAAGGCTCCTCTGCTGTCCCTGGGGCATCTCTGGGGAAGGAGCAGCAGACCCTTGCACCTAGAAGTCTCTCATCCCAACTGTTCTCTTCCTGCCTAGCGCCACCAACTCACTTGAACTCCCAGAGCTTTGTTTTCCTCCTCTGTAAGACCTGAGTTCAAATCCTGCCTCACATACTTCCTAGTTACTTGATCCTGGGAAGCCACTTTGAAAGTGAAGCCTCGGTGCCTCAGTTTCCTCATCTGTAAAAATTTATGTCTCCCTGCCTCCCTCTGACATGATATGATCCTAGTACATCAAAGGGCAAGTCCCTTCTGCTTGCTGAGCCTCAGTTTCTCCCACTGTCAGATGAGAGGACTGGGGTCCACTGCCTCTGAGGCCCCTCCCAGACCCCAAGCAGGGCTGCGCCCACCTTCAGCTCTTGCATAGTCATGTCTTTGCCATGCTCTTTGCTGCTCTCGATGAGGATGTCCAGAGCATCCGAGTAATCCTTGCCCTGCGTGCTCTGCAGTTTCTCACGAATCGCCTTCTCCAGCCCTTTCTGCAGGGTTTGCCGGGCTTGGATGCCCTAGAAGGGAAGGGAAGCCTTCAGGAATGCAGGCAGCCCTGGGGGAATGAGAAGGGAGCCCAAGCTCCCACCATCACCCCCGAGACAAGGGCATGGGGAAGGTAGCAAGGGGACAAGGGCAGTGATGCCTGTGGCCATGGGCTCAGGGCTAGAGAAGAGTCCAGCCTGTCTATGCCCCAGCCTCAGCCTACAAGGACTCTCGCGCCCAGCTTTCCCATAAGGAGATCTTTCTTGAAAGGATCCAGGCACACATATTCCTCACAGGAGTCTGATTTCTCTCCCTTAGAAATGCCTAGGAGACCCTCACGTTCCAACCCCAACCCACTCCATTATTTCAGGCTTCTTCCCTGACCTCTGCATGCCTTGAATAGGAATGGCCCCGTAGCTGTCTTAGAACATAAGAGCCCTCTGTGGGGAAGGGGCCTGCCCCTCAGACTAAGGGCCCCTGCTCACTCCACCCTTCCTCCCTGGCCTCAATGCCCAGTATGGCGCCCTTGCCCTGAGAAGGTGCTCAGGGCCAACGGGCTGGACTCACCCGACGGTAGCCACTGAAGGGCAGGTCGACAGGCAGGGAGAAGACGTTCTCTACAAACTGCTGGTAGACCTCGAAGAGGTGGGTGAGGTCCTCCTCGGGGATGCTGAAGCCCAGGAGGACCCGGATGGCCATGCGGAAGGTGAGTTTCTGGGCCTCCTGGTAAACGTTGATCGCATCAGGGTTGCTGCTCCAGGCCCTCAGAGTGTCTTGGATCACCAGCTGGATTTTGGGGAGATAAGTCTCCAAGGCTTCATGGCTGAAGATCTTGGAGAAAACCTGCAGAAGAGGAGAGATCCAGAGCCTTGACCACCTGGCAGTCCATTCCTACCTTTCTGGTCTTCTCAGACTTTACTCCCCGTCCACACACACACCTCCCCTCTCTCCCACTTCGGGGTCTTGGCATTAGCCCAGCATGCACTGCCTTGCCAGCTGGGCTTCTTATACCCCTGGGGATGAGAGTCTCAAGCCTTAGCTGAAGATGGTCATGAAGCCTTTGCTGGCTTCCTCAGTTCCCAGAGCTCCCCCAATCCAAACTCTCTTGTGTTCATTCAATAGAAGTCCTATACAGAATCAGGCGAGTTATCCTCGACAATAGATTGGAAGCACCTTGAGGGCAGGAACTGGTTCGCTTTTGTCTTTGTATGCTCAACACATAGCTCAGTACCTGGCCAGGCAGGCACTCAGTAAATGCCTCTCTGTTGATTGACTAATTGAACACGCACTCCTGCTCCCTGACAGCCCCAACAAGAAATAACTGGAGGCCCATCTCATTTCTCACGACCTCTTATGCGGATTTTCGCTATGTTCTTCTCCTATGTTGTTTGTGTTCAAGTGTCCTTGTCTGTCATGTTGAGTCATTTCAGTCGTGTCTGACTCTTTGTGACCCCATCTGGGGCTTTCTGGCAGAGACGCTGAAGTGGTTTGCCATTTCCTTCTCCAGATCATTTTACAGAATAGGAAACTGAGATAAACAAGGTGAAATGACTTGCCCAGGGTCACACAGCTAGTAAGTGAATGGTCACATTTGAACTCCGGTCTTCCTGACTTCAGGCCCAGCAGTCTATCCACTGTGCCCTCTATAGCTGCCCATCTGCGTCTTAAGCCCCCTATTAGACTATAAGCTCCTGAAAGACAGGAAATAAGGGCAGGAAATGTGTCTAAGCTCATCTTTGTATTCAATTCAATAAGCCTTTAGTAAATAATTCCAGGCACAGACTTAGGCACTAGTGATAAACAGACAAAGCTGACCAAAGCAAGCCCTGCCCTCAGTAAGTCTACCTTCTAACTCTAGGGTACAACATTGGCCTAAAGACAAAAGAAAGCAGTAGTGATGAACGTTGGCTAGCCTGAGAGGCCGACATTGGGTCTGGGATCCATGTCCCAGCTCCACTACTGAGACTTGAGAAGGCGAATTGATTGGGCTAAGAGCCCGGGGCTAAAGACGGCAGGGCAGGGATTTGATTAGGCCCTCCTGATCCCTCAGCTCATCTGGTCTGATATTTGGTCCTATCCAAGAAGTGCAAACAAATCTGCAATTGAATGACTTGGATGGATTAGCCATCATTTTGGACAATCAACATGGCGGCAGGGAAACCTAGAATCTTGCCTGTGACATTAACTAGCTGGATGACCATAAGCGAGTCTCAGTTGAGTTCCTTACCTGTAAAACACCCATGGTATCCACCTCCCAGGGTTGTGGTGAGGTTCAAGTGAGATAACGTACATAGAACACTGGGTAAATTACAAAATGCTGGGGGGAGTGAGTTTGGGGAGCACATCTTAGAATATGCCTAATGGTCAACTTGCTTCCTACATTGGCAGGGGACCTAGAGGAAGGGAACTCAAAGTCACAGCCATAGGGCTAACAGTTGAGGGATGCTTAAATCCCATTAGATTGTAAGCTTCTTGAGGCCAGGGACTGTCTTTTGCCTCTTTTTGTATCTCCAGTGTTCAGCAGAGTGCCTGGAACTTAGTAGGTGCTTAATAAATATTTCTTGAAGTGAATGGGAAATGGGTGTGGGAGGGGGTCCCTTGGACACTCTAGCTCAGCTACTTACTACTTCTGCGACCTTAGGCAAGCACTTTAACCTCTTTGTGCCTCAGTTTCCTTGTTTGTAAAATGAAGGGGGGCTGGACTAAATGACCTCTCCTTTTCCTTCCAATTCCAAGAGACAGAGGGATGAAGAATATGACCTCCAACCCCAAGGACTCTCTAATCCAATCAAAAAAGTGTGGCCAGACCCTAGACAAGATGCCTTTTTAATCCCTTCTGTCTTTCCCAACTGCTCTTGGCAATGGCCGGACTCCCCGTTTCCACCTCCCCTCCCCTCTTCCCTCTTGATTGGCTCCCCAAGGTCCCCCCGCCCCAGCCCCCTCTCTCCCCCTTCAGCTCCCCACACATTTTTTCAGGCAGCCTGTCGCCCGCCCATGGCGTGTAGGAGATGAGAGGGGCTGTTTGTTTATTTGTGGATGCCTAGCCCAGCCCGGCCTATGTCCCACCGATCTCCCACTCTGTGCCCCCCCCCCGACAGGAGGGGGGCAGGGGATGAAACAAGCTGGTGGAAGGAGGGACAAGGTAAGGAGGTCAGCAGGGGAGGCAGGCAGAGGTGGGCCAGGGCTGAGGAAGGGGGAAAATCTCTCTCCTGGGGCCCTGCTGCCCCCAGAACTCCAACCGCACGCACGCACAGGGGCTGGTGCCCAAGCCCCCCC